>NC_137112.1:4477269-4567269 GCF_949357685.1 Gobio gobio | reverse complement strand
TGGCGATAATCAGAGCCGGATCACCGGTGTGTTACATGCGTCATACTAGTTAGTTAATGTAGTCGAAAGCTGCAGGCTCGATGGATGCTACATTATTTAGCTGCAGCAAATCCGAACATCCTTGTCCTAACATGCATCTTTTGTTTCCCAAGAAAATCATACAGATGACACAAATCATGAGAATTTGCATATGTGCCTGAACTGTTAAAGCAAGATGGCACAGCTGAATAGTGTAATATTTTAACTAATAGATTTCTCTATATAGTGCACTTTCTGATCGTTCCCTATCCCCTATATAGTGCACTGTCCGTCCGTTCCCTATCCCCTATATTGAGCACTTTCTGATCGTTCCCTATCCCCTATATAGAGCACTTTCTGATCGTTCCCTATCCCCTATAAAGTGCACTGTGATTGCTCCCTATTCCTTATATAGTGCACTGTCTGATCATTCCCTATCGCCTATATAGTGCACTGTCTGATCGTTCCCTATCCCCTGTATAGTGCACTGTCTGATCGTTCCCTATTCCCTATATAGTGCACTGTCTGATCATTCCCTATCCCCTAAAATGTCTGTTTATAATGTAGGGGGCGGGGCTTCAGATTCTAGAGAGCATTTGATTGGACAGAAAATCTGATCAAAATCTTTGATCCATATTGGTGGAAGTGAGAGACTGTGAGTTTTGAACACTTATGTCTTCTAAATGTGAATTGTGTTGTTGTTTTGGAGCTTATAGATAACAGTAAGGCCAACATATTCATACTAAAAGCCAATAAACTTCCATTTTGATTTCATGGGGACTTTCAGATATGTTATGTTAGTAGAAAGCAAAAGTATTTCATGCAGTCAAACATGTTCGTTGAATGAGAGAGACGGCGTTCATATTTGTTCTGGGCCTTTAGCGTTTGAACCGTTACAGCTGTTCTCTCTCTCTCTCTCTCTCTCTCTCTCTCTCTCTCTCTCTCTCTCTCTCTCTCTCTCTCTCTCTCTCTCTCTCTCTTTGTGAAGATGTAAGCTGCATTATTTATGTTCAAACCGCCGTTACGCTGTTGACCCGTGTGGCGTGGAGATGAAAGCGAGGTGGCCGCTGTGTTTTGGGTTTGGGCTCTGGAGGCCTCCGGCTGTTTGTCTTGTCGGGAGGGTTTCCACAGGGAAGGCTGTCTTTCCCTTTAAAGTGCCCCTGTGGTGAAAATCAAGTTTTTATTGTTGTTTATATGTCTATGTGGTGTTTTTAATATGCTTGAAGACAAACCATGTGCAAATTCCTCAGTCAACACCATTGTTGAGTATTTTCTCTCTGGTGGTAAAACGCTGGTGATGTCACAAACTTCCTTGTAACCAATCACGTCACGAGGGGGGCGGGGCTTCATCATATCATTAACTATTCTCTGAAGCAGTGGGCGGAGTCTCAAGAGAATCAGGTTATCCTGCTATATTTTTCTGTTGATATGAAAAATTTAGCAATATAGCGGTGAATTATGTATATGATATTATTATGATGAACTATATGCCTTTCTAAGGATTCTGAAGGCAGACGGAGATGAACGGGCACATGGTTTTTATAACATTAGCATCACATTATTAGCTGTTTCAGTACATAGTCAAGCAAAAGGATAATCATATTAATTAACGATAGTGTCCGACGTTGTAAAGAGCATCATTGTGCAGCGTTTACCTCAGTAAGTTTTCCGACTGTATTTCTAAGCTCATGTGAGTGAGTGGGGGCGGGGCTAATTTGCATATTCATGAATCTGCGTATACTAAATGAAGCAGTAGAGTTACATTCAAGCAAATTTAAAGGGATAGTTCACCCGGAAATAAAAAAAATTACCCCATGATTTATCGCCGTCCACATTCAACTTCGGAAAAAACGTAACTGACGCAACATATAACGTCGGATGCAGAGCAAAGGCGGCCGCAGACTGTGTAAGTTCGAACACTCAGGAGGTTTTGAGATATTGCACAGGCTATGAGCACACGCCTTATGGTGCGTTCACACCGGACGCGAATGACGCGATTCGCGCGAGTGATTTACATGTTAAGCCAATGCAGAGACGCGAATAGACATTCTGTGGCGCGATTCGCGCGAATGAGGCGGCGCAAACTACGCAAATTGAGCGCTTTGAACGCGTGATTTGCGCAAATTACTCGAATCGCTCAAGTTGAAAGATCTGAACTTTGGCGGATATTCGCGCCGCATTAACCAATCAGGAGCTTGCTCTGGTAGTGACAACAATGAGGAGAAAATCTATATATTAATATCTGGTTCAGACAATATGATTATCACTGTGATAACATTAAATGACATGAAACACAACACAGTCTCTTTTTGTTAAATGCAAGTTTATGTTTGATCAATAATACAAAAGTATAAGTAAAAGGTATAATACGCTAAACATGAAATAAAGCAAACAATTCAGTCAAACATTCAAAGTCAGCGCTAGTCGGCTACAACTGTAACGTAAAGTTATTGCCTAAAAATAAAAAAGTTATGAAACTTCACTTTGCCCTCAGCCTAAACGATTTGCCAGGGAACAAATTATAGATCCATGAGACCAAAGATCGGCCGTTAGATCCACACAAGACGAATTATAGCTCGAGACGCCTCAGAGACATCAGAGCCAGCGGCAGACGGCAGAAGGACTGGCCGAGGAAAGGCTGCTCTCGCCGGGGTTAATGAGCGCTGCTGATCCACTGGAGCTCACAACTACGAAAACGCCAGATAAAATGTTCAAATAGGCGCTCTCTTTATAAATAAACCACAGATTTGAGCTTTAAACAACTACATTATCTCCTGGAAAAGTCTTAAAACTACGCTTTTTCACACATTAACAGTAGATTTGAACCAAAAAGACGTGTAAACACAGCCCATGTCAGTCATTTCTCAACGAGACGAGCCGCTGGAAGAAGCCCCGCCCATGACACGAATTTGCATCTGTTGTGAAGTGAATGTCACACGCAAATGAAGCGAGTAAACTCAAAATGTTCAAGCGTCCAACTTCGCGAATAGCGCGATTTATTCGCGTCCGGTGTGAACGCTACATTATATTCTTGTTTTTTATGGAATATTGCAGTATTTATTCTAAATTATTTATCGGTTCATTTAAATTCATGTGTCTCGTAATCTTGAATCAGAATAACTCCTCCTCTTGTCTGATGATGAGGGCGGGGCAACCTGTCACTCACACGAGATCCACCAATAGCAAACCACAAGCATCCAATCAATTCCCCACAGACAAAACTAAGCCCCGCCCTATTATTTGTTCTTCTTCCAGAAGCGTTTCACTCGGATATACGGCACAATAGGGAAGAAACAACATGACATCATGACTTTGCGTAAACATACACACCACTTTTTAAAGCCAAATGGCGTGTTATCTGTACTTTTGAGCTATCCGCATGTATGTCTACGCCGTGTGATTCCGCGTGAATGTAAATGGATTTATAAACATACTAAATGATGTTTTTTTGAAAATGTAAAAATGCAGGGCCCCACTTTATATTAGGTGGCCTTAAGTACTATGTACTTACATCAAAAAATAAGTACAATGTACTTACTGTGTTCAAATTGTGTTGCAAAACACTTTTGCTGATATTGAGGTGGGATTCGGGTAGGATTAGGGACAGGTGTGGTTGTATGGGGAAGTTTAAGGGTAGGGTTAGGTGTAAGGGAAGTGTCAACTAAAATTAATTACAGATGTAATTACATGCAGGCATTTTTTAAAATGTAAGTACAATGTAAAAACATGTATGTACACAATAAGTGCCTTGTATCAAATGATTAATTAAAATGTTAGTACATAGTAGTTAAGGCCACCTAATATAAAGTGGGTCCAAATGCAGAATGTTTCTTGCGATGGCTAGGTTTAGGGGCAGAGGCAGTGTGTGTGTGTGTGTGTGTGTGTGAGATGGGTAGGTTTAGGGGCAGAGGCAGTGTGTGTGTGTGTGTGTGTGTGTGTGTGTGTGTGTGTGTGTGTGTGTGTGAGATGGGTAGGTTTAGGGGTAGGGGCAGTGTAGGGGGATAGAAATTAAAACGGCGTTGATAAACACGCTAAAAAGCGATTATGCGTCTTGATAGCACGCCAAAATGGCATACGAATTGGCGTGTCATACATACGCCATTTCATGAGATCAGTCTGGAAGAAAACACTCCCTTTCTTGCCGACTTTAACGATGATCCCCCTGGTAGGCAGTATAGAGCAGTGTGCACTATGCAGTGTGTATGCAGGTTCATTAGACAGTGCCGCTCAAGGTGTCCAACTCAAGGTCTTGACTCGATCTCTGACCTCCTCGTGTCTTTTTCTCTGCGTTTACGCTGACCTGCATGCCAAGGGGATGCTGGGAATGTTTTCCCACCTATAATGTGTGTGTTCAACACCTCGGGTGCTAAAAGCCGCCGGCGTGTCGTGAAGTGAAAATCTGCTCTAAATTTAACTGGAGGACACGCTCTCATTTTGCCTCCTTCATAGACGGATGGATGATAGATGAGAGCTTGTCTGTCTATAACATGAAGAAATAGTCCAGATCAATACAACTGATCGAAATCAATAAGGTCTCATTTGTTAATGCATGAACTACACTGATCAGGCATAACATTATGATGGTCCTAATAGTGTGTTGGTCCCCCTTTTGCAGCCAAATCAGCCCTGACCCGTCGAGGCGTGGACTCCACTAGACCCCTGAAGGTGTGCTGTGGTATCTGGCATCAAGATGTTAGCAGCAGATCCTTTAAGTCCTATAAGTTCCGAGGTGAGGCCACTTCTTTGTTCAGCTCATCCCACAGATGCTCGATTGGATTGAGATCTTGGGAATTTGGAGGGCAAGTCAACGCCTCAAACTCGTTGTTGTGCTGCTCAAACTCATTCCTGAAGCATTTGTGCTTTGTGGCGGCGCATTATCTGCTGAAAGAGCCACAGACACCAGGGAAAACCGTCTCCATGAAAGGCTGGACATGGTCTCAACAATGCTTAGGTAGGTGGGACGTGTCAAAGGAACATCCACATGGATGGAGGACCCAAGGTTTCCCAGCAGAACATTGCCCAAAGCCCATAATGCACCTGGTGCCATGTGTTCCCCAGGTAAGCCCCACAAGAGCTGCACTTTTGGAGATACTCTGACCCAGTCGTCCCTTGTCAAACTCGCTCAAATCCTTACGCTTGCCCATTTTTCCTGCTTCTAACACATCAACTCTGAGGACAAAATGTTCACTTGCTGCCTAATATATCCCACCCACTAACAAGTGATGAAGAGATCATCAGTTATTGGTTACACTGTGTTTTAGAGTATGTGTACTTGGTAATATAAGGGGTTATAAGGTTAGGTTTAGGGGTTGGTTCAGGGTTATTACCTTATTGTCATTGCTATAGTAAGTACACATGCAGAACAGGCCTGCAAAACAAAGTGCTACCAAGTCATTTGTTTGGCCGTGTTGAAATGGTAAAAATAAGGAAGGCATCAGACAGTGAATATCTCCACTTGTTTGATGAGCTTTTCATGCAGCGATTAGGATCATCTATTACTGAAACATGGCTCGACATCCAAAAGCGTAACGAAAACATCCGTCTCTTCAGATCAAAATGGATACTGCATATCACAAGAGCTCTTTATCACAATTGTCCCTAAAAGTCCCAAAAACAGATGGTATGTTATTTCAAAACAGATGCTATTTTGCATAGAAACATGGTATGAATATTTATGTGTAATTATTCCATGACACTGACAGACCTGGAGTCCAGAATTCCTCTGGCGGGCCGCTGCAAAAAAAAACAAAAACACTGAGAGAATAAGAAATATAGTTTTATGGACACAAAAACCGCCCCACTTACAGATGATGATAACTTACTCCTTTGTAATCGAATTGAACATCTCGTAAGAATTGGTTCATTTTTTGTTGTGAGCAGCAACGTGTTCATGCAGGATCTACGTTCTTTCCACCTTTAGTGTGATTTATCTCCGTCCCGCACCACCACACCAAACAAACACGCTCTCGTCTTTCTTCCTGCTTCTTGTTCTCATGGCAGATCCTCTGGACCTGCAGTAGTGCGGTAGGAGTCCGTGTCGGTGGTGTGTGTTACGCCTGCAGGTACGGGACGGCTGCATGAGGGGGTTACAGCTGCGATTGTTTGCGTCCAGATGGAGCTTGTTTCTGGTAAATCTAAACCACCCTATAACACTTAAGTTAGCATTCCTGGTAAAGCTGTACCATATGCAGAGGAGATGAGTGTGTGTGCACAAACAAATACACACAATAACAAACACGAGGTCGACGTTCCACAAGTCTCTTATCCTGCCTGGAAAACAATAATAACTGCAAACTGCACCGTATATTCAAATTTATTTATCCAATATCCAATTCTCATATTAACTAGTAGCTTATTATCATTGCATATTACTATGATATTGGCTGTTTATTAGCACTTATTAAAGGGTTAGTTCACCCAAAAATGAAAATTCTGTCATTAATTACTCACCCTCATGTCGTTCGACACCCGTCAGACCTCCGTTCATCTTCAGAACACAAATGAAGATATTTTAGTGTAAATCTGATGGCTCTGAAAGGCCTCCATTGGCTCAATGGCACGGTTCACTCTCAAGACCCTTAAAAGATGCTAAAGACGTCGTTACAAAGTCCATCTCACTACAGTGGTTCTACAATAACTTTATGAATCGGCGACAATAGTTTTTGTGCACAAAAAACCCTAAATAACGACTTACATAGTGATGACGATTTCAAAACAAAGTATCATGAAGCTTCGAAGCGTTATGAATCAGTGAGTCGAATCAGCGGTTTGAATCGCCAAATTTTAGCAGTTTGACACGCGATCCGAATCATGAATCGACTCACTGATTCATAACACTTCGAAGCTTCATGATGCCTTGTTTTGAAATCGTCATCACTATATAAGTCGTTATTTAGGGTTTTTTGTGCACAAAAACTATTGTCGCCGATTCATAAAGTTATTTTAGAACCGCTGTAGTGAGATGGACTTTGTAACGACGTCTTTAGCATCTTTTAAGGGTCTTGAGAGTGAACCGTGCCATTGAGCCAATGGAGGCCTTTCAGAGCCATCAGATTTACACTAAAATATCTTCATTTGTGTCTGAAGATGAACGGAGGTCTGACGGGTGTCGAACGACATGAGGGTGAGTAATTAATGACAGAATTTTCATTTTTGGGTGAACTAACCCTTTAATGCCTTAATCTGCATGATCATATTCTATATCCCTTATTCATACCCAATACCTAAACTTAACAACTGTCTTACTAACTATTAATAAGCAGTAATTGGGAGTTTATTGAGGCTAAAGTCAAATAGTTAATAGTGAGAAATGGACCCTAATCCAAAGTGTGACGCATATATACCGGTCACTATGGCGACAAAAAACAAATAAACTTTAGCATGCTTCATTTTGGTCACATGACCTCAATATGTTGCATGAATCAATGGATTTGGGTGAAAACATGTTGCTATGCTAATGAATAATGAGTGCATGCAGCTAAGATGTACAATTTCACTCATTTGTGTGTTATTTGTTTTAATGAATAGAGTGAGGTATATTTTTCAGGATTGCATAAAATATATGTATAATACATTTTATGTGAATATTTTTTTACTGATCTAAGAGCAATGCATTCTGGGGTGCATGTGATGCCTGATAATAGAGGGAAACTTAATAACGCTGCAGACTTTATATCGGGAGATTATGATGGCTTAAAATGCTGTCTAGGTAGGGAGCTCACTAGCTTCAGCCTTGTTCTTTGTTCAAGGCAAGAGACACTTTACAAGAGATAAAAATAACAAAAGTATTGACAAATAAACTTTAGCATGCTTCATTTTGGTCACATGACCTCAGTATTTTGCATGATGCAAGGATCAATGAATCGAAAATCTGAAAAATTTGATAGAAAATCTATGGATTTGGGTGAAAACATGTTGCTATGCTAATGAATAATGAGTGCAGCTAAAATGTACAATTTCACACGTTTTGTGTGTTATTTTTTTTTTATGAATAGTGTGAGGTATATTTTTCAGTATTGCATAAAATATATGTATATATACATTTTATTCATAGAGTTCTTTTCAAGGCAACTCAAATATGCTTTACAGGAGATAAAAATACCAAAAGCAGTATAAAACATAAAAAAGCAACAGTAACATTATTGTTAATTAACAAAAAATATATATATATTTATTCACTTGTCAGTGAATATTTTTACTGATCTAAGAGCAATGCATTCTGGGATGCATGTGATGCCTGATAATAGAGGGAAACTTTACATTATATTACAGACTTTATATCGGGAGATTATGACGGCTTAAAATGCTGTCTAGGTAGGGAGCTCACTAGCTTCAGCCTTGTTCTTTGTTCAAGGCAAGAGACACTTTACAAGAGATAAAAATAACCAAAGTATTAACAAATAAACTTTAGCATGCTTCATTTTGGTCACATGACCTCAGTATTTTGCATGATGCAAGGATCAATGGATCAAAAATCTGAAAAATTTATAGAAAATCAATGGATTTGGGTGAAAACATGTTGATAAGCTAATCAAACATGAGCATTAATCAAACATGAAAAGCACATAAATACACATTTTTAAAATATATTTATTCGCTTGTGCAATGCATGGGATTTGAAGGTACTTTAGGAGAGTCTAATCTATGATGCCTTAAAATGCTGTCTAGGTAGGGAGCTCACTAGAGTTTGGAACAGGACACAAAACGCACCCTATCTTTATCGTTCTCAGCGCTCATCTCTGAAGTGGGTTAGACAGTCCTGCCGCAGGGTCCTTCCCCCCGTCGCTGACCTCTGGGCACTATAGAATTATGCAGTTAGAAATATTAATATTCACCAGACCCGCCCTCCTGACCCCCGGCATTCACTCCGGTATCAACCGCACACACTGATTGGCTGGGTGGTGGCGTATTATAATGAGGAGGGCAGAAGTCAGTGGGACAGAGCCATGAGATATTAATAAGCCTTAAAAATCGGCCCCTGAGGACCGGCGCTCCTCCGTGATACCACCTTTAAATTTGCAGGATCTTCGTCGTTCTCGTGAGCCTTTCTCTCTGTCTTTTGCCTCTGGCTTGTGTTTCAGAGTCACTCGACCGACTTGACAGAGGTTCAGACCCACAGGAAAGAGAAATCACAAAGGATCTCTTTTAATATCTCTATTGTGTCTCCTAGAAAGGAAGAGCAAAGTGCTTCTCCGATGTTATATTTAGTTTGTTTTGCATGGGCTTTTACTTACTTCTCAACAGTAGAGAGAATTGATTCTAGTAATATAAGTAATATAATATAATATAATATAATAATACAAAATTGTACCTTTTGAGGTACAAGTGGCCATCACTGGGGTACATTTTTGTACCTCTAAGTCAGGGGTAGGCAAGTTCGGTACCAGAGAGTCGATGTCCTGCAGAGTTTAGCTCCAACCCTACTAAGCCACCACAGTATAAAACTCATGGCTCCCAGCATGCATTGCAGCATTAGGTATGTCACCATTGTTGAGATTCATATGCCGATTCTTGATATCTGTATGCGTCTAAACACAGATGGAGCAAAAAATTAAGAATGTCTGATCTGTGGCAAGAAAGTATTGCTGGTGAATAATATTTAATAACATTTTTAGTCAGTGATGAGTTTAGTCAAACATTTTTCTTCATGATAATTTTTGTTTATGGTTTCTTTTGATTTGAACAGATTATGTGTTTTGTTAACACTGTAACACAAATCACAAGCCCACATAAAAAGCACTGGATGAAACACTGATCTCCATAATGGCGACCAAACATTTTCAACATCAACATTTAAACCTCTGTTAATTCTCAATAAGAGCTTCTATAGACGTCTTCAGGGTTGGAGTTAAATTCTGCAGGACTCTCTAGGACCGAACTTGCCCTGCTCTAAGGTGAGGAAAACTATGGTATAATTGTACCCTATGGACCAATTGTGTTACTTTAAAGGTACAGTTATACGTTTTGTTCCCCAAGGAACAAGATTGTACCTCTACTGTACCTTTTTTTTCTGAGTGTGTATGTATGGAAACTTGTTTCTACTTCATAACTCGTAATTGTGAGTTCACTATAAAAATGATATGATCAATACATCTTTTACATTATAGATCTTCAAAATAATTTATGCAATTTTGACATTTTATGAGATTCAGCTCGATTTTTAAAGTCAGTTTGATATAATTTAAGCTGAAAGGACTTGTTTGATTGCTTAAAAAAACGAGTTGGAAATGTTTTACTGTGTTTATATCTCACAACTAAATGCGAGTCATAAACTTGGAATTGTTAGGGGAGAAAAAAGTCAAAATTGCAAGATATAGTTGCATTTACTTTTTTTTTTATTTCCGTGGCAAAAACAAGCATTCATACATATGTATCTCTACAGAAAACAATCTGCTATCAAAAGTAATATGAACTCAAATAATCTGAACTATAACTATTGACTCATTTGTGTCTGTTTTTGTTTACTGTGGAATTTTAGAAAGAATATCTTAGAACTCATCCTGAGATATAAAAGAGAAACAGAGTACCTCATCAGAGTTTCAGGACAAGGTTAGACATGATTGTCGGAGACGTCTTGTTATGTCCGCCCGTCTGTCCTTGTGTTTTGGTGTCTGGTGTTTGACGTGTCTTTACTGGCCTTGTCAGGGTTTGAGTTTCATGTTTCTGCTTGTGTCAGGAAGAAAGACATCTGAAGACGTTCAAGAGAGACAGAACCAACAGCCTGCGATCAAAGGTGAATTTTTATCATCATTACTCCAGTCTTCAGTGTCACATGATCCTTCAGAAATCATTCTGATATGATGATTTGATGCTAAGAAACATGTATGATTATTATCAATGTTGAAAACAGTTGTGCTTAAGTGTCTTGTTTTTTGAGGAAAAAGTAAAAGTATACATTTATTTAAAAAAAAAAAAAAACCTCACTGACCCATTACAATAGGCAAATTTTATCAGAAGTTTTTGGAAGTTTCATAATAATAATAATAATAATACATTTTATTTGTAACGCACTTTACATTAAACAAAATCTCAAAGTGCTACAGATTTAAAACAATAAAAAATGTAATAAAAATAAATAAGAATAAATAAAACTGAAAAATTAAAGTAACAAATCAATCAAAAGCTCATGTTTTGTTATAACTCAGAAACATTTTGAGTACTGTCTGGGTATGGTTTCATAACGATGTGCTAATGCGTTTGTAAAATACAGCATTTTTAACATAATTTAAATTAGCCGATGTCCAAAATGACCTATATGGAAAAATGTGGTATCATATGACTCGGCTCTCCAAAGAGACCAGTTTTGTGATTTTTGGCCAAACCGTTCTGAAGTTATGAGCAAAAATAGCAAGTTTTCTTATCTCCTGACCACTAGGTGGCGCTGCGCCGAAACTGTGCAGGTCGCCTCAGGTCATGGATGTCATAACACACACCAAGTTTGGTCATAATTCGCTAAAGCGTTGCGGAGATATAGCCTCACGTTAATTTTGCCGCGCTCTTTGTCAAATTCGTTCACGTGTTTCACGCATTAAACTTGAGTTTCTGTAACTTTTTGTCGGCATGGTTTGAGGATGATTTGGTTCAATTTTCGGAGCAACGGCCTAGGAGGAGTTCGAAAAAGTTGATTTTCCAGAAAAATGTAATGGTGGAAAACGTCTCGGTTACGGATGTAACCCTCGTTCCCTGAGGAGGGAACGGAGACGTAACGTTAGTGACTAACGAATGGGGGTTTCGCTTAGAAGCCTATCAACTTCGAGTTTTGAGAAAACGCCCAATGGCGTGCCAATGCCATGGGGCATGCGGAATTTGCATACGTAGCTCCGCCTCACTGCGTGAGTATATAAGGAAGTACGAGGCAATATCGCATTATGTTACCTGCTTGAGGAGCCAAGACTGAACTCCTGCGTTCCAGGCAACACAGCTGATGTGGCAAGGGGACGTTACGTCTCCGTTCCCTCCTCAGGGAACGAGGGTTACATCCGTAACCGAGACGTTCCCTTTCGTTCAGTCACTACGACGTAACGTTAGTGACTAACGAATGGGGGTCCCAATATAATCCCGCCACTCAGCCGTCTTCCAGCGCCCTGCGTAAGTGTGAGTTCCCTGTCGTAAGACTAGTACGGACGAAGGACTCCCACTTAACACAGGATTACCAAGGTACACTGGGAAGCATATCCCAGTGAGGGAATGCCAAGATGCCTACCCGTGGGGAGGACTTAAGAGACACATATGACCCGGAGAGGGCTGCATATGGAAGATCTCTAGGGTACCAGCCGAAGGTGGACTTTTAACCCTAGGGGTGGCGGGGACACGCCAAGGGAAGAAACCCGCTCACTGCGGAGACTTACGGTGAAATACACATGTGGGGGTCGCCGGAGGGAACCATGCACATGGGGCACCTGGCCGGACATGAGGGTCTGGGCTCGAGAGGGCAGACTGAACTGATGTCGGCGTCGACAGTGCTGGAGGAGCTCAGGGCTCTCGGGGAGCTCACCTGAGGAAAATATTGCACGTATCCAGTCCGTGGAGTGGAGTGGCGAGCAAGCGAAGACACCTGAGCCTGGCCCATCACCGGGCCCTCGGGGGGGCGAGTACATAGTCGGACACTGGCTCCACTCGGAGATTGTAGAATCTGGCGAATGTGTTGGGTGTCGCCCAGCCTGCAGCTCTGCAGATGTCTGCTAGCGAGGCGCCATGCGCTAGAGCCCAAGAGGAAGCCACACTCCGGGTGGAGTGTGCCCTCACACCAAGGGGACATGGTCGGCCTTGCTGCTGGTAAGCCAAAGCAATGGTGTCCACTATCCAGTGAGACAGCCTTTGCTTTGAGAGAGCACTTCCCTTCCGCTCTCCACCATAACAGACAAAGAGCTGGTCTGAGGTCCTGAAACACTGCGTCATGTCTACGTAGGCGCGGAGAGCGCGTACTGGACAGAGCAATGCCAAGGCTGGGTCTGCCTCCTCCAAAGGCAGCGCTTGCAGGTTCACCACCTGGTCCTTGAACGGAGTGGTGGGAACCTTGGGCACATATCCAGGCCGGGGTCTCAGGATCACGTGAGAGTTAGCCGGCCCGAACTCCAGGCACGCTTCGTCAACCGAAAATGCCTGCAGGTCCCCGACCCTCTTGACTGAGGCCAATGCGGTCAGCAGAGCCGTCTTCATAGACAGAAACTTAATATCGACCGACCGCAAAGGCTCAAAGGGAGGTCTCTGCAGAGCAGTTAGTACTACTGCGAGGTCCCAAGAGGGTACGAGAGGAGAGCGAGGAGGATTCAGTCTCCTAGCTCCCCTCAGGAACCTGATGACCAGGTCGTGCTGACTTACCTTTTTGTTCTCCAAGAGATCGTGGTGGGCAGATATTGCGGCCACATATACCTTGAGGGTGGAGGGAGACAGCCTTCGCTCCAGCCCCTCTTGGAGAAACTCAAGCACGGACCCGATCGGACATTTCCAGGGGTCTTCTTGGCGGGAAGAGCACCAGGTGACGAAGAGGTTCCACTTCAACGCATAGGCATGCCGAGTGGACTCTGCCCTAGCGGAAGTGATGGTGGCGACCACCGTAGGTGGTAGGCCACTCAAACCTGCCGGGTCCCGTCTAGGAGCCACACGTGGAGGTTCCAAAGGTCGGGACGCGGGTGCCAATGGGTGCCCCGTCTCTGAGTAAGGAGGTCCGGTCTCAGAGGAATAGGCCAGGGAGGGGCTGTCGCAAGGAGAATGAGTTCGGGGAACCAGGTCCGGCCGTGCCAGTACGGGGCGACCAAAAGGACCTGCTCCTTGTCCTCCCTGATCTTGCACAGAAGCTGTGCGAGTAGGCTCACTGGGGGAAACGCATATTTGCGTAGGCCCCGCGGCCAGCTGTGCGCCAGTGCATCCGTGCCGAGCGTGCCCTCGGTCAGGGAATAATACAGGCTGCAGTGGGAAGAGTCGTGGGAGGCAAACAGGTCTACCTGTGCGTCGCCGAACTGTTCCCAAATCAGCTGAACCGTCCGGGGATGGAGTCTCCATTCTCCCGGGAGAGGCTGAAACCGCGAGAGCTCGTCGGCTGCGTGGTTCAGGACTCCCGGAATATGGACAGCACGAAGGGACCTCAGGCGCTTCTGACTCCATAAGACGAGATGGCGGGCGAGTTGAGACATGCGGTCTGTCCGGACGAGCACATGTTGACCCTTCAGCAACGCTCGGAAGCGGTGCAGGGCGAACCGTACTGCCAGCAACTCGAGGCAATTGACATGCAGGAGGCGCTGGGGTCCTGTCCAGGAGCCCGCGGCTGCTTGTCCATTGCACATGGCACCCCAGCCCGTGGCAGAGGCATCCGTCGATACGACAACATGCCTGGAAACTCGTTCTAAGGGCACACCGGCCCGTAGAAAGCTGAGGTTCGACCACGGGGTGAGTGTCTGTAAGCAGGCCCGGGTCACTTGGATCCGGAGCGTGCCAGACTGCCATGCCCATCTCGGGACTCGATCGCGAAGCCAGTGCTGAAGCGGTCTCATATGAAGCAATCCGAGCGGCGTTACCGCGGCTGCAGATGCCATATGCCCCAGGAGCCTCTGAAAAAGTTTCAGTGGAACCGCATTCTTGCTCTCGATTTGTCGGAGGCAAGTCAGCAGAGACTGCGCGCGCTCGCTCGAAAGCTGCGCGTACATGGCGACCGAGTCGATCTCCATACCGAGAAAAGAGATCCTCTGCACTGGGCAGAGTTTGCTCTTCTCCCAGTTGACCCGAGGGCCCAGACGGGTTAAGTGGTGGAGAACCAGATCTCTGTGTCCGCAAACCTGCTCTCGAGAGTGGCCTAGTATGAGCCAGTCGTCGAGGTAGTTCAGGATGCGGACCCCGTGCTGCCAAAGGGGCGCAAGGGCTGCCTCGGCGATCTTCGTGAAGACGCGAGGGGACAGAGATAACCCGAATGGGAGAACTGCGTACTGGTATGCCCGCCCCTCGAAAGCAAACCGTAGGAACGGTCTGTGTCGAGGAAGGATGGAGACATGGAAGTAGGCGTCCTTCAGGTCGATCGCTGCAAACCAATCGTCCGGACGAACGCATTCGAAAAGGCGTTTCGCAGTCAACATCTTGAACGGAAGCCGGTGAAGGGATAGGTTCAAGATGCGAAGGTCCAGGATTGGCCGTAACCCACCGGTTTTCTTGGGTACAATGAAGTAGGGGCTGTAGAACCCCGACCTCATTTCGGCTGGAGGGACAGGCTCGATCGCACCCTTCGCCAGTAGAGTGGCAATCTCCGCACGCATGACGGGGGCATGGGCCCCGGTCACGGTATAGCGGACTCCCCTGTAACGGGGAGGAGCCTGCGAGAACTGAATCGCGTAGCCGAGCCTGACGGTCCGGGCAACCCAGCGGGACAGCCCCGGAAGCTGAAGCCAGGCTTCCAGAGACTGCACCAACGGGGTCATACGGACAGTAGGCGTACCCCGGGTGGGGCAGCGAGGCAGCGTTACCGGCGCGGACAGGGGAGGCTGTTGGGCGTCCCCGGGTCGGAGCACGGTTAACGGCTGCGCCCTGACAGAGGAGACCAGGGAAGGACTCGCGTTCCACGGGGGTCTGCTCTGCCAGGGGGCTGGCGACAGAGAGGGACGAGAGTGGCGTGACCCGAGGGTGGCGCGCACTGCCGTCACCGATCTCTGGGGGCTCAGGGATGAGTTTGTCAGTTCTTTCTTTAACCACATTAGGGTGCTGCTGACCCGGGGGCCAGCAGCTGAACAAAAGATTCTCCCCCGGCCCTCCACCGGGGGAAGGAGCGGCCCTGCCGCCGTCTCCTGGAAAGAACTGCCCATCCCTGAGCCGTCCGCATCAGGAGCGCCGCTTGGCCTGGCGTTTCTTCGCGGGCTGCGGGGCTGGAGCGGACTGGGACGCCTTCCTGCGGCTGCCTCTGCGCGGCCCGGGTGGAGGCTGCTGCTTGGGTGGCGCAGAGGCGGAGGAAGCCGCGGGAGGACGTCCTCGGCGGCGAGCAGGCTGAGGCACCTGCGCGGGCGGTGGGGTGGAGGCAGCAGCTGACCGCCGGGGCAGGATGTATTTTATTGCCTCAGTCTGCTTCTGAGCGGCCGAGAACTGTTGGGCGAAGCTCTCGACCGCTCCGCCGAATAGCCCATCCTGTGATATGGGGGCGTCGAGGAAACGTGTTCGCTCGGCGTCGCGCATATCAGACAGGGTGAGCCATAAGTGTCTCTCCTGGACCACATTTGTGGACATCACCTGACCCAGGGAGCGCGCGGTCACCTTCGTCGCCCGGAGAGCGAGGTCGGTGGCGGCACGCAACTCATTGCTGAGCCCTGGATCAGCCCCTCTCTCGTGCATATCGCACAGCAACTTGGCTTGGTAAGCCTGAAGAGTTGCCATGGTATGCAAAGAAGCGGCGGCCTGCCCCGCAGCTCTATAGGACTTCGCCACCAGAGATGACGAAAACCTACAGGCCTTGGAGGGGTGCTTTGGGTCACCACGCCAGGACGAAGCGCTCTGTGGACACAGTTGCATCGCAACAGAACGTTCGACTGGGGGGACCCCAGTGTACCCATGAGCCGCGGCTCCATCGAGAGAGGTGAAGGCGGAAGAGGCCGCCAAACGTTCACGGGAAGACAACGGGCCTTCCAGGAACGCGCGACCTCTTCATGCACCTCGGGGAAGAAAGGTATTGGAGGAGCGGCCGGACGGGTGTCCGAACGCGCCGCCCCCAAAAACCAATCATCCAACCGCGAACGCTCGGGCTGAGGCGGAGGGTTCCACTCCAGTCCAAGCGCTGCGGCGGCCCGAGAGAGCATGGCTGTCAACTCTGGGTCCGACTCGGGCAATGCTGGGACACCCGAAGGTGGCAGCACAGCCGAATCCTCATCCTCAGATGACTCCAGCCCACCTTGTGATGCGGCGATAGACATCACTTCCTCCTCCGCCGCGCCAAACGCCACAGTCGGGACAGCAGGAGCCGGCCCCGATGTAGACGCCTGAGCGCGGGCCGGGTCAAGTGCCTGAGAGGGGGGTGTGGGCCGAGGAACTAGCGTCGGAGCTTTATTCCACACCGTCACCCTCAGATCACCCTGGTCACCAGCCAAAGTGCCGCCTCCAGAGGAGACCGCAGATTGGGGGGGGACGGAGGGGACTCTCGTTCCGGCATCAGCACGGAATTCACGGAGTCTCGATCGTAGCACTGAGATGGCCAGGTTCCCGCAGAGAGAACATGAGTCATCCACGAGCGCTGCCTGAGCGTGCTGAAAGCCCAAACACGTCACACAGCGCTCGTGCCCGTCGAAAGAAAAAAGCGATCTACCGCACCCAGAAGTGCACGGACGAAACATCCTGAAAAGGACGCGTCACGTGCAAGCTCTTTTGTGAGAGGAAACTTCACAGTCGATGCCGAAGCGCCCAGGGAAACACACACCAGCTGGATGCAGACCACTGCACAGATCAGCAGGCAGGAAGTATGCGATCACTGGAACGCGCCGTCACACCAACACCGACTGGAAAGCTGCTCGTCTCGAAGAAGCTGACAGAGTCTCAGAAGGCTGTAGGAGTGAAGAGGTAGGTACTCTTGGCTCCGAAAGCAGAAACATAATGCGATATTGCCTCGTACTTCCTTATATACTCACGCAGTGAGGCGGAGCTACGTATGCAAATTCCGCATGCCCCATGGCATTGGCACGCCATTGGGCGTTTTCTCAAAACTCGAAGTTGATAGGCTTCTAAGCGAAACCCCCATTCGTTAGTCACTAACGTTACGTCGTAGTGACTGAACGAAAGGGAAAGAAACATCTTGAGCCAAGGAATCTGAGGGTAAAAGTGTTGTTTCTTGTTTTTGTTTTAGCCCTTACGGTTCAAGCGTTATTAGCATAAATGTGAGCGCAAATTCGGACAGTTGGTGGTGCTAGAGGGATTGAGTTGGAGACTTCAAATTTGCTATGGTGACAGATCAGACTGTCCTCTATCAGTGTGCCAAATTTCATAACTTTCCCGCAAACGGAAGAATAATAATAACAGCAACGATTACAATAGGTGTATTGCAAAAACTTTCTAAATGTACTAATGCAGTTCCTTGCAAAGCATGCTGGGAACTACAGATCCTAGCTATGTCAACAAAAATGATTGTAGTCCCAACATAAAAGTATTGTTAACTTTTGGTGGATTGAACATCATGAAATTAATTTGTGACAAAATGTTCCAGAATTGTTGCATCAGCCCATTTGAACAAAATTCGAAATGGCCGATGTCCAAAATGACCGATATGGAAAAATTTGGTATCATATGACTCGGCATGATGAAATCCAAGAATCCAAAGAGGCCATTTTTGTGATTTTTGGCCAAACCGTTCTGAAGTTATATGCAAAAATAGATAATTATTTTCATATCTCCTGACCACTAGGTGGTGCTTCGCCGAAACTGTGCAGGTCGCCTCAGGTCATGGATGTCATAACACACACCAAGTTTGTTCATAATTCGCTAAAGCATTGCGGAGATATAGCCTGGTGTTCATTTTGCCGCGCTCTTTGTCGAATTCGTTCACGCGTTTGACGAATCAACTTGAGTTTCCATAACTTTTTGTTGGCATGGTTTGAAGATGATTTGGTTCAATTTTCAGAGCAACGGCCTAGGAGGAGTTCGAAAAGTAGATTTTTCAGAAAAATTTAATGGTGGAAAAAGAAACGTCTTGAGCCAAGGAATCTGAGGGTAAAAATGTTGTTTCTTGTTTTTGTAGGGTGACCAAATGTCCTGTTTTCAAGTCCTGTCCTGGCCCTAATATAAAAAATTTTTGTCCATACAGAGGGTTCATACTTTAAATGTATTGAAATAATAAGGAATCTTTGAGTAAACTTCGAGTATCATTTGAGTATCTCATTGCCGGGCCGAGTGTCCTGGTTTTCGGTAATCAAAATATGGTCACCCTAGTTTTTGCCCTTATGGTTCAAACGTTATTAGCATAAATGTGAGCTCAAATTTGCCAGTTGGTGGCGCTAGAGGGATTGAGTTGGAGACTTCAAATTTGCTATGGTGACAGTTCAGACTGTCCTCTATCAGTGTGCCAAATTTCATACATTTCCAGCAAACGGAAGAATAATAATAACGGCAACGATTACAATAGGTGCCGACGCACCTACGGTACTTGTCCCCTAATAACGCTTTCTAAATGTACTAAAGCAGTTCCTTGCAAAGCATGCTGGGAACTACAGATCCTAGCTATGTCAACAAAAATGATTGTAGTCCCAACATAAAAGTATTGTTAACTTTTGGTGGATTGAACATCATGAAATTAATTTGTGACAAAATGTTCCAGAATTGTTGCATCAGCCCATTTGAACAAAATTCGAAATGGCCGATGTCCAAAATGACCGATATGGAAAAATTTGGTATCATATGACTCGGCATGATGAAATCCAAGAATCCAAAGAGGCCATTTTTGTGATTTTTGGCCAAACCGTTCTGAAGTTATATGCAAAAATAGATAATTATTTTCATATCTCCTGACCACTAGGTGGTGCTGCGCCGAAACTGTGCAGGTCGCCTCAGGTCATGGATGTCATAACACACACCAAGTTTGTTCATAATTCGCTAAAGCATTGCGGAGATATAGCCTGGTGTTCATTTTGCCGCGCTCTTTGTCGAATTCGTTCACGCGTTTGACGAATCAACTTGAGTTTCCATAACTTTTTGTTGGCATGGTTTGAAGATGATTTGGTTCAATTTTCAGAGCAACGGCCTAGGAGGAGTTCGAAAAGTAGATTTTTCAGAAAAATTTAATGGTGGAAAAAGAAACGTCTTGAGCCAAGGAATCTGAGGGTAAAAATGTTGTTTCTTGTTTTTGTAGGGTGACCAAATGTCCTGTTTTCAAGTCCTGTCCTGGCCCTAATATAAAAAATGTTTGTCCATACAGAGGGTTCATACTTTAAATGTATTGAAATAATAAGGAATCTTTGAGTAAACTTTGAGTATCATTTGCGTATCTCATTGCCGGGCCGAGTGTCCTGGTTTTCGGTAATCAAAATATGGTCACCCTAGTTTTTGCCCTTACGGTTCAAACGTTATTAGCATAAATGTGAGCTCAAATTCACCAGTTGGTGGCGCTAGAGGGATTGAGTTGGAGACTTCAAATTTGCTATGGTGACAGTTCAGACTGTCCTCTATCAGTGTGCCAAATTTCATAAATTTCCAGCAAACGGAAGAATAATAATAACGGCAACGATTACAATAGGTGCCGACGCACCTACGGTACTTGTCCCCTAATAACGCTTTCTAAATGTACTAAAGCAGTTCCTTGCAAAGCATGCTGGGAACTACAGATCCTAGCTATGTCAACAAAAATGATTGTAGTCCCAACTTAAAAGTATTGTTAACTTTTGGAGGATTGGACATCATGAAATTAATTTGTGACAAAATGTTCCAGAATTGTTGCATCAGCCCATTTGAACAAAATTTGAAATGGCCGATGTCCAAAATGACCGATATGGAAAAATGTGGTATCATATGACTCGGCATGATGAAATCCAAGAATCCAAAGAGGCCATTTTTGTGATTTTTGGCCAAACCGTTCTGAAGTTATATGCAAAAATAGATAATTATTTTCATATCTCCTGACCACTAGGTGGTGCTTCGCCGAAACTGTGCAGGTCGCCTCAGGTCATGGATGTCATAACACACACCAAGTTTGTTCATAATTCGCTAAAGCATTGCGGAGATATAGCCTCGTGTTCATTTTGCCGCGCTCTTTGTCGAATTCGTTCACGCGTTTGACGAATCAACTTGAGTTTCCATAACTTTTTGTTGGCATGGTTTGAAGATGATTTGGTTCAATTTTCAGAGCAACGGCCTAGGAGGAGTTCGAAAAGTAGATTTTTCAGAAAAATGTAATGGTGGAAAAAGAAACGTCTTGAGCCAAAGAATCTGAGGGTAAAAATTTTGTTTCTTGTTTTTGTAGGGTGACCAAATGTCCTGTTTTCAAGTCCTGTCCTGGCCCTAATATAAAAATGTTTTGTCCATACAGAGGGTTCATACTTTAAATGTATTGAAATAATAGGGAATCTTTGAGTAAACTTCGAGTATCATTTGCGTATCTCATTGCCGGGCCGAGTGTCCTGGTTTTCGGTAATCAAAATATGGTCACCCTAGTTTTTGCCCTTATGGTTCAAACGTTATTAGCATAAATGTGAGCTCAAATTCGCCAGTTGGTGGCGCTAGAGGGATTGAGTTGGAGACTATGGTGACAGTTCAGACTGTCCTCTATCAGTGTGCCAAATTTCATAACTTTCCAGCAAACGGAAGAATAATAATAACGGCAACGATTACAATAGGTGCCGACGCACCTACGGTACTTGTCCCCTAATAACGCTTTCTAAATGTACTAAAGCAGTTCCTTGCAAAGCATGCTGGGAACTACAGATCCTAGCTATGTCAACAAAAATGATTGTAGTCCCAACATAAAAGTATTGTTAACTTTTGGTGCATTGAACATCATGAAATTAATTTGTGACAAAATGTTCAAGAATTGAAAAGTATTTTTGTGAGTGTACATAAAAGGGTCATGAATATCACAATAGATTCTTCAGGTGAGAGACATCAACGGTCCCCTGAACACCCAGAATGTCTGTCGGACACGACTGAGGAGGGCCTCGTCACGCAGGTCTTCCTCAGATTAAAGGCTCGGTGCTAATAAAACACGAGGCTCATGGTCTCGATCCCGAGCTCACGGCGAATGATCAACCTGAGTTTGATGAGGAACCTCTGAGGCTCTCGGCTGCTTTAAAGGCGTCTTTCCCTTTCATCAATAGGCTTTCAGTCAACACGTCATGGTTAATACAGATCAGTAGCGGAGGGTCTCCCGGGGTTTGCCCGCAGGCGGCTCTCTGAGACCGGCGAGAGAGATCTGAGAGCTTCCTCTCTCCGGCAGGCCACCAACTCATTTTCAGTGTTAAAAGCTGGAGAGCGCTTGAGGAGGCTGATTCTCCTTCTCACCTTATTAATGAGCTCAGTGGCGCTCTGGTGCTGTCAGAGGTCCGCTCGTGATTAGAGCTGTCTGTCTCTCATGAGACGGCTGTGAGAGCATCTCCAAACCCTGTTGATGCTGGCAGAGAGCGGCTCTGGCAAATGGGGCATTTAAATGCGTTTCTATGTGGATTATAACGAAACATTAACGGGTGAATGTCCCAAAACAAGAGCACATCCGGCTCATGATTCCCCCAGAAATCAAAGGGGAAACTATAGACCCTTTTCACATTTCCTGGTTTCTCAGAGCGGAAGTCGTCATAGTTGGGTTAAATATTATAGCTGTGAATGAGAGAATAAATTAAATATTTTTCTGTGTGCCCATTTGCTCACATAGCAAAGGAAAAGTGATTTCACAACTTTCAAAAAGAGGGAAAAAATAGTGAGATGGATAACGAAAAGAGAGAAATATGTTCGTTTTTACCATCACTCCCATAGACGCTATTACTAAACACCCTCACAGCAGCGGTAACTTTTTTATTGTAATTTGATGCAAAAGTAATAAAATACAAAGTATTGGTGTTATAAATGTACACATATATTTTTTAAAAAGAAAATACAAAAAACGCTGCAGGATTTATGATATTGATGACCGTTAAAACACGTCATCACAGTCAGTGAAAAGGGTCTATTAATGCAAAAACACACATCCCTCCTCATTTCTAATGACTAAAACACATAGGCTAATAATAACAGTAATAATACATTAAATCATTTACATGCATCAATTTAGCAGATTTACAACAAAGCGATTCGCTGTAAAAAATAAACGTGATTTTTAACGGTAAAAGACTGTAAAAATGCTACGGTTAAAAATAGTTAACAGAAAGTTTCCCGGTGAATAACTGTAATAAATCTAACCTTACATTTAATGTCATTTTAAAGTAAAATACCGTTAAATTTACAGTTTTTGGAAGTGAAAAAGAACAAGTCGTCGTGTTATTTACAGTGAAAGAACGTAAATTGATATCCCCAGAATTCCTTATTATCCAGAATTATGTACATTAAGGTTTTATGTTACATCTAATGTTGTTAAATGAATGTTTATTGCATTTTTAAAATGTCATGTGTGTTACCGTGATGGTGTTTAGTGTTTGTGTGAATGACACTTAGTATTGTCCTCCTAAAAGCTTTGATTCATCATGTGAGTCTCATCTCCACTGTGATTGGTGGTTATCAGTATATCAAAAGTACATAACAAATATTCGTATTTCAATAGGTTGGTAATTTAACGTTATTTCAGTTAATGAAATACTGTTATTTACTGTAAATTTAACTTAAATCTGAAATGTTGTTACCGTATTTTTTACGGTAAAGTTCTGGCAAACTCAGCTGCCGTTTTTTTACCTTATATTTTCCTGGGATTTTTTTTTGGTTTTTTACAGCGTGAGGAGGCAATACAAGTAAAAAGTTTCATCTAGAAGATGCACGACAATGCAGGGAATGTTAATAAGAAATATATAATGAGCAATATTGGAAACAGAGTCAATAAATGCTTTTTAAGAAAGTTAAGGGGGGAAAAAGATGAGTTTTTAATAATAATAATATATATATATATATATATATATATATATATATATATATATATATATATATATATATATATATATATATATATATATATATATATATATATAATTAACATTAATTGTATTTATTTGTAATTTTTAAATTAATAATCTTTTTATTGTCAATAAAATTTTTATTTTATAATATTAAGAAAACGTACAATTATATTAATTATATACACACACAGACACACACGACAATGCAGGGAATATTAATATATAATATATTAATAAGAAATATAAGCAATATTGGTCAATAAATGCTTTTTAAGAACGTTAAAGGGGGGAAAGGTGAGTTTTTAGACTCCAAAAGTAAAAAAAAAAAGAAAAATATATGTAATAAAAAAGTGTATATATATATATATATATATATATATATATATATATAACATATATAGTATATATATATATATAACATTAATTGTATTTATTTTCAATTTTTTAATTAATATAATATATATGTATATATATATTTTTTTTATATTTTCTTTTTTTGTGAGATTCAACCCAAGCTCATATTTTTGTTCTAAAACGTGTCAGACTGCAATTCATAACACAAGTACGCAGTGCATTAAGCATTTGCATACTTGCGTATAGAATGTTTCCGGGACTTATAATGACTGGATTTTCCTCAAACCCAAGCGAGAGTCTGGAGGAGAAATTTACATGTTATTATTGTAGTAAAATGAATGACCTATCAAAGATTCCAGCACATGCTCCATCAAAGAAGATCTGCGGCTGTGGGAGAGTAAAACTGGCTGTGGGAATGTCATGTTATAATAATAATAATAATGACGTAGAGGTTTAGAAGTGGAACAGAAGATCCAGACACTCTGAATGAAGCTAAACCTAGTGTTAGTATTGACATTTACCTCACATTATAGAGTCCTTTCTGTCATAAGCCGCGTTTCCACCGCAGGAACTTTACCCCGGAACCAGGAACTTTGGGGGGGAACTCGGTGCGTTTCGACCGCAGGAACCAGGGTCTAAATGAAGTTCCGGGTAAATATTTCCCCCTCCAAACGGCCCTGCTTGCGAGGTGGGACTTTTGAAAAGTTCGCGAACTTTCGGGGGTGGGACTTGGGCGCTGAACATGCTGATTGGTTGAGCTCTCGCAGCTATTTTTTTTTCCACCGCCATATTTACAAGTCTTTTGCGAGGTGGGTTTCGTGGGTTTTGCGTTCAGTAAATATTTTTTTTGCAACAATGGAGTTCAACAAAAAATTCGACCGATGGACCGACGACGAGGTTCAGGCTTTATTGAGCATATATGCGGAGGAGGACATCCAGCGGGAACTGGAAACGGCGACCCGTAATGAAAAGGTATACCTGAAGATATCGACTCGGTTCCAGTCACACTGGAAAACAGTGCAGAGAGAAGTTGAAGAAATTAAGACAAGATTACAAGAAATTAAAGGATCATAACAACCGGAGCGGTTCCGACCGGCGTATCAACAAGTGGTATGACCGCTTGGACGCGTTGCTGGGACAGACCGTCCTTTTCTAGGGCAGCGGTAACGAAAGACTCGGCTAGTGCGTTGTTGGAAACCATCCAGGAATCCGAGTGGGTTGAAGGTAAATATATCATCTTGTTATCATCTATTAAACTCGTTGCAGTAACTTTTTTCAACGTGCTTTTCCAGACGTAACGAGTGGCCCTGATGAATCGCAGGCAACGGAGACCAGCGTATTTTCCCCCGCGGTCACCAGTACGTTATAAAGCTGACAAAAATGTGTATATATTTAAAAACTGATGTGTAATCCTTAATGGTTTTGTTGTTTTTAATTGTAAACTTAAATTGCCCATGATAAAAATTGCACACTGGGCATTGTTCAAGCTGGGCAAACAATTGTTCATTATTTGTAGTGAAAACACTTTAAATTAGATTAGATTAGATTAGATTAGATTCAACTTTATTGTCATTATACAAGTACAAGGCAACGAAATGCAGTTTAGGTCTAACCAGAAGTGCAATAGGAGCAAGTGCAGGATATACAATGGATGCGTAAGTGCAGGACATGGATATGTACTGAATATGTATAAATATGTATAAATAGAGACGTTATTACTATAAACAGAACTGAATTTACAGGTGAATATGTACAGTGAATAAATATACAGATGGCTATTACTATAAACAGAATTTACAGGTGAATATGTACTATGAATACAATATACAGATGGCTATTACTATAAACAGAATTTACAGGTGAATATGTTCTATGAATACAATATACAGATGGCTATTACTATAAACAGAATTTTACAGATAGAGGTATACAATAATATGCTAGGCTAATATGAGGAATAGCAGTGGATTAGGGTAGTGCAATAAATTATGGACAGAGCTATCCGGAAAAAAAAAAAAAAAAAAAGTGGAAAGTGCAGTGGAAAGTGGTTGCATATTACAGTTAGAAGTACAGTGCAAAATGCAAATGTAAATATTGGTACTATAAATACAGTCGGCAGTGCAAATGAGCATAATCCAGTTAAGATATGGCAGTGTAAGATGCATATGTAAACAGTTGTTACTGTGATAAACAGTCGGTAGTGCAAATAACAAAGTGAAGGAAGATGTGAGGTAGGAGAGTTATCAGTTTATGAGGGAAGTGGATCAATTAATTAAATAATTAATTGATGGTTTCTATTGTTTCATGGTTGCCTTGTGTATTAATTTCCATGTGTTTCTGTGCAATTTTTCTACTTAGAGAAAAGGAAAAGGGACTGTGACTTTTCTTGATGCACTGAGGGACATGGAGGATGCTAACCGGGCCGTCCTGCAGCATGGACAAGAACAGCCTGACCAATATATTCAGCTGTTACTGGATAGCCAGGCCGAGGAGAGATGAGGAGGCAAGAGCTGGCATTCCACCAGTCAGAAGCGGAAGAAAGCAGACGGCAGCAGAGGGACTTTCAGACCGGGTTTCTGTCTGTTCTTGGACAGTTTGTCCAGTTGTTCAAGAAGTAGCCACAATGACCAGCCGCTTGAATGAAGCATTTGCACTACCACATTTGTACTTTATATATTGTACATGTTGGCACAGCTCTTGGAAAGGTTACTGAAAAATACACTTTTTTTATATTGTTGTTTTCACATTTTATATTTTCATTTTATTGTTCTAGTAATGTATTTGTCTTTGCACACTTTTATTTTAATTTTGTAAGAACTAATCTGTCTAAAATAAAGTAAAATGTGTAAAATGTCACTGTGTCTTTAATTTCCACATTCTAACTATATAACCACATTCTAATTGTATTCATATAGTGTAGGAAGCAAATAAAAGGGCTGCTGCTCGCAAGTCTTTCTGAATATGCACATAAACATATCTAGAAAACCCAAATATTATATTTTTAAATGTATAACTATGTGAATGTAGTATAATAACTTATAACCACAACTTAAGTGAAGCCATAAGTGTGGTCCTGCTTCATTTCAAATTTGAGGAAGAAGTCTCTAAAATTATGCATTTAATGAAGCATATTGTAATACTAGTCATGTGACTTGTTTTTTTTTGTGAATGTTAAGATATGTTATTGTGATATAAAATAAAATACTTGCAGTCTAGTACCTAATCTTTCAACTGCTTAATTCAGTCTATTGTTTTCATTCAATTAACTTTTCACACATCTGTCATGAATGACTGAAACCTCATTATCCTTTTATAGAAAATGTTTTGTTTTGGAATTGAGCTATTACAACACATTCAGATTCTGGATTGCCCATCATCCCATTTTGCATTAAAATGGTCAAACCAGGTGAAAGTGCACGTTTAAATAAACAGTGTTGGTAATGTGTGTACATAATCAGCAAAAGCAGCGCTGCTTGCATCACCTACACTTGTTATTGTTGCAGACAGTATCGCGCAAAAGTGATTAATGTCCGTCGGTAACTGGGAGAAGCAGTCGCGCGCATTCCCACGTCACCGGACTAATTTGCCTAATCTCCCCGGTACTTTAGACCGCGGTGGAAACGCAGATTGTAGCAGGTCTGGGGGAGAAAAAGTTCCTGGGAAAAAAGTTCCTGGTACAAATAGTTCCAGGTAATTTCGGTGGAAACGCGGCTATACAGATTATCCTGATTTACTTTATGATGACCAACCTCAGTGAACGAGAATGAAATGCGCTACACCTCTACAAGAGGATGGCACAATCCCATCATGCTTTGCAGCATGAACAGCCAATCGGAATGCTGGGAAAAGATTTCATTTCACTGATTTAAACACGTCTCGTCCACAGAACTGAAATGATCCGGATTGCAAACAAGTTCCCTTTGATGAGTCAATTTGTTCAATCCTGTTGGTGTTTGTTGTGAACATGACAGTGTCAGTGTGTTTCCCAACAGCAACTTTAAGATGTAATAAAGGATGCAATGGCATTGAATTCTGGCCAATACCAATAAATTATTACCCAGAAATGAAAAAAAAAAATCTATATTATTTTCATGTTATGCCAATAGCCCATAAATGGTTGATTATACATTACAATAGAGCAGGTTTGACATCACTTCGTAGGCCAAAACGCAGAAGCAAGTTAGCATTTTAGCACTTCTGGTTCCCTTATCCTGAAGTCGATGTGTTTCTGTCAGGACCACTATCGTCAAAGATGATGGATTGACTATCAGCATATAGTTTGGATTGGCGGTGTGGATCTGTTCAGGGCAGCCTAGCATTGATAAGAGCAGCAATAACTCCCCTTACAGAACCAACATAATGTATTGCAGATATCATGAATTTATTGTACACAATAATTCTGGAATTTAGTCTGATTCAAGGAAGGACCTTCTTCCCTATGAAGGCCCCCATTCAGGCTCATGTGACTGTGAAGCACAGAATTGTTCAAATATTGAACTTTTATGGGTCCACTATAAAAGTGTTCATTTATGTTGTCCTTTGGAGCGACGCTCCTATATTCTTAATTCTTTCTGTCACACCACAGGACACATTTCAGTAAAAATAAAAACACTGAATTGACAAAGTTAGTGACCCCTTATATTTTCTCAAACAGACTTCACACATAATAATATGTATTTTTCTTCAAAAGTGGTGTTTTACAAAAAAGCCTTTTTTTACTGCTTATTTGTCAACTACCCATATATATATATACACACACACCGATCAGGCATAACATTATGACCACCTTCCTATTGTGTTGGTCCCCCTTTTGCATGGGCACCCTGACTGGTCAGCGGCTGTGCCGCCCCATACACAACAAACTGAGATGCTCTGTGTATTCTGACAGCTTTCTATCAGAACCAACGTTAACTTCTTGAGCAGTTTGAGCTCCAGTAGCTCGTCTGTTTGATCGAACCACACGGGCCAGCCTTTGCTCCCCACGGGCATCAATGAGCCTCGGCCGCCCATGACCCTGTGGCCGGTTCTCCACTGGTCCTTCATGACCCTGTGGCCGGTTCTCCACTGGTCCTTCATGACCCTGTGGCCGGTTCTCCACTGGTCCTTCCTCAGAGCACTTTTGATAGAGACTGACCACTGCAGACCGGGAACAGCCCACAAGAGCTGCAGTTTTGGAGATGCTCTGACCCAGTCATCTAGCCGTCACAATTTGGCCCTTGTCAAACTCGCTCAAATCCTTACGCTTGCCCATTTTTCCTGCTTCTAACACATCAACTCTGAGGACAAAATGTTCACTTGCTGCCTAATATATCCCACCCACTAACAGGTGATGAAGACATCATCAGTGTTATTCACTTCACCGGTCAGTGGTCATAATGTTACGCCTGATCTGTATATATTAGTGCTGGGCAATAATAAAATAAAAGTTTGTGTTTACATAATATATGTGTATATATATATAAATACACTCACATGCATGTATAAATCTAAAAAAGAAAAATGTTATATTTATATATAAGATAAATTAGATAAAATACAGTAGGCTATATATATATATATATATATATATATATATATATATAGGCCTATATATATATATATATATATATATATATATATATATATATATATATATATATATATATATATATATATAAATAAATGTGTGTGTGTGTGTGTGCAAATATTTCTTAAATATATACATGAATGAGTGTATTTATATGTGCATAACAATTATACACAGTAGGCCTACACAGACATATTATGTAAACACAAACTTTTATTTTGGATGTAGCCTAATCGATTGCCCAGCACTAATAAGCTGTTGTTTATGTAAGAAATGTCTAATATGAAGGGGAAGAAATATTTCAGGGGTAACCTGGATATGTCGTCAGATGAAAGCGGAATCTGACCCGTCTTTGATGTGTTCTGAGTCTCCGGACACTGACAAGCCTGAAGTCTCTTCTCAGCTCGTCTGATGCCTCTGGTCAGTGTTTGTGTGCGAGTGTGACCCGAACGGCTCGGTTACCGGAGGTCAGGAGATGAAGTCGTGTTTGATTACGCACGCGCCCGCGGAAGGGCCGGTTCACTGACTAGCGCGCGAGAGTCTCACCCTGCCGTGTGTTAATTAGCGTCTCTGCCCGCCTTCCTGCCGGGGCTGCCCGCGTCTTTAATTGATTGATCGGCCGGTGTGTGTGTGGAGTTCTCCGGTCTGCTCTCGCTGCTCACCCAATCCGTCACGCCGCTGCTCACGCGGACAGCAGCACTACATTACAGCATCGTTAGCTCAGCGATCTCCTGAGCCCCGCTCTCAACACACACCATTACCAAATCCCACAAGCCCCCTCCAGTCGCTCTTTCTCCTATTATATCTGTCTGTCTTTCTCCGCGTGCCTCCGAGGGGAAGTTAATGGATGCTCTTTTTCTGTCCCATATAAAGTTTCAGGCGACACTAACCCTAAACCCTAACCTTTCAAGAGAGATGGTCAATATTTGCGGAATACAGCTTATCTATTTGGGGCTTAAAGAGATAGTTCACCCAAAAACGAAAATGTTATGTTTTACCCCCAGGGCATCCGAGATGTAGGTGTCTTTGTTTCTTCAGTAGAACACAAATGAAGATTTTTTAACTCCAACCGTTGCTGTCTGTCAGTCATATAATGCATGTGATGGGGTCTAATTCTATTTGAGAAAAAAATAACATGCACAGACAACTTCAAATTAAACCCTGCGGCTCGTGGCGACACATTGATGTCTTAAGACACGAAACGATCGGTAGTATTTATGCTATTATTTCACCTATTATCAGACGAATGTCATCAGCTCTCCAGACCACCATAACTTCCTGCGAATAAGGTCAAAATACCGGCGCGGTCATAGCACAGTATATACATAGATGCCTCATTAGTGCCTGCGCGGATCGGTCGAATGAGGAATCTACGTATATATTTCTATGATCGCGCCGGTATTTTGACCTTATTCGCAGGAAGTTATGGCGGTCTGGAGAGCTGATGACATTCGTCTGATATGAGGTGAAATAATAGCATAAATACTGTTGGGTTTCTCGCAGAAACCGATCGATTCGTGTCTTAAAGCTACACTGTGTGATATTTTCCCCCATCTAGTGGTGAAAAGGTATATGACCATCCAGTGAATTTTAGTTTCTGTTCCTCTCAATTCTGATTTCGTTTCAACTCCTACGGTGGCCGATTTAGTCCAAGATTAACATGGCTTCCAGTTCGACCTCGTCCACATTTGACACGGTGCCTGTGGGATATTCTGTGCGCAGTGGGATGGTTGGAACTCAACTGGCCTAATTATTCGGCTAGAAAGAACTGCAGCTAATCCAGAGTGAACTTTGATGATAGTAATGTTTATTCAGTCATAAACAGGTTTGCGTGGATATGTACATAAATGTGGTTTCTGTGAGAGAACAAATAAGGATGGTAAATATACATACACAGTTAAGAACTGTATAACTATACTTATAAGTTACATTTGTATAATGTAACCGTAAACCAGAGCTTATTGTACCATATATAGGCGCTAAATGCAGCTGCATTAAAAGGAGCGGAGCTGCTGCTGCTAACAAGCGGCGTCCGGTTACAAAAGTGTGTGCAGCTTTAGCACTGCAGTGCGCTCTGTATAACAATTGTTAATATGCCGATCAGACCTGATACATATTTCCATCAACATACATTATAAGCAAATATTTTCTAAAAACGAATAAGCATTGTTGATAACAAAATAACTGAATGATTATTCAAATAGGTGAGCATTACGCTATTGTATGTTGACACAAAAATACTTCTGAGGTGACATCAACTGAATTACGTGATGACACACTCTGAAACACATCTACAATGACAATAACGTCTCGGTTACGGATGTAACCCTCGTTCCCTGAGGAGGGAACGGAGACGTAACGTTAGTGACTAACGAATGGGGGTTTCGCTTAGAAGCCTATCAACTTCGAGTTTTGAGAAAACGCCCAATGGCGTGCCAATGCCATGGGGCATGCGGAATTTGCATACGTAGCTCCGCCTCACTGCGTGAGTATATAACGAAGTACGAGGCAATATCGCATTATGTTACCTGCTTGAGGAGCCAAGACTGAACTCCTGCGTTCCAGGCAACACAGCTCGATGTGGCAAGGGGACGTTACGTCTCCGTTCCCTCCTCAGGGAACGAGGGTTACATCCGTAACCGAGACGTTCCCTTTCATTCAGTCACTACGACGTAACGTTAGTGACTAACGAATGGGGGTCCCAATATAATCCCGCCACTCAGCTGTCTTCCAGTGCCCTGCGTAAGTGTGAGTACCCTGTCGTAAGACTAGTACGGACGAAGGACTCCCACTTAACACAGAAATACCAAGGTACACTGGGAAGCATATCCCAGTGAGGGAATGCCAAAGATGCCTACCCGTGGGGAGGACTTAAGAGACACATATGACCCGGAGAGGGTTGCATATGGAAGATCTCTAGGGTACCAGCCGAAGGTGGATTTTTAACCCTAGGGGTGGCGGGGACACGCCAAGGGAAGAAACCCGCTCACTGCGGAGACTTACGGTGAAATACACATGTGGGGGTCGCCGGAGGGAACCATGCACATGGGGCACCTGGCCGGACATGAGGGTCTGGGCTCGAAAGGGCAGACTGAACTGATGTCGGCGTCGACAGTGCTGGAGGAGCTCAGGGCTCTCGGGGAGCTCACCTGAGGAAAATATCGCACGTATCCAGTCCGTGGAGTGGAGTGGCGAGCAAGCGAAGACACCTGAGCCTGGCCCATCACCGGCCCCTCGGGGGGGCGAGTACATAGTCGGACACTGGCTCCACTCGGAGATTGTAGAATCTGGCGAATGTGTTGGGTGTCGCCCAGCCTGCAGCTCTGCAGATGTCTGCTAGCGAGGCGCCATGCGCTAGAGCCCAAGAGGAGGCCACACTCCGGGTGGAGTGTGCCCTCACACCAAGGGGACATGGTCGGCCTTGCTGCTGGTAAGCCAAAGCAATGGTGTCCACTATCCAGTGAGACAGCCTTTGCTTTGAGAGAGCACTTCCCTTCCGCTCTCCACCATAACAGACAAAGAGCTGGTCTGAGGTCCTGAAACACTGCGTCATGTCTACGTAGGCGCGGAGAGCGCGTACTGGACAGAGCAATGCCAAGGCTGGGTCTGCCTCCTCCAAAGGCAGCGCTTGCAGGTTCACCACCTGGTCCTAGAACGGAGTGGTGGGAACCTTGGGCACATATCCAGGCCGGGGTCTCAGGATCACGTGAGAGTTAGCCGGCCCGAACTCCAGGCACGCTTCGTCAACCGAAAATGCCTGCAGGTCCCCGACCCTCTAGACTGAGGCCAATGCGGTCAGCAGAGCCGTCTTCATAGACAGAAACTTAATATCGACCGACCGCAAAGGCTCAAAGGGAGGTCTCTGCAGAGCAGTTAACACTACTGCGAGGTCCCAAGAGGGTACGAGAGGAGAGCGAGGAGGATTCAGTCTCCTAGCTCCCCTCAGGAACCTGATGACCAGGTCGTGCTGACTTACCTTTTTGTTCTCCAAGAGATCGTGGTGGGCAGATATTGCGGCCACATATACCTTGAGGGTGGAGGGAGACAGCCTTCGCTCCAGCCCCTCTTGGAGAAACTGAAGCACGGACCCGATCGGACATTTCCAGGGGTCTTCTTGGCGGGAAGAGCACCAGGTGACGAAGAGGTTCCACTTCAACGCATAGGCATGCCGAGTGGACTCTGCCCTAGCGGAAGTGATGGTGGCGACCACCGTAGGTGGTAGGCCACTCAAACCTGCCGGGTCCCGTCTAGGAGCCACACGTGGAGGTTCCAAAGGTCGGGACGCGGGTGCCAATGGGTGCCCCGTCTCTGAGTAAGGAGGTCCGGTCTCAGAGGAATAGGCCAGGGAGGGGCTGTCGCAAGGAGAATGAGTTCGGGGAACCAGGTCCGGCCGTGCCAGTACGGGGCGACCAAAAGGACCTGCTCCTTGTCCTCCCTGATTTTGCACAGAAGCTGTGCGAGTAGGCTCACTGGGGGAAACGCATATTTGCGTAGGCCCCGCGGCCAGCTGTGCGCCAGTGCATCCGTGCCGAGCGTGCCCTCGGTCAGGGAATAATACAGGCTGCAGTGGGAAGAGTCGTGGGAGGCAAACAGGTCTACCTGTGCGTCGCCGAACTGTTCCCAAATCAGCTGAACCGTCCGGGGATGGAGTCTCCATTCTCCCGGGAGAGGCTGAAACCGCGAGAGCTCGTCGGCTGCGTGGTTCAGGACTCCCGGAATATGGACAGCACGAAGGGACCTCAGGCGCTTCTGACTCCACAAGACGAGATGGCGGGCGAGTTGAGACATGCGGCGGGAGCGTAGACCGCCCTGGTGGTTGATGTACACTACTACGGCCGTGTTGTCTGTCCGGACAAGCACATGTTGACCCTTCAGCAACGCTCGGAAGCGGTGCAGGGCGAACCGTACTGCCAGCAACTCGAGGCAATTGACATGCAGGAGACGCTGGGGTCCTGTCCAGGAGCCCGCGGCTGCTTGTCCATTGCACATGGCACCCCAGCCCGTGGCAGAGGCATCCGTCGATACGACAACATGCCTGGAAACTCGTTCTAAGGGCACACCGGCCCGTAGAAAGCTGAGGTTCGACCACGGGGTGAGTGTCTGTAAGCAGGCCCGAGTCACTTGGACCCGGAGCGTGCCAGACTGCCATGCCCATCTCGGGACTCGATCGCGAAGCCAGTGCTGAAGCGGTCTCATATGAAGCAATCCGAGCGGCGTTACTGCGGCTGCAGATGCCATATGCCCCAGGAGCCTCTGAAAAAGTTTCAGTGGAACCGCATTCTTGCTCTCGATTTGTCGGAGGCAAGTCAGCAGAGACTGCGCGCGCTCGCTCGAAAGCTGCGCGTACATGGCGACCGAGTCGATCTCCATACCGAGAAAAGAGATCCTCTGCACGGGGCAAAGTTTGCTCTTCTCCCAGTTGAACCGAAGGCCCAGACGGGTTAAGTGGTGGAGAACCAGATCTCTGTGTCCGCAAACCTGCTCTCGAGAGTGGCCTAGTATGAGCCAGTCGTCGAGGTAGTTCAGGATGCGGACCCCGTGCTGCCAAAGGGGCGCAAGGGCTGCCTCGGCGATCTTCGTGAAGACGCGAGGGGACAGAGATAACCCGAATGGGAGAACTGCGTACTGGTATGCCCGCCCCTCGAAAGCAAACCGTAGGAACGGTCTGTGTCGAGGAAGGATGGAGACATGGAAGTAGGCGTCCTTCAGGTCAATCGCTGCAAACCAATCGTACGGACGAACGCATCCGAAAAGGCGTTTCGCAGTCAACATCTCGAACGGAAGCCGGTGAAGGGATCGGTTCAAGATGCGAAGGTCCAGGATTGGCCGTAACCCACCGGTTTTCTTGGGTACAATGAAGTAGGGGCTGTAGAACCCCGACCTCATTTCGGCTGGAGGGACAGGCTCGATCGCACCCTTCGCCAGTAGAGTGGCAATCTCCGCACGCATGACGGGGGCATGGGCCCCGGTCATGGTATAGCGGACTCCCCTGTAACGGGGAGGAGCCTGCGCGAACTGAATCGCGTAGCCGAGCCTGATGGTCCGGGCAGCCCAGCGGGACAGCCCCGGAAGCTGAAGCCAGGCTTCCAGAGACTGCACCAACGGGGTCATCCGGACGACAGACGTACCCTGGGTGGGGCAGCGAGGCAGCGTTACCGGCGCGGACAGGGGAGGCTGTTGGGCGTCCCCGGGTCGGAGCACGGTTAACGGCTGCGCCCTGACAGAGGAGACCAGGGAAGGACTCGCGTTCCACTGGGGTCTGCTCTGCCAGGGGGCTGGCGACAGAGAGGGATGCGAGTGGCGAGACCCGAGGGTGGCGCGCACTGTCATCACCGGTCTCTGGGTGCTCAGAGACAGGAACATGAGTTCTTCCCAAGCGCTGCTAGCCCGGGGGCCAGCAGCGGAAGGATTTTCCCCCGGCCCTCCACCGGGGGAAGGAGAGGCCCTGCTACCATCCCCTGGGAAGAACTAGAACCCATCTCTGAGTTGTCCACCTCCATCCTGGCGTTTAACCAGTCTGGGGAGCGGACTGGGCGACATCCTCAACCACCTCCACGGCGCGGCCCAGGTGAAGGCTGCTGCTGGGGCCGGGCGGGAAGAGGGAGGGCGCCCTCGGCGGCGAGCGGACTGAGGCGACTGGGCCGGCGGCTGGTGCAGCAGCTGGCCGCCGGGGCAGTACGTGTTGCAGCCTCAGTCTGCTCTGGGGCGGCCGAGAACTGTTGGGCGCAGTTCTCAGCCGCGCCGCCGAAGAGGCCAGCCTGGGATATGGGTGAGTTGAGGAGGCGGGCCCGCTCAACGTCCTCCACATCACCAGGTAAGGCCTGGTGTTCTCCCGGACCACAGCTGTGGACATCGCCCGACCCAGGGAGCGTGTGGCCACCTTCACCGCCCGGGGGCGGGGTCAGTTGCGGCACGCAGCTCAATGAAGAGCCCTGGGTCGGCTCCACCCTTGTGCATGTGCAAAGGGGCGGCGGCCTGCCCGTAGCACTGCGGGACCACGCCACCGAAGTAGACGAGCCCACAGGCTTTGGGGGGGGGGGGTGCTTAGGACAGCCACACCACGCCACGTCAAAGCCCTCTGTGGACACCGTAGTGCGCATGAGAGAGTTCAACAGTGGGGGGGAGGGGGCCCCAGTGTACCCTAGGCCGCGGCCCCATCAAGAGCAGAGAAGGCGGAGGAGGTCACCAAACGGTCGCGAGAAGCACGGGGACTTCCGGGACCGCGTGATCTCCTCATGCACCCCGGGAGCGAAAGGCATTGGGGGCGGGGCCCAACAGCTGTCGGGTGCCGCCCCCAAAAACCAATCGCGCAACCACGAGCACCCGCGGCTGGGCGGAGTTCCACACCAGCGCGAGACTCGCGGCTGCCCGAGATAACATGGCTGTCAACTTTAGGTCAGATCAGGCAGTGCTGACACACCCGGAGGCGGAGCACAACCTAATCGTCATCCCCAAAGGACTCCAGCCCACCTTGGGATGCGGCGATCGACATCTCACTGCTATCCGGAGCGTGAACTGAACGAACGGGGCGTCAGAGACGGGCCGTAGATTCAATCCAACACTCGCGGAAGCGATGTATAAGAGGGGGGTGTGGCCCGAGGAATGAACGTCGGGGTTCTTAATACCACAGCACCGCCCTCAGGTCACCCTGGCCACCAGCCAAAGTACCATCTCACTCGGGGACGGTAGATTGGGGTGTGGCAGAGGGGACTCTCTCTCCTCACGGAGATCATTGAGTCTCGACCGTGACATCGCGATGGTCACGCCCCCGCAATGGAAACGTGACACATCCGCAAACACTGCCCGTGCGCGCTGAAGCCCAAACACGCTCGAGCAGTGAATGCGTCCTCAGACAGCAGCGGAAAATCGATCGCACCCGGAAGTGCACGGGCGAGCCGTCTTGAAAAAGACGTGCCACGCGCAAGCTCTTTTTGTGAGAGGAAAACCTTGCAGTCGATGCCGAAGCGCCCAGGGAAACACACACCAGCTGTCAGGCGGACCACTGCACAGATCAGCAGGCAGGAAGTATGCGATCACTGGAACGCGCCGTCACACCAACACCGACTGGAAAGCTGCTCGTCTCGAAGAAGCTGACAGAGTCTCAGAAGGCTGTAGGAGTGAAGAGGTAGGTACTCTTGGCTCCGAAAGCAGAAACATAATGCGATATTGCCTCGTACTTCCTTATATACTCACGCAGTGAGGCGGAGCTACGTATGCAAATTCCGCATGCCCCATGGCATTGGCACGCCATTGGGCGTTTTCTCAAAACTCGAAGTTGATAGGCTTCTAAGCGAAACCCCCATTCGTTAGTCACTAACGTTACGTCGTAGTGACTGAACGAAAGGGAACTATTATTACTTACGGAGTTATTAACGCACAGAAATACCAGACAAGGAAAAACAGACTTTTGAGGAATAAACAAGCCAGGAAAGCTCCGTATAACTCTGTTACTGGAGCTGCTGAGATGAAAACTCTCTGCGCATGCACCAGACAAGTCTGAACAAGTTGACGCGCACATGCGCGAGGCAGAGAATTGTGTACAGTGCCATCGAGTATTAAAACCGGTTAAAACGCGAAAGGCGAAGCTTGAATTTACGGGTATGTCCCTCTTTGGCTAATGTACTTTCAAGATGGAGGGGCAACATGGCGACCACCGTTAGATCCCATTACCTTATGTATTTTCAATTATAAACTTACGAGAATACTTTATTACTTGAAAGAAGTAAATATACATTAATGAGCACATATATTTTTGAAAGAACTAAGTGTTTTTAGCTAAGAATAGACTAAAAAAGTTACACAGTGTAGCTTAAAGGACAACTCCGGTGAAAAATGAACCTAGGGGTAATTAACACATGGTTACCGAGTAGATCGTTCTCTGGGATGCGTTTTCCTGAAAATCGAATGTAAAGAGTTTTATCTCTAAAAACAGATTAGCTTATAACGCTAGTATATGGGGCACAGAATAAGTAAAATTAAATCGCTAGTTAATACCACTAACAAGGCTCAAAATAGCCTCACACTAACACAGTAGCATAATGAGGGTCCCTACAAGCAAACCGAAGCATTGAGAACTTTGTAAGTGTACAAACAGTTTAATAAGAAGATGCTTTATAATAACCGTACATTACGCGTATACAGACAGGAGCCATCTTGGAAAACAGTCTCGACGAGTCGAGCCACGAACGCTGTACTAAGTGAGCTGGTCGATAGGAATCAAATTTGTGAAATCTAATTACATGGAAATGCATGAATTGTTAATTACCCCTAGGTTCATTTTTCACCGGAGTTGTCCTTTAAGACATCAATGTGTCGCCACGAGCCGCAGGGTTTAATTTGAAGTTGTCTGTGCATGTTTTTTTTTCTCTAATAGAATTAGACCCCATTCACATGTATTATACGACTGACAGACGGCAACGGTTGGAGTTAAAAATCTTCATTTGTGTTCTACTGAAGAAACAAAGACACCTACATCTCGGATGCCCTGGGGGTAAGCAGAAAAACATAAAATTTTCGTTTTTGGGTGAACTATCCCTTTAATGTTTTTTTTCCTCCCCCATTAAAAAGTATGTTGACTCACTTTCTTTGTGTGTGCAACCTCATCTGATATTTCAACGCTATCTCACAACCAATTCATACGTTTTTTATGAGGTGGCTAATTTGTACGAATTGGTAAGTTTTGTCTAAACCCCACTGACGGGTAGGTTTAGGGGCGGGGCTTGAGGTAGGTAATTCCTACGAATTCCTACGAATTTGGCAACTCGTCAAATACGTACAATTTAGCAAAAATCGTACATATTTGTACGACCTCACTCGTACAAATGAATTAGCCACCTCGTAAATTATAAACGAATTGCTGAGAGATCGGGTTGAATATTTCATTGCATTTACATTTATTAGCAAACTATGGTAGCTTGTTTCCGCCACGGAATAAACTATTTAAAAGGTAATTGCGACTTTTTAACTCACAATTCTGACTTTTTCTGTCAATTGTGGCTTTATGTCTCGCAATTCTGACTTTATATCTTGGAATTCTGACTATTTTTCTCACAATTGCAACTTTATATTACACAATTCTGACTTTATAACTCGCAATTGTGAGTTTATATATTGCAATTCTGACTTTTTCTCGCAATTGCAACTTTATAACTCAGAATTGTGAGATGTAAACTCACAATATGCATGAAAAAAAGTCAGAATTGCGAGATAAAAAGCCGCAGTTACCTTTAAAATTGTACGTATTTTTACGACCTCGTACAATTTGGTAAGTTTTGTCTAAACCCCAGTGACGCGTAGGTTTAGGGGCAGGGTTTGAGGTAGGCCATTTGTACGAATTCATACGAATTTGGCAATTTGTCAAATACGTACAATTTAGCAAAAATGGTACGTATTTTTACGACCTCACTCGTACAAATGAATTAGCCTCCTCGTAAAATATGTACGAATTGCCATGAGATTGGGTTTAATATTTCACTGCATTTACATTTATTAGCAAACTATGGAAGCTTGTTTCCGTCACGGAATAAAACAATTTAAAAGATAATTGTGACTTTTTAATTCACAATTCTGACTTTTTCTCTCAATTGCGGCTTTATATCTCGCAATTCACCTTTTTTTTCTCGCAATTCTAACTTTATATCTTGCAATTCTTACTTTTTTCCTCACAATTGCAACTTTATAACTCGCAAATGTGTTTATATATTGCAATTTTGACTTTTTCTCGCAATCGCAACTTTATAACTCAGAATCATGAGATGTAAACTCGCAATATGCATGAAAAAAAAGATAAAAAGCTGCAGTTACCTTTTTTATTTTTTATTCTGTGGCGGAAACAAGCTTCCATAGGAGACATACAACTTTGTAAAAAATAAAATAAAATAACAAAATGCAAATATGATTCTTAATCTTGAAATAGGTCTTAGAATATCCAAAATTGACTGCCTGGTACAAATAAATTAAATTAATATTTTTATTCTTCATATTTCATACTTCATATGAATTGATTACCAGAGAATGTCTACTCTACAGAAAAAAAAAATTTCAGGAACATTTCCAACATTTTGCCGAATGTTGTATTTCGTAGCCTAATAAAGGTTCATTTTTATCCAAATCAAGCAATTAAGTTCGCAGAAAAGTAACAAGCTAGTACAGTATTTCTGGATTTCAACTCCCAATAAACCTGGTAACTTTTAGGTACATGTAAGGATAGCATACGCATGTGATGTAACATGTAATGTCAGAAATACGTAAAAGTTCACCCACACACAAAAAAGTTTCAATAATAAAAAGCAGCAAATTTAAGCTTTTACTGTAAATCCTCTGGTACATTTGCCCATAGACTTCCACTGTAACATGAACATGATGGGAATTGTAGTTCTAGACTAAATGTGAGCAGGCATTTACTCATCTCACTTTCATGAGAAACACATTCATATTTATCAAAATTAATAAAAAACGTAAAATGCAAACTCACACTCTGAACGCAACAATTTGCATATTTTTTTTTTAGTTATGACAACTTTGAGTGAATTTATGTTCAACCAACAAGCTATATTGAGTTAGAGGAACTTAATCATTTGTATCATTAACACAATGATTTTAAGTTGATAACTCAAAAAAATTAAGTTGCTCAAACATAGTTGTAGCCCTGGAACCAATTAATCGTATCTGTTCAAATCATCAGCTGTCATAGCACATGCTAACATAACTTATTTAACATGTATATTTAATGAAGAGGTAAGATGTTAGCGCAGTCACTGCTTATAGAGTCAGTGTAGTGTTTACCTTCATGCGTCTCGTCAGCACACAAACTTCAACATTACACAAACTCTTTTAAATCTCAAACATTAACATGTCTTTACCTTCACTAAAAACGAATAAATTAACACTTCATTTCAACATTTATTCTCCTTATCCAGTCCTATGCAAAGCATGCTGGTAACTAGAAATCCACTGCCTAATTTCATTAAGTTACTACAACCTGATTTTAAAAAAGCCAATTAACGCAGAAATTTTAGTTTAAATTACAGACGATGTTAAGGTGATGTAGTGCTGAAAATTATTTTCTCAACAGAACTCTAAAAAATAACGTTTGCAACTTAGAAGGTTTAATGAAAACAATAAATTCGATTTTTTAACTTGCAGCCGTCCATTTATTTAAGTTGTGGTAACAAGTCCCCTATAGAGTGCAGAATATTACGCAAACCTACAATAATTAAATATCTTAAATTACATAAATATACTTTATGTATTTAATCTCACTGTATTGACCAATGTCTTCGCTTTTGACCTTAAAGCATACTAATAAGCAAAAAATAGGCAATTTTTTTTGTTTGTTTTATTGCTAAAATGTGACCCTGGAGTCGTGTGTCTCACGGGTATATTTGTGGCAATAGCCAACAATACATTGTATGGGTCAAAATTATTATTTTTCTTTCTAAAAAATCATTAGGATATTAAGATCATGTTCCATGAAGATATTTTGTAAATTTCCTACTGCAAATATGTAAAAAACTTATTATTAGTACTAATATGCATTGCTAAGACTTTATCTGGACAACTTTAAAGGAGATTTTCTCAATATTTAGATTTTTTGTTGCACCCTCAGATTCCAGATTTTCAAATAGTTGTATATCGGCCAAATATTGTCAATGGAAAGCTTATTTATTATTATTTGTATAAATCTCAATTTCAAAAATTGACCCTTATGATAAGATTGAGGAACTGGGTCCTATTCTCCTGCAGTCCATCAGAAGGCTTATTCATTTCACTTTTGGTGTGAAAGAGCCTTTACATTTGCCATAAATAGAACTTTTGTTTATTTGTTATTAAAAATCAAACAGGCAAGCCCAGCCCAGGTGAGAAAAGTAACACATCCATTAAATGCAATTAGTTCATTTTTAGGGAGTAACGCAATATTGCAATGCATCAATTTTAAAAGTAACGTTCCCCAACACTGAGCATATCAAGAAATGTCTGCAGTAATCACAAACCATGCAAGTTATGACCCTGCATGTGAAATTAGTCTCATCTTTGTAGATGGCATGCACATTTTAATTGTCCCATGCCATTTAAGCACATCCGGTTCTCTCAGAAGGTCACCGGGGTCGTGCCTTTACAATGCCTTTCAAATCAAACCTCTGCACGTACTCTGGCAATTTCTCTTTTGTCCGCTCTCAGACTTCAACGCCTTTTTCCCCGACGTTTTCTTTTTCATCCTCAGGCTATTCCTCCTAAGGCTATTTTCCCTTCTCTTTTATTTCTCAGAGAGAATACGAAATTCCAGCTATCAGAAAGAGTAGATCAAACAAGGCCTCGGCTGAATTCACTGTCAGAATAAAACCATTTGTTCCTGAGGCTTTTACTCCGAAGACCTCGTCCCTGGACCGTTTCCTTCTTCATGTGTGTGTTTTATGTGGTTTAGGCAGTCGTTCCTCTGGGTCAGTCTGCCACTGTTCATTTGAGAAAACATGGCGGTTTACTCCAGAACCTGCTTAGTATGCACAAGACGTGCGTTCAGTTCTCTTAAAGGAGCCCGCTCTCAAATGAAATGAAAAGAAACTATTTCTAAACTTGTGCGACTGCTGTGGACTGTTGTCTGGCTTGTTTTCAAGTGGCGTTATCAGCACAGATTGCATTTACGTCCTTACATCCATCAACACTCAAACACTGCCATCGCAAAAACAAGAAAAGTCCAACTAGTCGTCCGGCAACATGACCCGTTTTAACATTACCTTCATGATTGCTGTCAGCAATGTTCCCATCTTCATTCAAAATCAATTTGTGAGAGGACTATGATATGAAGGTTATGACATAAAATGTGTTATTTGCACATAAGGAGTGCTGAACTCTCCAGTATGAGTCTAAAGACATTGGGCCCTATTTTCAAGATCTGAGCACATGGCGCAGGTGCTCTTTGGGCGTGTCCGAATCCACTTTTGCTAGTTACACGACAGGAAAAATGGTCCAAAAGGGTTGTACTTAGTCTCTTAATGAGTCATGGGTGTGTTTTGGGCGTAACGTGCAATAAACCACTAAGAGTCTTATCTCCCTTTCCCTTTAAAAGCCAGTTGTGCGCGCGCCAATATGAGTTTTTGTCATATTTTATCACAGTTTTCTAAACTATAGCGAATAAACTGTGATAATGTGAGAAATGTTGAAGGTGACTATGTACATTAGGGGTGTAACGGAACACAAAACTGACGGTTCGGTACGTACTTCGGTTTTGGAGTCACGGTTCGGTACGGATTCGGTACAGCAGTTTTACAAAATTGCTTTTTAATAATTTTTATTCAACAGCGGTTTAATGAAAACATTTTTTGTCTGTCCTTAAATGAATTCAGTTATAACTAAAAGCTTTCTCATAAGGCAGTTTTTGCATTAACATCTAAATCGAATTTATTTATTTTTTCTCCAATTCGTTGTTGAAATATAATCATTTAGTGGCTGTAATTTTCATGACAGGTTTATTTAAACATACATTAAATAAACAAGACACCACTAACAGGCTAAGTAGTATATAATGAATATTTATATAGGCTAATATAACAAATATATAGGCTAATATAGTGCATGTATTCAGTGAAAGAGTTAATCTCTCTAGTGAACTCACAGCTGTGGACACTGAATGACTTCTGAGGTAAACGTGATTCTACATGACATTGTTTACAAGCTGTTTTATTGTCTTTCCGCGGTTGAAACGCCGATGGAGCGATTAAACAACATATGATACGTTTCAGTAAGTTGTAATGTATCCTCAACATACCTTAAGATATTCATTTCTTTAGGAAGAGATGATCGCGTTCACTCGCGCGCCGCCGCTGCTGCTAGAAGTTGAACTGATACGTCACATTATTTAGCGTTAAAACAGCATTTATCGTTTGAATTTCATGATAAAATGGAATGAATACTCAATATGTTCGTGTGGGAACTCGGATTGAAGTGTGTTCCGCGCTTTAAACAAGCTAACTGTTAACTGTCCAAGATTGCATTCATGAACCGTACACGCGGGCACCGTACCGAAAGCCCTGTACCGAAACGGTTCAATACGAATACGTGTACCGTTACACCCCTAATGTACATTGCATATAAATCAAAACTGCTTAACATTACTGAATGAAATGTCGACCCAGGAGGAGCTAAAGGACTGTGAAGCTTTGGGGTGTTGATGGACTCGATCTACTCATCTGTTTAGATCATCGTTCTGAATCCGATGTAGTCTTTGACAAAAACACTTTTTTTTTTTTTTTGCTCAAAATTAACCTTTTTTAACCTCTTAAACTCCAAGGTTTAATAAGGAAATTACATCATCAATACTTTAAAGGGATAGTTCACCCAAAAACGAAAATTTGATGTTTTTCTGCTTACTCCCAAGGCATCCAAGATGTAGGTGTCTTTGTTTCTTCAGTAGAATTCAAATGAAGATTTTTAACTCCAACCGTTGCCGTCTGTCAGTCGTATAATGCATGTGAATGGGGTCCAATTCTATTAGAGTAAAAAAAACATGCACAGACAACTTCAAATTAAACCCTGCGGCTCGTGGCGACACATTGCGAGAAACCGAACGGTATTTATGCTATTATTTCACCTCATATCAGACGAATGTCATCAGCTCTCCAGATCGCCATAACTTCCTGCCAGTAAGGTCAAAATACCAGCGCGATCATAGAACTATATACGTAGATTCCTCATTCGACGATCTGCACAGGCACTAATGAGGAATCTACGTATATATTTCTATGATCGCGCTGGTATTTTGACCTTACTCACAGGAAGTTATGGCGGTCTGGAGAGCTGATGACCAGTGTTGGGGAAAGTTACTTTGAAAAATAATGCATTACAATATTGCGTTAGTCCCTTAAAAAGTAACTAATTGAGTTACTTAGTTACTTTTTAAGAAAAGTAATGCGTTATGTTCCTTTTGCATTACTTTTTCTCACCTGGGCTGGGCTTGTTTTTGTTTGTAACAAAAAAGTTATATTTTTGTGCAACGGTAAAGACCTCTTCATACCAAAATTGAAATAATAAGCCCCAGGCTGAGGTAAAAATGCAGATTCCCTCATGAACAGTAGAGGGCGCAGCTCTGGATAACGGTAGAATAGGATGCAGGAGAAAAAAGTTTTACCAATAAAAACAAAAAATCTAGTAATTTTCATCATCGAAGGTCAGCAGCAAGACATTGGTAAATTAAATATAAAGGTAGATTATGCATAAAAATAGTTGTTTGCATTTGCATTTGACTGATGAGGAGAGCTGTCAGGCAAATTAATGTGAAAAAGTAACTCAGACATTTTGTTGTAAATTTGAAAAGTAATGTGTTACTTTACTAGTTACTTGGAAAAAGTAATATTATTACGTAACTGAAGTTACTTGTAATGCGTTACTCCCAACACTGATGATGACATTCGTCTGTTATGAGGTGAAATAATAGCATAAATACCGTTCGGTTTCTCACAAAAACCGATCGTTTCGTGTCTTAATGTGTCGCCACGAGCCGCAGGGTTTAATTTGAAGTTGTCTGTCTGTGTTTTTTTTTTTCTCTAATAGAATTAGACCCCATCACATGCATTATATGACTGACAGACGACAACGGTGGAGTTAAAAATCTTTATTTGTATTCTACTGAAGAAACAAAGACACCTACATCTTGGATGCCTTGGGGGTGAGCAGATAAACATCAAATTTTCGTTTTTGGGTGAACTATCCCTTTCAATTTTAAATGCCTGTGGAGGAGCTCTGACCTCATATATGGCACCATTTGAAAGCTTATGCTTCACGTGCTATCGGAAATGTCCTAATTCCCAGAAGTCGTGATTACGAGCTTGTAGCATTCAAGTGCTTTGTTGTCGGAATGAACAGGAATCATGGTGGACACCAGGTTTATTCTTGCCTATTTATTAGGAAAATCTTATTAAAACTAACATCATATGTAGTGTCCCATGCACTGACAACCATATAAACATTCCAGATAGTCCGCTTTCTGCTTTTTTTTTAGATTCTGTCATTTCAGTCAAATGCAGGCTATTTTCGCTGTGTATCAAACATACAATAAGCTTCAAATGATTTTGATGTCAAGACAAGACGACCTAATGTTAACTGTTTTGGGGAAAAAACGAATAAAACCACACCTGCCACAGCAGTAGTTCTCCCTGCCGCCATGTTTAAAGTTAACGACATTTCTACTTTCTGGAGATATACATCTCTTTGGCATTTGTTTTACACAAAGTAACTTATTTACACTAAATTACTCTGAGACCATTTCCGCCTGGATTTGGTCTACCCAAATTGAAAAGCTTTCCATACCCACATACAGTGGTCTAAAGGAAACCCATTGAAGTTGCTAAAAGTGATAAACATTTATATGTTGTCTGAGCTGTAATAACCCCCAGGCACTTTTTGATTATATTGAAAGTGTTTATCTCAGGGCCTGTGTGCTCTAGCACCCTGCAGACAGGTTTGGCTGTTTCCAGCATATGTCAGCAAATGTTCATGTGGGGAGACTTGTATAGTGGAGAGATTTGGGTAAGCGGAAATTACATAAAAAAGGGTAATATTCCTCCCTTCAGATCCATTTGAATAAATCATGATACAGACTACCATACATTCGGTTTCATTTCGAAATATTTCTCTCCTTTCTTGCTGTATAGCCTACATACTTTCCAGAATTGTATATGTTTGCTTTGTATCTTTCTAGTGAGATTTTCTCACTATAGTCCCCTTTATCTCACTCACTGGGGTTGTAAGGCAGTGTTCTTAACGCTTAAGCTGCTTATGTACATTTATTGTGAAAGTTGCTTATATAAATCATTTTTAATTGAAAATGTTCTTTATCAGGTATAACATCCAACATTAAAGGGTTAGTTCACCCAAAATGAAAATTCAGTCATTAATTACTCACCCTCATGTCGTTCGACATCCGTCAGACCTCCGTTCATCTTCGAAACACAAATGAAGATATTTTAGTGTAAAGCTGATGTTGAGAAAGGCTTCAGATAGGCCTCCATTGGCATTCAGTACATTTACACTCCCAAGACCCATAAAAGGCACTTAAAACGTCATTACAAAGTTCATCTCACCACAGTGTCTCTACAATAATTTTACGAAGCGACGACAATAGTTTCTGTGCGAAAAATAAATAAATAACGACCTTATTCAACCTCTTCTTGTCTTCCGTGTGTGCCTCCACGACGCATGCGCGAGAATATGACGTAGCGCCGGCGTTCGGGAATCCATGAAATGCACACTTTAACCCCATTTTGAGCACTACGCCGAGACCTAAAGCACGATCAATGTAGAATTCAACAGCTTAGATACGCACGTCTTCCTCTGCTTGCAAACAAATCGCTTCTGGATCATGTGTCCGAACGCCGCCGCTACGTCATATTCTCGCGCATGCGTCGTGGAGACACACACGGAAGACAAGAACAAGTTGGATAAAGGTGTTATTTTGATTTTTTTTTGCGCACAAAAACTGTTGTCGTCGCATCGTAAAATTATTGTAGAGTCCACTGTGGTGAGATGGACTTTGTAACAACGTTTTAAGTGCCTTTTATGGGTCTTGGGAGTGTAAATGTACTGAATGCCATTGGAGGCCTATCTGAAGCCTTTCTCAGCATCAGCTTTACACTAAAATATCTTCATTTGTGTTCCGAAGATGAACGGAGGTCTTACGGGTGTCGAACGACATGAGGGTGAGAAATTAATGACAGAATTTTCATTTTTGGGTGAACTAACCCTTTAAGTATAGCCAATTTAAGTTTGGAAACAATGTGTTGTATTTATAATGTAACAAGTACAATTTATCTAACAGTTGAATGTTTTTTTTCATACATATAAATATATAGGTTAGGAAGGGGGTCCCTCATAAAAGATTAATCATATTTGGGGGTCCTTGGCATCATAAAGTTTGAAAACCCCTGTGCTAGAGCACACACTAGAGTTAAACACTGTCAAAAATGAATTTATAACCAAAAAATCAAAAAGTGCCTCTTTTTTGGGGGGGGGTTATTACAGCTCAGACAACATATACTTAAATGTTTATCACTTTCAGCAGTGCTTTATGTAACTTCAAAGGGTTTCCTGTAAAATGACACCAAAATTGTGTATTTAGAGACGACTGTATGTGTGTATGGGAAGCTTTTCAATTTGGGGAGACCAAATCCAGGTGGAAATCCCCCAAAATGGTCCCAGAGCGTAAGAGGTTAATGAAACTTACCCACATTCAAGTCTTGAAAAAGGGATTGCATCAAGCTAGAAATAAAACTACAACATCTTTCTACAACATAATATTCTGGGGGCCATGAAACATTTGGAAAGAGTTAAAAGCTTTAAACTATCAGTAGAGTAATTCACAAATGCCCTGCGTGTAGAATGAGGAACCAAACAACACTGTAGTAGAAAAACAGCAATATTGTATTTCATTAAAAATGTACAAAAGTTATCTACACCTTGATCCAGCCTTGTAAAAGGAATCTGTGCACAACAGGACAGTTTAAACGCATGTCTGTATATTGAGTTCAAATGTCCGAGATAATCAGTTGTGCGGTTCGCTCAGAGAGAGAGAGAGAGAGAGTTTGGGTCGGTCTCTTTAGAGCGCGGTTACGTTCCTGTGATTCCTTTCCGGTCTTCAATACTGAAATTCAAAACAAAGCAAGAGGTATTTCTGATTCTGAAGCACACTTTCATAATATTTGATCTGCATATTCATTTGGATCCTTTCTTCTGTCTAGTACAAACAAGGATAGGAAGCATAATATTACATTTAATTTACAGAATGTACAAAACCCCTTCGTCTCCAGTGAAGAGGCCCGAGAAGATACCGTCCCGATCTGCTAGAGTAATTCCTGCATATGCTTGTGCACCGCGAGGCACTTGTTTCTTGCGTCACTTCAGAAGTCGTATAAAAATACAGGACTGTCGCATATCAAATTCTCTGTCTGTTCATATGTGCTGTACATACACTGGTCTAAGGCAAAGTATGGCTTCTTGAACAAAACAAAAAGATGTCACCAAACTAATGCTACACAGAAGGATTTTAAAAATGTTTATGTAATATTATGTCATCACATCACGTCTCTTTTGATCTTGTGCTTCCTGTTTTTCCTATGACATCATATTGAGGAACTTGCTTTCCTCCGCGAGCGCAGTCAGCATGGAGCTCATGTCTCCGATGGCCATGTTGCCGATTCCCGGTGGCACCGGGGGCAATGTCACTGAGTTTCTGGGCGTGGTGAGACGGGAGGAATTCTGGGATAGGCTGCGGAGGAGGGTGGGGCTTAAAGTTCCTGACATGAGGCTGGAGTGATCGCCGTCATCCAGCATGGCGTCAAAGTCGATCTGCGGGTGCTCTGCTCCGCTTGAATCCACGGTGCTGGAGACCTGATTCGTTTCTGGCGAGCCAATGGCGGCCATGGCCGCGCTTTCTGTCCCACATTGCACTGCATCCGCCATCCCCAGACTACTGGACTCGAACATGCGAATCTGTCCAGTGTAGAAAATGCCGTTGGTGTCGGATTTTTTAGGACTGGCCTCAGAGGTGTCATATGCAGGGCTAAAGTTGGATTGTGGGTAACCAAGTTGCTGCGCTGCAGTTGTCGTTGGCCCTGAGAGCTGCCGGCTGTAGGCTTTGGGTTCTGTGGGCGGCCTTGGCTGTAGCAGTCCATGGTTTCCGCTCAGCGTGGGATTCTGGGCCGGAATGCCATAGCCTTGCTGGTTGATGTTCATCTGGGAATAATTTCCATGATTATTTGGAAAAGTGGCATGGCTTTGACTAGCCACTGGCTGAGCTCGTACCCTGTTATTCTGGACTCTGACAGGCCCGTCATTTGAAGCAGAACCCTCATGGTAACCGTGCAGAAAGATAGCCTGCTCTGTGTTCGTCTGCCGTAGTGGTTGCCTCTGGTTGAACCTCTGCGAATTAAACTCGTTATTCCGTTGCACGTGATTCTGCTGGGCAGCGTGAGCGAGGTTGTGACTCATTAGCCCAACTTGCTGGTTGGAGTTGGCGTTCTGAAAGGAGCTGAGGTTTTGTTTTTGTTGGAGTGTGGTGAGGTTTCCCCGCCCTGATCCCTGCTTGGTTTGGCCGCGAGATGAATCCACTGTCCCTGAACTGACCTCGTTCCACTGCACTGGCATCTGGCTCTTAGTGGCATTGGGGGAAACTGGGAATGTCTGCTGAGAGCTTGGAGCTGCCGTTTGCTGCGCTACAGCATTCATGTTGCCTTCCACCAAGGCCAGGCGTCTCTGGTAGTGACACTGCTGAAGGGACCCAACGCCCTGTCCAGGATAGTGGCGGTACGCTATCCCTGCATGTTGGGCGGAATCTCCATTTTGAGATGTAAGGTACTGAACAACATCTTCGGGTAACATCGCTGCATCGTCAAGTCCATTGTCACTCGCGATGGTTTCCATTGCCACGTTCTCAGAAATGCTCGGAGGTCGGGGTGGATATTGGTGGCGGTTTACGTTACCCTCAGACAGGCTGTTGATCTGAGAAAAGTGTCGAGGATGCAACGACGGATATGGGTTCACATTGGTCATGCTATTGTAACGTTGCTGGAGGGAATGCTGCTCCGAGCCTACTCTTCTAACTGGGTCGCTTGCTCTTCGAGTGATGTTTCCTGTCACCTCATGGGGCAAGACGCTGCGGTTGGCGTAGCTGGTATCACTACACCTTCTGGGAACCGAAGGGGGATGGATGGGGAGCGTTGACATTTCATGGGAATCCCCAAACTGGGCCACCCGAGTCTTCAGGCTCATACAGTCCATGTTCGGTAGAGGGGTGGGTGGCGCGCCGCCCGTGGCCGCAGCATACCTGGCTTTGAGTCTGTAGTGTTGGGCGGGAGTCAGACTGAGTAGTCCTCCACAATGGCTGGCCTCACTGGACCTTCTAGACATATCGGTGGAAATGGGGTCGTAGGAGCCGGCGGAGCTGATGTTAAGGCGCCCACCAGGTTGTGAGGTTTGGCTGGATCGACGGCTCGAATAGCAGGGCGAGATTCCGGAAGAACGACGGCTAAGGGTGTAAGCCGAGCTTGCGGTGCTGGCCAGGCTGTCCCGACGCTCCACCAGTTGACTTAGGACCGTAGTCTCACCAGGACAAAGATCGCCGAGGCGCGGGCTGTAGATGGAAAGCCCTGGATCACACAGACTGCCAGAACTTTCCAATAAAGAACCTGCAAGAGAAAAGAGCCGAATTTAGAGCTGGATTTTGGGAGTGCATCATTGGTGGAAAAGTCTGTTTACTCACTGGTATTGATGGGGGGAAGCTTGGTGCTGGGGGCAGGAGGAGTTGGGTTTGCCCAGGAGCACGAGTCCCTCACCGACTTCAGCTTTTCTTGCTTCAGATATGTGAGTCTGTGGGCAGGGCTGGCGTTCTTGCGAAGATGGAGGCCCAACATTCCTGTGGAGACGGTGGAATCCACAAGGGGCGCGTCATCCAGGGCGCTCAGATCTCCTATGCTGCCCCCGCTGAGTCCCGTCGGCTCTACTCCACCGTCATGGTGGGCGGCACTGCCAAGTGGTGACGGCTCGCTGCTACATGATGACTGACCACCAGGGCTGGACTGATACATCTGAGAGAGACAGATGGGAAGTTTGATTACCCAAACGGAGAGAATGCAGATACAGCAACATGCAAACACTCACGACCCTTACAATCACTTTCCCAAGTGCAAATTGCAAATAATGAGGTTTGGGAAAACACCCTGGGTCTTTTTCCTCCCCCTCGCGATCTTCTGAGAAAGCTAGGTTAAGTGCCTGACAAATCGTTATTTCCTATGGCAACCTCTTTGTGCATTATGCATGTGGCCTGGCATGAATACACAAAGGGGAAAGCTCTCAACATAAATAAGGTACGCCATGCCTTTGTATTCACGTCATATGACTGCACATCCCTTGAATGAAGCAAATGTATTCTGTCCCCACGTGAACCGTTCTTGATCACAGCTTGATCACTGGCACTATTTGTTCAGGACACAAAAACAGTCCCACTGATATAATATTAATCCACTAATGGCTTTTATCCTTGAGTGGCAGGCGGGAGCGTTAGATCTCGGGATTGCGGGGGGATTGGGCTGGATTGGTAGGGTGGAAGCCCATGGGAAATTAGGAGCCCTCAACAGATCTCAGAATGTAGGGGTCCATATTTTTTGGACGTGTGTACTACGATACTGTATCCTGAATGTGATCTTACAGCTGTGTGTGAGCTTTGCATGAAATAACCAAGACATTTACCACGCATGCTGTAAAAGGGCAGTTAACATGACATGCAATTCGACTGTACTTTGTATTTTCATGTTTGAAAAGAAAGGTCACGTTTGTGTGCAACTACTTCCAAATTAATTTCATATTGATGTTGGAAGGCCAAAATCCATGTCACTTGTCAACTGCCCAATGAAAACAACGGTAGAAAGCTCACCTCAGTAACGTCTGTCCTTTCGGAAAGTGTATGGGAGAGAAACGGGAAAGAGATAGCAGGAAGCACACGTAGAGAGAGCGGTTAAAGATGGACAGATACAGCGGCGTGCTTTGTTAGTATGTTTGGATTAGCATAACCTCTTGAATGTATATTTAATCAGCAATGAATAATATATTTGAGAGTGCAGATTGTAGCCATGCATCGACTCTTGTTATTCAAATTACACTCATTTTGTTACGCATTCACGGAGATCAAAAAAGAGCATTTTGTGCAAGTATGCAAACCCAATAACGCAAGCTTACCATGGAGTTCTCTGTCTTTATAGACTTGACCTGCAGATAGTCCTCGACGACTCTAGTCGTGCTGTTGGCTTCGAGCTTCTCCTCCGCCATCCGCTTGGATCCCGCCTCGTTCTCTCCGTTCTCCTTGGGCGGATGGGGTCGCGACGGCAGGTCGCCGCGCTGCTTCTTGGTGACGTGCGCTTCGGGCCCGTGGACGGTTTTGACGTGTTTCCGGAGCGAGCTGGGATCGGTGTAGCGCTTGGTGCAGCCCGGGATCTTGCACACGTAGGGTTTCTGCGGAGATAAATATCTCTCGGTTTCACACGACCCTCTAACAGTCAAATGTACGACTTTGAATTAGACTTTTATCTCTTCCTGTTAAGTCAGATTATCTTCAAATGGAGCAGTAGGTGAATGCACAATTAGAGGAATAAATTACGGCGCGCGTGCTGACATACTGATTGTGCGAATGCTAAGCGTTCGTGATGCATGGCTGTTTGCTAATAAAGTTGAGATGAAATGATCTTTCTCCCTCCTTTAGCTCGTGATGGATCAGCCGGGAGCGGAAATGGCGCCAGGTTTCATTTTCTATGCGCGATCTGCAGGTGGTCTGTTTCTCCGTTGGGGACGTGCTTGATTCTCACTAATGTATTGTGGGTTGCCGTACTCATTAGCTTCTCAGCTCATTATTCACACACACACACACACACACACACACACACACACACACACTCGCAAGCGTCGCTGGTTAATGGGACAGCGTTGGGCGTCCAGGAGCAATCACTACACATGATGGGGGAATGTGTGAACAGATCTAATTTTGGCCTAAATTTGTTAGTGTGTGCTGAAAATGGCACATTTACATAGCATTAGGCGGTTAGCAGATCCTTAATGCCACAGTGAAGTAGATTATCTGATCCTCCCTCTGAAGAACAACTACCGGGGCGGCACACGTCTGAAACTCCCGCGTGGATGACGTTAACTGATCTCGTGCAGTCGGCCCACGCTTATAGGAATAGCTCACCCAGAAATGCAAATTTGGTTATGAGATGCTCAACCCTCTCTAGTTTTTAACAGCTCTGTGTGAGGAGCAAACTGAAATGAGGTTAAGCTCACGGTCAGCTTCCACTTTCATTGAATGTCACATCATTTGTCAAGATGAAGTCTAGGTCACTCCAATATTTAAACAAATATACCATAATAACCATAATGCAAAAAAAAAAAAAAAAAGAATTGTATTACTGTAATGTAAAAATATTAAAATAATATTTTATATATTTTTTATTTATTTTCAATTAACAATTTATGGTTGTTTACATTAAAAAGATAATGATGTAATGCAGTAAATTATGAAAACCTCAATACAAAAATATGAATCATATTTATAAAAATATGAATCACATTTTGTATGTATATTATTTATTTCTATTTTTACATCATGGTAGCATTTGTTGTACTGCCGTTTTATTTTTTTCTATGAAAAATTCATGTTCATATGAAAAAATTGAAATTAATTTTCAAAAAAATTACCCAGTTCAAATTACCATGATGCGAAAAAAATATATGATAATAATTACTGTAATGCAAAGATATTAAAATATTTGTATATATATATATATATATATATATATATATATATATATATATATATATATATATATATATATATATATATATATATATATATATATATATATATATATATATATATATATATATATATATATATATATATATATAATTTTATATTTATATATATTTATATATATATATTTTTATATATATTATATTTATTTTCAATGAATTCATGGTTATTTAAATAAAAAAAGCACAAGTATTGCAATATTTTGTAATATATTAAAATATATTTAATAATATTTTCTTTTTAATATTTATTTTATTTATTACTTTACTAAGTTTAATATTTATACATCATGGTAGCATCTGTTGTACTGCTGTTTTATTTTTCAATTTATAAATTGAAATAAATTTTCAACAATTTATGTATATATGTATATATATATATATATATGTATATATATATATATATATATATATATATATATATATATATATATTAGAACTGGGTAATTTATTGTTTAAATATTGGAGTATATATATATATATATATATATATATATATATATATATATATATATATATATATATATATATATATATATATATATATACTCCAATATTTAAACAATAAATTACCCAGTTCTAATTACCATAATGAAGTAACAAAAATCAAATTTTCATTACTGTAATGCAAAAATATATATATATAAAAAAAAAGTATTTTCAATTTATTTTCAATTATCAATTTATGGATATTTAAAAAAAAAAAAAAACATTATTAAATCATGAAAACCTCAATGCAAAAATATTAAATATTTATCAAAATATGAATAATATTTTATTTTTAGATTAGTTATTATTTATTACTTTACTAAGTTAAATATTTATATATCATGGTATAATTTGTTGTACTGCTGTTTTATTTTTTTTCAATGAACAATTTATGTTTATATATATACATCTTCACTTTAGTTTAGGGTTCAATTCTCACTAATAACTATGACTTCTGCCTCATTAAACTCCTAATTACTGCTTATTAATAGTAAGGAAGTTGTTAAGTTTAGGTATTGGGTAGGATTAAGGGATGTGGAATATGATCATGCATTAATATGAGCTTTATAAGCACTAATAAACAGTTAATATCCTAGTAATATGCATGATAATAAGCAACTAGTTCATAGTGAGAAATGGGCCCTAAACTAAAAAGTGAACCGGATACAATGACTTTCAAGTCCATGTTTGAATGACTAGTAGATAAAGTGTGTGAATGTTTATGCCAGTGTGTATGTGTGAACACACAGATCTGTCGGATGAAGGCGAGTGTGTGTACCTCGTTGGAGTGTGTGCGGTTCTGGTGTTTGGCTCGGTCCGAGGCGTTGGAGAAGGCCTTGTTGCAGCCTTCATGCTCACACACGTAGGGTTTCTCTCCGGTGTGTGAGCGCAGGTGAGTTTTCAGATTCTCCAGACGAGAGTACGCCTTAGAGCAGCCCTCGAACTGAAACACACACACACACACACACTCATAAAGCCCAAATAAAAACACCAGTACTAGAGCTGTGCCAATTCAAATAATCTCCAGTGTTTGCTGACAGAGAGAGAAACTCACATCCCAGTCATGTGTGGGATATTCACAAACGCTCATCATTTACATCAATGCTTTTGACTGATGATTTTATCCACTGCATTCAAGCTATTTTATGAGTATTTTTATGCATTCCCTTGGAAACGAACCCATGACCTCGGCGTTGCTAGCGGCATAGCGTCAACATTTTTTGTTGTTGACTTTGTTAAAATATAAAAGTGCAAGTTTTTTTAGCTGTAGTTTGTGTACATTTGCATTTTTTGGACTTTATTAAAGTATAAAATGCCATTTTTTAGCTGTAGTTTGGGGACATATGCATATTTGACTTATTATTTTCTATTTTCTAAATACTTTTTGTAAAGTAAAAAAATGCAAGTTTTTTAGTTGTAGTTTGTGTACATCTGCAATTTATTTAAACATGTTTTTGACTTTATTAAAGTATAAAATACAAGTTTTTTTCAGCTGCAATTTGGGGACATGCATTTTTTAAATTATTATTTCCTATTTAAAAAAAATACCTTTTAAGTATAAAAATGCAAGTTTTCTTAGCTTTAGCTGTTGTTGCTTAGCTGTAGTTTGGGGCATTTGTTTTGTTTTATTATTATTATTATTTTTTAAATATTTTTTATATATATATATATATATATATATATATATATATATATATATATATATATATATATATATATATATATATATATATATATATATAAAAATCCAAGTTCTCTTATATTTTTATCTGTAGTGGGGAAATGTGCATTTTTAATTTGCTTTTTAAATGCCTTTTTAGTATTAAAATGTGTTTTTTAGCTGTAGGTTGTGTACATTTGCATTTTGTTACTTTTTTCTCCCTTTTTTTTCTTTTTTCACTTTTTGTAAAGTATAAAAATGCAAGATTTCTCAGCTGTAGTGTGTGTACATCTGCAATGTATTATTATTATTTTTTTTTCACTTTATTAAAGTATAAAATGCAAGTTTTTTTTAGATGTAGTGTGTGTCCATTTGCACTTTTTTGGGACTATTAAAATATAAAAATGCAGCAAAATGCAGCTGGTTTTCTCAGCTGTAGTTTGGGTACATGCATTTTTTTTATTATTAATTCCCTTTTTAAAAAAATACTTTTTAAGTATAAAAATGTAAATTTTCTAGCTGTGGTGTGTGTACATGTACATTTTTTGGGGACTTAATTAAAATATAAAAATGCAAGTTTTCTCAGATGTAGTATGGGGACATTTGCATTTTTTGGACTTTATTAAAGTATAAAATGCCATTTTTTAGCTGTAGTTTGGGGACATATGCATTTTTTAACTTATTATTTTCAAATGTGTTCTTTTTTTTTAAGACTTTTTGTAAAGTATAAAAATCAAGATTTCTCAGCTGTAGTGTGTGTACATATACAAATAATGTTTAGGTTTTTTGGACTTTATTAAAGAATAAAATGCAAGTTTTTTTAGCTGTAGTGTGTGTACATTTGCATTTTTTTTGGGGGGGGGGGACTTTATTAAAATATAAAAATGCAAGTTTTCTCAGCTGTAGTTTGGGGACATATGCATTTTTTACTAATTATTTTCTATTTTTTAAATACTTTTTGTAAAATATAAAAATGCAAGTTTTCTCAGCTGGTACATTTGCATAAAAAATAGCCTTTATTAAAGTATAAAAATGCACGTTTTCTGTTAATCTGCACCAGTTGTTTTGCACAGAACAATAGAAGGTCTGTGGTATGTCCTGATATGGATGTTGTGTGTGTGTGTGTGTGTGTGTGTGCAGCGACTCACAGTGCACTTGTGCGGTTTCTCCCCGGTGTGTCTGCGCATGTGAACCACCAGCATGTACTGCGCTTTAAAGGGCTTCTGTTCGCGCGAGCACTCCTCCCAGCGGCACACGAACTCCTTCTTCTCCCCGTGGATGTGTTCGTTATTGATGTGCTGCGAACACACAAACACAAGCGTTCAGTTTCGTTCTGCTACAGGAATCTGGGGTCTCACCTCCCTTTGTAATGTCAGCGTTGTGTTTAAGGTCTAATTGGCCGTGCCGAGCACACACAAAAAAAACCCACGGCGCAATCGCCGTCATTTGGACGCGAGGCCGCATCTATCAAGAGCTTGAGAAAATAAAGCAATTTGAGCTTCTGAGGAGCCCATTTGCCTATCCGCCAATTGAAGAGCAAAGCTATCCATCACGAGCGTCTGCGTTCTCTGCGTCTGTCAGACGGGAATAAGGAAATGTGATGGTGTGTGATTGTGAGAGAGTGTGTTTTTAAACTTGTCTCTGGTGACGGACAAGAACCCTCAGATCTGAGCCAAACACAAATTTGCAGTTACGAACAAACTCTCTGTGCGCCCAAAATGGCTTTTAAGGGATTCTTGGAAATGTACAATTTGAATTCATTCACGTCTCGATGTGATTCGTTAGATCAAGTGTGTCTGCAGGATCATTTCTCTTCACTAACTTCATTTATATTCACTTCTGAAGCCTCTGTGTCAACTGGTCAAAACACTGAATCATCTGGAGTTCTGATGAATGATTCAGTCTAAACGAATCATCTGAAGTTCTGATGAACGATTCAGTCTAAACTAATCACTCAAGAAAGTAGCCTGAAGTCCAGTCTGGTCTCATTTTTTGTAGTAAACTACATCTTTACAGCTCACAGTTAGACTCCAAAATAACATTCTTAAGAGTTTGCAAATGCTTTGTGAATCGGCGCAACTGAATCACTAAATAGAATCGGTTCAATAAGAGTTTAGAAACACTGAATCATCTGGAGTTCTGATGAACGATTCAGTCTAAACTAATCACTCAAGAAAGTAGCCTGAAGTCCAGTCTGGTCTCATTTTTTGTAGTAAACTACATCTTTACAGCTCACAGTTAGACTCCAAAATAACGTTCTTAAGAGTTTGCAAATGCTTTGTGAATCAGTGCAACTGAATCACTAAATAGAATCGGTTCAATAAGAGTTTATAAACACTGAATCATCTGGAGTTCTGATGAACGATTCAGTCTAAACGAATCATCTGAAGTTCTGATGAACGATTCAGTCTAAACGAATCACTCAAGAAAGTAGCCTGAACTCCAGTCTGGTCTCATTTTTTGTAGTAAACTACATCTTTACAGCTCACAGTTAGACTCCAAAATAACGTTCTTAAGAGTTTGCAAATGCTTTGTGAATCGGCGCAACTGAATCACTAAATAGAATCGGTTCAATAAGAGTTGATTAACAATGAATCAACAATCCACACCCATATGATTCCTCCACAATGAGCGTCATTATGGCCACATCTTCCCTACAGCAACAACACCGAAGTGTTCCAGATCACTGATAACACACACACACACACACAGGCGCTCTCTGTTCCTCTTTAAGCCCATAATGAGCTGTTATCAGAGTGTGTATCGCTTGTGTAAACAGACGATCAAGAGTGTCATTCAGTGACTGAACGGGCAGTGAGAGTGAATCAGTCCCTCCCCTCAGCGAGTGTGTGTGTGTGTGTGTGTGTGTGTGTCTCAGTGTGACGGACAGGCTCTTTCCTCTACGCTTCACTGGTTGGCTGGAATGCCACAGAAAGCTGTGTCACCCCACACAGGACACAGTGCATGCTGGGATTGATCAACCCGTCTCAGGAAAGCACATAAAACCATCACAAAGAAACCAGTCGGCCGCGAAAACACACCATCCCAAATTCCTATTTCACTCTCTAAAGGAGTGTGTAACTTATAATATTGTTAACCTGAGGTATTCTGAAGCTGCTCAGTTCCACATGGACGATTCGGATCATCTGGTGTGACAGATTTATGCTGGGCTCTTTGGGTCACAGGTCAAGAGGTCAGAGGTCACATTGTGCTACTCAGCTGCCAGTCAGTAAATTTAGGTAAAAGTCTCCTCAGATGGGACGCCAAACAGTAAGAGCGTTCTCAAATCTGATTGGTCGTTCAGATTTGAGGCGGATACACTCATGCTTGTCTTTATAAAGATTGTGATTCTGTCCTTCACTGCTGTTATTTAGTGAAGCACGTCTCTGAAACGCTCACCTGTGTCCACCCCAGCCGTCTGTCAGACTATCCCATAACCCCACACACACACACACACACACACACACACTTACATGCACCAGCTGTTCCTGCGTGTCGTACTCTTTGCTGCAGCCCTCCCAGTGGCAGTTGGTCTCATACACCACCTCTGCCTCCTGCTTACAGTCGTCCAAGTCTTCCTTCAGGTCCAGTGCGCCGCTCAGATGGTCCTGAGGGGGAACAGCAGCGTTACGGCATAAACGCTCTTTAGTGGATCAGCTTGTTAGCTAGAGAAAGACAATGGCTCTCGTTCCCTGTTCATTGTGTGGATTATTCGCATTTATCAGCCTAATTCACAACACGTGCAGATGCATATTCATTTGTTCTTAATCTTGTTAATGAATGTGGAGTATTCTAAATGAGCGATTGCATGCCTGATGATAGTCGTTTGCATAAAACACGCCCACAACTTCTCCATATAAGGGCTTTACTGTACAGCCTTTCGTCACTCCGAGAACGTTTCAGCGAGAACCAATGAGGTTCATTCTCGTGTTACGCAAGAACCAATGAGGTTCATTCTTGTGTTACGCAAGAACCAATGAGGTTCATTCTCGTGTTACGCAAGAACCAATGAGGTTCATTCTCATGTTACACAAGAACCAATGAGGTTCATTCTCATGTTACGCAAGAACCAATGAGGTTCATTTCTCGTGTTACGCAAGAACCAATGAGGTTTATTCTCGTGTTACGCAAGAACCAATGAGGTTCATTCTCGTGTTACGCAAGAACCAATGAGGTTCATTCTCGGTTATGCAAGAACCAATGAGGTTCATTCTTGTGTTACGCAAGAACCAATGAGGTTCATTCTTGTGTTACGCAACAACCAATGAGGTTCATTCTTGTGTTACGCAACAACCAATGAGGTTCCTTCTCATGTTACGCAAGAACCAATGAGGTTCATTCTTGTGTTACGCAACAACCAATGAGGTTCATTCTCGTGTTACGCAAGAACCAATGAGGTTTATTCTCATGTTACGCAAGAACCAATGAGGTTCATTCTCGTGTTACGCAAGAACCAATGAGGTTCATTCTCGTGTTACGCAAGAACCAATGAGGTTCATTTCTCGTGTTACGCAAGAACCAATGAGGTTCATTCTCGTGTTACGCAAGAACCAATGAGGTTCATTCTTGTGTTAGGCAAGAACCAATGAGGTTCATTCTCGTGTTATGCAACAACCAATGAGGTTAATTCTCGTGTTACGCAAGAACCAATGAGGTTCATTCTCGTGTTACGCAAGAACCAATGAGGTTCATTCTCGGTTATGCAAGAACTAATGAGGTTTATTCTCATGTTACGCAAGAACCAATGAGGTTCATTCTTGTGTTACGCAAGAACCAATGAGGTTCATTCTTGTGTTACGCAACAACCAATGAGGTTCCTTCTCATGTTACGCAAGAACCAATGAGGTTCATTCTTGTGTTACGCAACAACCAATGAGGTTTATTCTCATGTTACGCAAGAACCAATGAGGTTCATTCTCGTGTTACGCAAGAACCAATGAGGTTTATTCTCATGTTACGCAAGAACCAATAAGGTTTATTCTCGTGTTACGCAACAACCAATGAGGTTCATTCTTGTGTTACGCAAGAACCAATGAGGTTCATTCTTGTGTTACGCAACAACCAATGAGGTTCCTTCTCATGTTACGCAAGAACCAATGAGGTTCATTCTTGTGTTACGCAACAACCAATGAGGTTTATTCTCGTGTTACGCAAGAACCAATGAGGTTTATTCTCATGTTACGCAAGAACCAATGAGGTTTATTCTCATGTTACGCAAGAACCAATAAGGTTTATTCTCGTGTTACGCAACAACCAATGAGGTTCATTCTCGTGTTACGCAAGAACCAATGAGGTTCATTCTCGTGTTACGCAAGAACCAATGAGGTTCATTCTCGGTTATGCAAGAACCAATGAGGTTCATTCTCGTGTTACGCAAGAACCAATGAGGTTCATTCTCGTGTTACGCAAGAACCAATGAGGTTCATTCTCGTGTTACGCAGCACGTTTCAGCTTCAGCAAGAACCTCAAATATGAATTAATTGTGATTAATTAATGAAAGAATTGTCATTTTTGGGTGAACTATCCCTTTAATACCACGACTTAAACCCAACAAAATATCATCGTCAGCTGTCGTCACTATCTTACGTCAAATAGACGTTGGCATTAGACCTTTATCAATGTCTTTCTGGTGGCCCATTGGACAGACAAACGCTGTGTGAAACGCTCCATCCCAGCACTCCCTCAACGCTGATATATTATTTACTCGGCCACAATCGTAGTATGAAGACGAGACATTAATTGTGCGCTTGTAGGGACACGTGTGTGGTGTTAAGAGCGATCTGAGCGCTGCTCTGCTGTGGGTAGCGCAGACGCTCTCCGTGCAACACACACTCGCGCACACACACACAGATGCTGACTGCAGCATGTTTATCTCTGCCCTGTGAGCTATCTTCATCAATTCTGTTGGCCCCAAGACGACGGCAGCCGCCTTATTCCCCATGCATCAAGCACCAACCTGCCTCACCGCCAAGAGCAGCCGCAGATTTGTCAAAAGATGAGCAGCGCGCGAGAGAGAGAGAGAGAGAGAGAGAGAGAGAGAGGGAAAAAACTCTCAGGTGACAATAACGGCCGGCCAATATTTCATTAAAATGAAGTGCTCTGGCACAGTTTACACGGCCGCGGCGAGCGAGTGAGCGAGCCAACGCGCGTAAAGCTCTTATCAGCTGGAGTTTTTCTCGCGCGGTGCGTGTGAAGAAGGGGGTCAGGGGACCGCGCTGGCTCCCGAGGGCCTCCTGGCCTGTCATTGATCAGTACGGAGCGTTTCAGGGAGAAAAATCCACAGTTTTTTCAGCACGAACGGGCCATTCACCGTCTGCGGTTTCTTCACGTTTTCCGTCAAGTTCTGTTCCATAACCTAGTGAGCTCCAGCGAGATATGTGTGTTTCACTGAGAACGCAAACCCAGAATGCATTGCTTCGACCTGCACTAACAATCTCATATGTAGCCCTGATTCGAAATATATTTGATTTAATAATGAAAAATATTCATTGAACAAAAATAGTTAGCTATATAGTTGAATTAAATAACAAATAAAAAAATTGTTTTACTAAAATACACTGTAAACACAAACATTGGGTGAAATAATTTTTAATTAAATATAATAAATAAGTTTTATTATATTAATATGATATTATTATTATATTAAATGAATATTAATATTCACTTGTATTATTAATTATATAATAAAATATATATTTATATTAATGTTGAAGCACCAAAAATAAATTATGTATAAAAGGTGCCATACAAATATGAATCAATATTAATAAATTAATCTAATACAATATACAATTATGATATAAAATATACAATAATACAAGAATGTATTATTATTTGTATAGCACATTTTGTACATAAAAATTATAATAAATGATATTTTATACTAATATTAAAATATAATATAATATTAAAGTTGCAGTAATTATTTAAAATATATTTATTATATTAGTATTATATGAATTGTTATATTATATGAATATTAATATTCACTTATATTATTAATATATAATATAATAAAAGATATATTAATATTAATGTTAAAATACAATTTTAAGCACCAAAAATAAATTATGTATAAAAGGTGCCACACAAATATAAATCAATATTAATAAATTTATGTAATACAATATACAACAATGATATAAAAATATACAATAATACAAGAATGTATTATTATTAGTATAGCACCTTTTATACATAAAAACATATAATAAATTATATTTTATACTAATATGAAAATATAATATAATATTAAAGTTGCAGTAATTATTTAAAAAATATTTTATTATATTTATATTATATATTTGGCAACACTTTATTTTACAGTGTCGTTGTTACATACAGTATGTTACATGTAGTTACAGTCGTAATAATTATAAATTATGCATAATTCCATAAAAACCTAAACCAAACCCTAATCCTAACTCTATAATAAGTACATGTAGTTACTTACCGGTAATATTACTCCGTACTAAAAGGTATACTTACAGTGTAACAAAGACACCTTAAAAATAAGTGCAACCATCTATTTTATATTAATATTAAAATACATTTTACCCAATATTTGTGTGTGGATCTTCACTTGAGGACCATAAGGTGTAGTATTTTTTTTAATTTTTTTTTAATTTCATATGGACATAACAATAACATTGGACAAACCAGATGCATTGTTTAAAGTGTTATAGCACATGTGCTAATTTTCAACACCTGTCCATAGGGGCTTTTACAACAGAAAACACAATTGTTAAATAAAACACTACACAATTTACACATGTGAACAACTTTGGCCCGATTTAAGCCACTGTTTGAGCTCTCTGGTGAAGATGTTAATATTGTTCTGCAATTTGAATCCAGTGGGAAGAGAGTTCCATAGTGTTGCCCCTCTGAAGGAGAAACTAGATTGTCCAAAAGATGTTCTAAACTTCGGGAGAACACAATCACCACTAACTGAGGCTCTGGTGGAAGGTCTAAAAGAGCCCTAGTATGTGTGTGCGCTTCAGATCGGTTACATTTCATTTAAGATGTTGACTTAGAAGGAAGTTGTGCACCAGAGCCACAGAGTCCCCTTACCGGAGAGCACGGCGACACAGGTCGCGGACAGTCCAACTCTGTCTTGACCTTTGACCTCTTGATGTTCAGGGGGTTGACCGTGCTGCTGACTGCAGAGTCGCCGTTTGTGTTCTAAAGAAAGGAGAGAAAGAAAAGAAGTAAGAGACTGAGAGTGCATGCAATCACTCGACCCAGAGTCTATGAGCGGTGTCTCTCCTCTACATGTGTCTACTCCAATAATAAGAATCAGGCTCATTTCATTTATTTGACAAAAATTACAATAATAAGTATTATTAATTAACTCCAAATAATAATACAAATAGTTATTATTATTATTATTATTATTATAACAACATTACAATAAAATATAATTTATTGAAAAATATTATATTAAAAATATATTATTATTTATTAATGTATCAATTTATGTTATTATTGTTGTTTGTATACCCCCTTTAATACTTATTTTCTTTTTATGTATAAAAGGTGCTATACAAATACTACAATTGCTACTGCTAATAATTATTATTATAAATATATTTTGATCAAAGTTTATTGTAAAATTACTATTATTATTATTAATTGTATTGAACCGGATATAGATACATTATTTTATGTATAAAATGTGCTTGTACAAATAATAATAAAAGTACTATAAATATAATATTATAAATAAAATATAACAATTGATTGTAAAATTATTTATTAGTGTTATTATTGTATAGCACGATTTTTAGGTAAATTATTTGTACATGTAAAATGTTCTATACAAATAATAACAATAATAATAATATAATATATTAATAATAATCATTATTATTAATAGTAGTAGTAGTACTAGTACTATAAATAATATTATAATACAATATTCATTTTAATGTATTATTATTATTATTATTATTATTATTATTATTATTATTTGTATAGCAACTTTTATACATAAAAATAAATTATGTATAAAAGGTATCATACAAATATAATAATAATAATAAGTTCTATATATTTAATATTATAAATAGAATATAACAATTGATTGTAAAATTATTTATTTGTGTTATTATTGTATAGCACCATTTTTAGATAAATTATTTGTACATGTAAAATGTTCTATACAAATAATAACAATAATAATTATATTAATATAATATATTAATAATAATCATTATTATTAATAGTAGTAGTAGTAGTACTAGTACTATAAATAATATTATAATAGAATATTCATTTTAATGTATTATTATTATTATTATTTGTATAGCAACTTTTATACATAAAAATCAATTATAAATATAAAAGGTGTCATACAAATATAATAACAACAATAATCATAAGTTCTATATATTTAATATTATAAATAAAATATAACAATTAATTGTAACATTTTTGTTGTTGTTGTTATTATTATAGTATAACACCATTTATAGATAAATTATTGTGTAAAAGGTGGTTATAAAATAATAATAAAAACTATTATTATTAATAGTAGTACTAGTACTATATAATTAAATAAAAAAAGTATTATTATTGTTTGTATAGCAACTAATTATGTATAAAAGGATAATAATTATTAATATTTATTTTTTGTATAGCACATTTTATACTGTTTTATATAGCATTTTAACAAACTAAATAAAGCAAGTATTTGAGTGTACACTGTAAAAAATTATTGTGATTTTAACGGTATTTTACTGTAAAAATGCTACGGTGAAAAACAGTTAATTGGTTAACAGAAAGTATCCGTACTATATACGGTGAATAACTGTGATAGATCTAATCTTACTTTTCATTTCATTTAACAGTAAAATACTGTTTAATTGACAGTTTTTTTAAGTGAAAAAGAACAAGTCATTGTGTAATTTACAGTGAAAAACCCGTAAATTGACATTCCCAGAATTCCCTGCGTGACACTTCGCATTTGATGTATTTTCATTGCAATAACTATGTTTCTTCTTTGTTTTATTCTAATCGGTTATGTACATTAGGGTTTTATGTTACATCTGATGTTGTTAAATGAATGTTTATTGCATTTTTTAAATGTAAGTTTTACCGTGATGGTGTTTAGTGTTTGTGTGAATGACTCTGAGCACCTTCTATATATTAGTATTGTCCTCTTAAAAGCTGATTGTGATGAGCTTTGATTCATCACATGATTCTCATCTCCACTGTGATTGGTGGTTTTCCGTATATATCAAAGAAACATAACTGATATTAGTATTTCAATAGGTTGGTAATTTAACATTATTTCAGTTAATGAAATATGTGTTTTTTTACCGTAAATTGTTTGCAGTGTAAAAATAATCATTACAATATAAACCTTTAAATTATATGGTTTTGAACTGTAAAAGAAAACATTTTTTAACCGTAATTATTACATTATAAACCTTTAAATTATATGGTGCTGTCCCTAAAAACCTAAAACGTTACTGCCGTATTTTTTACGGTAAAGTTCTGGCAACCACAGCTGCCGTTTTTTTACCGTAAATTTTAGGGGGATTTTTTTTACAGTAGTGGTGGTGTGTTGGCGGTGTGTTATGCACCTTGGTGTCCATGTCGTTGGTGGTGGGCGTGGGCAGGGTGGAGAGGCTGAGCGGGTGTCTGCTGGAGAAGGCGGGTGAAGGCTGGATGAGCGGCGGCGTGTGTCCGAACGCACTGAGCCCTCGCTGCTGGGACAACAGCTGCTGATACGCCACTGGATTAATGGAGTGTGGGAACGCGAACGAAGGGCTGGAACAGAAGAGGAAGAGAGATGGGCATGTGCTGCGTGTGCAAGCCACACAATCGCCTCCAACGCTCTCCAGTCCAGTTCGTACCTGATGCCTCCGACCGACAGGTGTCCATAGGAGCTGCTGGCGGCCGAACTGGAGCGGGAATTGTTGATGTAGGCCACCAGAGAGTTGGGTGAGGTCCGGATCATGGTCTGCAGGTCGATGCTGGCGTCTGAGAGCGGAGAGATGGACAGCGCTCGCTTTCGGCTCAACCTGGGCGTCAGGCGAGGGCTGGGGAACCGGGACACTGTGGGCAAACACGGAACATGGTAAAGGGTTAGTTCACCCAAAAATGGGTGTGTATGACATTCTTCTCTCAGACGAATAAAATCAGAGTTATATTAAAAATGTGCTGGCTAATCCAAGCTTTATAATGGCAGTGAATGGTTGGGTCATTTTTGAAGTCCATAAAAGTGCATCCATCCATCATAAAACTGCTCCACACGGCTCCAGGGGGTTGATAAAGGCCCATTTGGAGGCGCATTTGTGTACAAAAAATATCCATATTTAAAACTTTATAGACTAAAATAACTAGCTTCTGGTGGTCAGCTGTACGCAATTCGACATGCACTAAAAGATTTTATATAGATTTATTTAGATAGATGCACTTTTATGATGGATAGATGCACTTTAATGATGGATGGATGAACTTGTATGATGGATAGATGCACTTTTATGATGGATAGATGCACTTTTATGATGGATAGATGCACTTTAATGATGGATGGATGCACTTTTATGATGGATAGATGCACTGTTATGATGGATAGTTGCACTTTTATGATGGATAGATGCACTTTAATGATGGATAGATGCACTTTAATGATGGATGGATGAACTTGTATGATGGATAGATGCACTTTTATGATGGATAGATGCACTTTTATGATGGATAGATGCACTGTTATGATGGATAGTTGCACTTGTATGATGGATAGTTGCACTTTTATGATGGATAGATGCACTTTAATGATGGATGGATGAACTTGTATGATGGATAGATGCACTTTTATGATGGATAGATGCACTTTTATGATGGATAGATACACTTTTATGAACGATAGATGCACTTTTATGATGGATAGATGCACTTTTATGATGGATAGATGCACTTTTATGATGATAGATGCACTTTTATGATGGATAGATACACTTTTATGAACGAAAGATGCACTTTTATGATGGATAGATGCACTTTTATGATGGATAGATGCACTTTTATGATGGATAGATACACTTTTATGAACGATAGATGCACTTTTATGATGGATAGATGCACTTTTATGATGGATAGATGCACTGTTATGATGATAGATGCACTTTTATGAACGATAGATGCACTGTTATGATGGATAGATGCACTGTTATGATGGATAGATGCACTGTTATGATGGATAGATGCACTGTTATGATGGATGGATGCACTTTTATGATGGATAGATGCACTGTTATGATGGATGGATGCACTTTTATGAACGATAGATGCACTGTTATGATGGATAGATGCACTGTTATGATGGATAGATGCACTGTTATGATGGATGGATGCACTGTTATGATGGATAGATGCACTTTTATGAACGATAGATGTACTTTTATGATGGATAGATGCACTTTTATGAACGATAGATGCACTTTTATGATGATAGATGCACTTTTATGATGGATAGATGCACTTTTATGAACGATAGATGCACTTTTATGATGGATAGATGCACTTTTATGATGGATAGATGCACTGTTATGATGATAGATGCACTTTTATGATGGATAGATGCACTTTAATGATGGATAGATGCACTGTTATGATGATAGATGCACTTTTATGATGGATAGATGCACTTTTTTGATGGATAGATGCACTGTTATGATGGATAGATGCACTTTAATGAACGATAGATGTACTTTTATGATGGATAGATGCACTTTTATGATGGATAGATGCACTGTTATGATGGATAGATGCACTTTTATGATGGATAGATGCACTTTTATGATGGATAGATGCACTTTTATGATGGATAGATGCACTTTTATGATGGATAGATGCACTGTTATGATGGATAGATGCACTTTTATGATGGATAGATGCACTTTTATGATGGATAGATGCACTTTTATGAACGATAGATGCACTTTTATGATGGATAGATGCACTTTTATGATGGATAGATGCACTGTTATGATGGATAGATGCACTGTTATGATGGATAGATGCACTTTTATGATGGATAGATGCACTTTTGTGATGGATAGATGTACTTTTATGATGGATAGATGCACTGTTATGATGGATAGATGCACTTTTATGATGGATGGATGCACTTTTATGATGGATAGATGTACTTTTATGATGGATGGATGCACTTTTATGATGGATAGATGCACTGTTATGATGGATAGATGCACTTTTATGATGGATAGATGCACTGTTATGATGGATAGATGCACTTTTATGATGGATGGATGCACTTTTATGATGGATAGATGCACTTTTATGATGGATAGATGTACTTTTATGATGGATGGATGCACTTTTATGATGGATAGATGCACTTTTATGATGGATAGATGCACTGTTATGATGGATAGATGCACTGTTATGATGGATAGATGCACTGTTATGATGGATAGATGCACTTTTATGAACGATAGATGTACTTTTATGATGGATAGATGCACTTTTTTGAACGATAGATGCACTTTTATGATGGATAGATGCACTTTTATGATGGATAGATGCACTTTTATGAACGATAGATGCACTTTTATGATGGATAGATGCACTTTTATGATGGATAGATGCACTGTTATGATGATAGATGCACTTTTATGATGGATGGATGCACTTTTATGATGGATAGATGCACTTTTATGATGGATAGATGCACTGTTATGATGGATAGATGCACTGTTATGATGGATAGATGCACTTTAATGAACGATAGATGCACTTTTATGATGGATAGATGCACTTTTATGATGGATAGATGCACTTTTATGATGGATAGATGCACTTTTATGAACGATAGATGCACTTTTATGATGGATAGATGCACTTTTATGATGGATAGATGCACTGTTATGATGGATAGATGCACTTTTATGATGGATAGATGCACTGTTATGATGGATAGATGCACTTTTATGATGGATAGATGCACTTTTATGATGGATAGATGCACTTTTATGATGGATGGATGCACTTTTATGATGGATGGATGCACTTTTGTGATGGATAGATGTACTTTTATGATGGATAGATGCACTTTTATGATGGATAGATGCACTGTTATGATGGATAGATGCACTGTTATGATGGATAGATGCACTTTTATGATGGATAGATGCACTTTTATGATGGATGGATGCACTTTTATGATGGATGGATGCACTTTTGTGATGGATAGATGTACTTTTATGATGGATAGATGCACTTTTATGATGGATAGATGCACTTTTATGATGGATAGATGTACTTTTATGATGGATAGATGCACTGTTATGATGGATAGATGCACTTTTATGATGGATAGATGCACTGTTATGATGGATGGATGCACTTTTATGATGGATAGATGCACTTTTATGATGGATAGATGTACTTTTATGATGGATAGATGCACTTTTATGATGGATAGATGCACTGTTATGATGGATGGATGAACTTTTATGATGGATAGATGCACTGTTATGATGGATGGATGCACTTTTATGATGGATAGATGCACTTTTATGATGGATAGATGTACTTTTATGATGGATAGATGCACTTTTATGATGGATAGATGCACTGTTATGATGGATAGATGCACTGTTATGATGGATAGATGCACTTTTATGATGGATGGATGCACTTTTATGATGGATAGATGTACTTTTATGATGGATGGATGCACTGTTATGATGGATAGATGCACTTTTATGATGGACAGATGCACTTTTATGATGGATAGATGCACTTTTATGATGGAGGGATGCACTGTTATGATGGAGGGATGCACTTTTATGATGGATAGATGCACTTTTATGATGGATAGATGCACTTTTATGATGGACAGATGCACTTTTATGATGGATAGATGCACTTTTATGATGGATAGATGCACTTTTATGATGGATAGATGCACTTTTATGATGGACAGATGCACTTTTATGATGGATAGATGCACTTTTATGATGGATAGATGCACTGTAATGATGGATAGATGCACTTTTATGATGGATAGATGCACTGTAATGATGGATAGATGCACTTTTATGATGGATAGATGCACTTTTATGATGGATAGATACACTTTTATGATGGATGCACTTTTATGATGGATAGATGCACTTTTATGATGGATAGATGCACTTTTATGATGGATAGATGCACTTTTATGATGGATACACTTTTATGATGGATAGATGCACTTTTATGATGGATAGATGCACTTTTATGATGGATAGATGCATTTTTATACAGGATAGATGCACTGTTATGATGGATAGATACTTTTTTAATATAACCGATTGTATTCGTCTGAAAGAAGAATGTCATACACACCTAGGATGAGTTGAGGGAGAGTAAATCATGGGCTCATTTTCATTTGTGGGTGAACTATCTCTTTAAAGCGTGCAATCAGACAAATCTTTTGTTATCAAAATGTTTTTTGATGTGAGAATGTCCGAACTTCACAAAATGTGGAACACATGTACACCAGGACAATCTGAGATCATGCACCAGATTTCAGCAATTTCCACCAATAGGTGGCGCTTTAACTTAAAAAAATCTAAAAACTGTAACTGTGATTAAGTTTATCCCAAATTTACCGCAAAAACATCTGAATCTGTATCTCTATTCCAATCAGTTCGGAGATAATGATTTGCTGCAATATTTTGAATCTCAATAAATGCTTATTGCGCAAATCAACAATGCAGATTATTACAACTGTATTTTTTTTATCCATCAGGATTTCAAATCCAATCATTAATTCCTTCAATTTATAATGGAAATGCATAGAAATTGTCCAGTCATTCCAGCAGGTTCTCCCAGCATGCTCTGCAAAACACCAGCTCACGTGATCAATACTTCAGTTTGATTCTCTTTCTCCCGCTAAGGAGAATCTCAGTGTGTCATTTCCAGTTTCGTTCAGTGCTGAGCTATTTTAGGAAGCTCACAAGCGTGAGTGTGTGTGTGTGTGTGTGTGTGTGTGGAGCACGACTGCATGATCGATGCTCTCACACACCCTCTGCGACACACGGCTCCGCAGGATAGAGCCGGACCCCATCAATAAGTGCTCAGGATTGATTTCCGGCCGTGGAAAACAGAATATACTGTACTTGGATAACGTGACTTCATTGGGAAACTGGGATCAGTGTTACAAAGATAGTGAAGATTTCACAAGCTGGCATCAATCTTAAATGCTCTTCGAATTTTTTCGCTCTTAAAATGCATTATTGGCTAATTAACAGTTACCTAATAAAATGTACCAATAAAAATAAGTAATATTTAACCACTTAAACTCTAGGACTATTTTGGGGGATTTCCGCCTGGATTTGGCCGACCCAAATTGAAAAGCTTCCCATACACACACACACACACACACACAGTGGTCTCTAAATACACAATTCTGGTGTCATTTTACAGGAAACCCTTTGAAGTTACATAAACACTGCTGAAAGTGATAAACATGTAAGTATATATTTATGTTTGTCTGTTTTTAAAAAAAATTTTTATATGTTTATTATATCACACACAACTAATACTATAATATGTATCCCTTTCAGCACACTCTAAAAAATGCTGGATTAAAAACAACCTAAATTGGGTTGAAAATGGACTAACCCAGCAATTGGGTTGTTTTAACCCAGTGAATGGGTCGTTTTAACCCAGCAGTTGGGTAAAATGTTTGCTTAAAACAACCCAATCGCTGGGTTGAAACAACCCAATTGCTGGGTTAGTCCATTTTCAACCCAATTTGGGTAGTTTTTAATCCAGCATTTTTTAGAGTGCAGTGATTTAAGTAATTTCAGCCGATCAAAATCTTTTTTTTCCAGTATTTTCTGGAATCTAGTGGAAACAGCACAAACTGTCTGCAGGGTGCTAGAGCACACAGGGCCTGAGTTACACACTTGCAAATATGAATTTATAACCAAAAAAATAAACCTCCTTAACCTCAAAGAGGTATTACAGCTCAGACAACACCCCTGTACAGGGTCCGCAGAGTTTAAAGGGTTAAAATATTATTTAAATATTTATATATATACAATATATATAAATAATATATAAAATTATTATTCAAGAAATAGTAAAATATTATATAACATTATATTTAGACATTTTTTTTTCAATATTTGAAATAAATAAAAAAATATGTAAAATACTACTTTAAATAAAATATTCTTTTAAAGAAATATTTTTTTCAAAATATAAAAAAATACTTAAAAAATTACTTTATTATTTTAAATAAAATATTTTATTTTAAAATAGTGTTTCTACAGTTCTACAGTAATATTGTGTGTAAAAAATAATAATAAAACAAAATCAATGAAGAAAAATCTATTCAAAGTATTCTGAAAATGAGTTTAAAGTGAAAAAATAAACCGGTTAAGTACACTGTCCTAATCTTCTCCATCTCAAACTCAGCGCGACCTCATTTTGATTTGATTTGGGATAATTAATCCTTCCCAATAAATTACCGTAATTACGCAGATAACAATCAAACGATTCCAGACTTGACTTTGTTTAATGTGGGCAATTTACAGAACCGATTCTGGCTCAAAAAGAAATGTGTGTGAATAATAAGCGTGTGTTTGTGTGTCTATGGCTCACGATTGTCTTGGTAACATCGAGTGGGATTCAAAACACTTTCAGAGCGGTACGATTATCATTATGTCTATGTCTGTGCCGTTAAACCGGATGTGTTACCGTTATAATTTGTGTAGAGTATGTTTCAGACCAAACACGCTCTGAGCGGTTTGCTATTTCAGTGGAGAGTTACTGAGACAACTGCAGCTAACTCAACAGGTGCTAAGCATTAGAGTGTGTGTGTGTGTGTGTGTGTGTGTGTGTGTGTGTGTGTGTGTGTGTGTGTGTGTGTGTGTGTGTGTGTGTGTGTGTGTGTGTGTGTGTGTGTGTGTGTGTGTGTGTGTGTGTGTGTGTGTGATTAGAGGTCGTATCCAGAGACTCTGGCAACCGGACGTCCATAATGATTTCATCACGAGCAGTGCCAACACAAGCAGGATTACACAAATCATTTCTTTGTGTGTGTGTGTGTGTGTGTGTGTGGACTTGTTCCCTGCAGACCACAGCGCTAATAAATAATCCCTCAGCTTTGTTGCCGTGAGGGTCATTACTCTTAGCATGAGCTAATGGTTTGCTGTCATGTTCAGGCGTTCGTCGGAGCTCCTAACACATCTTTAGTGCTAAGAGCCGCCTCAGGACCCAAATCCAGAGAGAACTGACGCTAAAAATACAAAAGACAAAGAAAAACAAACGTAAAACTCACCACGTCAATGTCTTAAAGACATCTTTTGGAGCTGCCGATCTAAGTCTGAAAGCAGGGCCTGTGGTGGAATTAGCATGGACTTATAATAGCAGAATGTGTCAGGAGCGCTCCGCGATGGCAGCGACATTCGTCTCCGAAATGAATTTATTAACATGATCTCGCCAGCCCTTAGCAGACAGAGCGTTCAGATACACACGTTTGAGTATGTGCAAAGTCATAAAATTATGTTTTTATGCCATGCATCATTTCATGCATTGTTTGTGTTTGCATGCTAAATTCATATGAACAAATGCGGCTTATTGGATGTCACGATGTCCGAACGTCACAAAATTTGGTACACTTATACACCAGGACAATTTGAGATCACGCACCAAATTTCAGCCATTTTAACCAATAGGTGGCGCTATAACGTAAAAAAAAAAACTCACCTAAATTGACTCCATATGACTTTATGTTGAATGTTGGCAATTGTGGTAATTTTCTCTACATTTTCAATCTGTTCGGAGCTAATGATTGCTGCTAACTGCACTATTTTTGATTGTTACAGTAACTCTGGTTGCTCCAGAGCTTATTGAGTTACTGTACACTTGGGTACTTTGGGTACAGTCGTCTCTAAATACACCATTTTGGAGTCATTTTACAGGAAACCCTTTGAAGTTACATAAATCACTGCTAAAACTGATAAACATGTGAGTAAATGTTGTCTGAGCCATAATAACCCCCCCAAAAAAGAGGCGCTTTTTGATTTTTTGGTTATAAATTCAGCTTTGAAAGTGTGTAACTCAGGCCCTGTGTGCTCTAGCACCCTGCAGACAGTTTGGGCTGTTTCCACTAGATTCCAGAAAATACTGGAAAAAAGAATTTTGTCTGTATCATGTATGCAAGATTTATTCAAATGGATCTGAAGGGAGGACCCCCCCTTCTACCCCCCCTATCCCCCTACACCCCCCATACCCATATACAGTGATATAAATACAATATCCCAGTCTCATTAAATTATTTTCCCCAGTATTTTCTGGAAAATAGTGGAAACAGCCCAAACTGTCATATGAACAAATGCGGCTTATTGGATGTTACAATGTCCGAATGTCACAAAATTTAGTACACTTATACACCAGGAAAATCTGAGATTACGCACCAAATTTCAGCCATTTTCACCAATAGGTGGCGCTATAACTTAAAAAAACCCTCACAACTGTAACTGTGATCACACCTAAATTGACTCCTTTATGTTGAATGTTGGCAATTCTGGTAATTTTCTCTACATTATCTGTTTGGAGCCAATTATTGCTGCTAACTGGACTATTTTTTATTGTTACAGTAACTCTGGTTGCTCCGGAGCTTATTGAGATACTGTACACTTGGGTACTTTGTGTTTTATCGTGACTAAACTGCAGAAAATGTGGGGTTTTTAAACTCTTTGCAACTTTTTAACAGGCTTTGCTTGACTTATCATATCTCTCATTCTCTTTCTATCTGTCTTTGTAAGTGACTCACGCTGTTTCCCGTCAAAGCGCGGGACACGCTCCGCCGTCAGCACCCAAACACATCTGCGTAAAAGCTGTCGGGAAGCATCAGCAGCTCCGGACGGGACGCAGATCAAAGCCAGACGGAGTTAGCTCAGCTAAATGAGCTATTCATTCATGTTGCTTCAGCAAAGCCCGGGATCTGTGCGCACACACGCCCGACGCGTCATGCTCAAGAGCCAAAGCGAACGGACAGTGTTTGTTTTTTCAACCTCGGATTGTTTGAAGGAGACGCAAGAGCAAATGTTTGCTCTATAGAGAGGCAGAGGCCTACTGTATATCGCCATGTGTTTGTTTGAAATCACACCTCTGTCTCGCTCAGGAGTGTTACTCACATTAGTCTCGTCATGCTAGTTTTACTCTGACGGCACAAATGTGTTAAATACAGTCAAATAAACGCTACATAATCCATCTGTCAATAATGCGATGCTTCGGTTACTCTCATTTAGATCCACAGAAATTCCAAAAGCAATAAATCAATAATTATGATAGCTAGACAAATGTTCTTTTCGAAAGACCTAACTAACCAGGCATCAAATGACGAGAAATCGGTCCACACACACCGAACATGAAACTGCTTCATGACACGGCATAATAACATCCATTAACCCTTAAAGACCTAGAATATTTTTGGGGTGCCTGATTTGCCTCTACTTTTCTTTGTTTTTCTCACCCATTCTAGCAGTTAGCATCAAGTGAACATGACGTTTCCATCTAGCTCATTTGAAGTCCAATTTTACATTTATTTAGTCTGAGAATGGATTAAATTAATAGAATTTTAAGAAAAACGGCTGCAAAATATTTGGTGTTTTTACTGTGAACTCAAACAGAACTTCATGAAGTTTGGATCTTTCCCTTTAGAAAGTTAGACATGGTTGTTTTAGACTTCCAGATGAAATTTTGTCTAAATTTTACAATTCCTCAGCAAGTTATAGCCATTTATTATAATATTATTCTAGGCGTTTTTGAGTTAAAACAGGTGTATTTTATTTACTGACAATGTAGATGTGTCCAAAAAAGTTCAGGGAGTAAAATAAATAGAAAGATTGTTATATAATAACAGAACACTGAAACGGTGTAAAACACAAACTACATACAAAGAGAAATATACTGACTTTTGTGTGCTGTTCTATGTGAGAAAGTGCTCTGCATGCATTTTAATGCACGCAAATACACACCCACTTTCACGTTGTGAGAAACGTGATTGGTGGTTCAAAACATGGTTCAAAAGACCAAACACTATGTTTATTGGTTGAGTTGATGACAGTTTCAACGAATCTGGGCACAGGGAGGGGTGGGACTAATGATCAACAATCGTTTCTGTTTGGCTCAGGGGAACAACCCACATGCGTTTCCTTGACGAATCAATGCTGCAGATTTTGATGACGCTTCCACACTCCCTACCGAACCTCTGAATAATCAATCGCGAGAAATGTGATACTTCTGAAAAGATGAGATTCTCCTCTTTATGGTGCATTTTACAGCATACATATTGGATTAGCGGTTTAAAAGTTATTAAACATTTTAGAACGATAGTTATTTTTTGCCGCGGGCAGCTATTTAGGTCTTTAAGGGTTAATACAGGGCCGTAACCACCATAGACATTGAGGGGGACAAGTCCCCCCCTCCGATAATTAGAAATGGCCAAATTGTCCCCCCCAATATTTGAAATTCCTGCACTGCTCTCCTGCACTTCATTACTCAGCGCTCTGTATGTTAGGATGACAAAAAGGTTTAAAAGTTACATTTTTAGTCTACCGCGTCTATTTCAACATTTTGAATCCATTTGCGCTAGGCTTGCTACGATAGTCGGTGTTGCCGGTGTTACCGGTGTCCAGACTCAACACCGGTTACATCACTTACCCACCGTGGCACCGCCCACCGTCTTTTTGATTTGTTTATAGTAATAAAATAATTTAGCTCAGTTAGAGAACAGACAATACAAATAAAAACTGAACGTGTCTGCTTAATAAAGCAGGATCCGACCGTGAGTCTCGGCAGGAGTCATTCATCAGATTTAAGAGTGACGAGCTGACTGAGATGATCGCGGAAGATTTGGTTTCAAAGTGAAACGTAAAAGCGCCTATTTAAGGGAGTTTGTCACTTGTTTTGTTGTTGTGTTTTTCATTAAAAATAATAGGCTAATGAACCCACAATTCAAGCAACCCGCAGCCGAATTGGCGCTAATTAAAAACCGAAAGTAAAATGTGCACGGCCGCACAGAGCGCGCATTGTTTCCTTTCGCCTGGCTCCGCTGTTCGAGTCTCCGCTACGCTGACTGCGCGCATTTATTTTTGCCGCGCGCACCCTCGCGCTCGTGCGGGCGCGTCGAGTATAAAAAGGGCTTTACGGACGAACGGTTATTCATTCATGACGTGCTTCTCAATCATAGACTGATCAATGCTTGATCAGTGCCCTGACTACTGAACTAGGGAACTGATTGAGACGCACCCATGGCCTCACAGAGCGCGCATTTACAGACGAGCTGTCATTCACGGTGTGTGCGCACTGGCGCGTTTTCAGTTCAGAGCGGTCGTGTGCATGTTACTTTCGGTTAGATAGAATTAGTGATTTAAAAGCCTCCGCCGGTGATACCGGTATTACCGGTGTTGTCACACATCAATTAACCGGTGGAAAAATTTCCTCACCGTCATATCCCTAATTTGCGCGTCTACAGCGTGAGTGTTTGAAGCGAAATAGACGCGTGTTCAAGGCGCTCCAGGAGAAATATATCATAAAACACCACTCTGCCTCTTTTCATTTTCATTAAAAATATATATTACACATTAATAGCCACACAAATGAGGTCCAGGCAACTCCTACATTATCTTCACTGCATGTATATTTAAATATCCTTAAAAAATAAAGTTATGAAACTTCTCTTTGCCCTCAGTCAAAACGATTTGGCAGACAACAAATGATAGATTCATGAGAGCAAAGATCGGCCGTTAGATCCACACAAGACGAGCCACTACAGGACATCAGAGCAGCGGCAGACGGCAGAAGGACTGGCTGAGGAAAGGCTGCTCTCGCTGGGGTTAATGAGCGCTGAGCGCCGCTGATCGCCTGGAGCTCACAACTCCACAAACAATTTTTTTTTAAATAGGCACTCTCTTTATAAATAAACCACAGATTTGAGCTTTATTCGCGACACGAATTGACGGCAAAGTTCAAATGTTTCAACTCGGCCGTCAGACGCGAATTCGCTTCAAACGCGTGAATGCACAAAAAGCGAACTGGTCGCGCGAATGAGGCGGAATCGCGTTAGACGCGTTTCGCGCAACGCGATTCCGCCTCATTCGCGCGTCCAGTTCGCTTTTTGTGCATTCACGCGTTTGAAGCGAATTCGCTTCTGACGCCCAAGTTGAAACATTTGAACTTTGGCGTCAACGCGCCTTTCCGTTGACTTAACATTGAAAGCACTCGCTCCTGACGCTCTATTCGCGTTTGGTGTGAACGCAGCATTACGGCGCTAGTCAATGTCAAAATGTTATAGAGGGCCAATCAAATCAAAGTAGGCGGGGTTTACGTTCTCTTTCTTCACACAGATAAGTACATAAATCTAAAAAACTGGTCCCCCCTAATGTTCAAGAAATGGTTACGGCCTTGCATTAATGTACTGTATAGTTAATGAGGAGCCAGATTTTGGACCAATGAGATGTCACAGTGGGCGGAGCTAATCAGTGCAATCAACTAAATGCCCTGTTGCTCATCACTTGGTTGGTTAATGCGTAAAACTCTGTGAACTTTCATTAGCTTCCCCATCATGGACTTTAACAGCTAATTTTGGAGAACGAGCCGTTATGGACCTCCATTGGTCCTGACTTAGGAAGCCCTGGATGACAGAACGGAGAAAGAACATAAACACAACCAGTGTAAAGCTTCCCGCCAGTGTTTAGAGAACGCCGGATGCTGAACACCAGGGAGTTTATTTATTTTACTGTCTGCTGGTGTAAGAATCTAAGAGAGATGGGTGTTTATGCAGTCCTTTGAAGCCGCACATAAGTACTATCCTGGATATAAATGTGCAACAAATATTATGTTTGAATTCTTAACACGGTTACACAGACGGACACGTGACTTTAACTCACCTTCGACCGGTGTGAAGTACTCGGGCAGATGAGCGGCAGCCGCGGCCGCGCCGGCTCCCTGCATCAGCAGCTCTCCGTACGGGTTCCTGTGGCCCGTCATCAGGTGGTAATAGTCCGCTGGGGTGGCGCCGGGGGGCGGAGGGGGCAGGCCGAACAACCCTCGCTCCTTCAGGTGCTCGTGAGCCACTGCCAGAGAGAAGAGAGGGAGTTAAGACAGCCATATATTCACAGAAACAGGACTTTACTGAAACCAAACTGCACAAATCTTCATAATAATCACAACTTTGAGCTCATTAGCATATGACCCGCCCACATTTGCATAAAATCACGATGAAAAACAGCATGAATTATAATGGTGGGCAAGGCAGAGTTATTGTAGTGTCCTTTATATACTCGTATAGTATTTATTTGTATGTCAAATGAGCTTTTATTTATATATTTTCAGTTTTTATTTTAGTTAAAGTTTTATTAATTTTGCATGTGCATGTGTAATTGCGAGTAATCGCATCTAACAGAAAAGTTTGTTTATATATAGATATATTTAATATAAACAAACTTTTATGTTAGATGCGATTAATCACAATTAATATATATATATATATATCTATATATAAACAAACTTTTATGTTAGATGTGATTTATCTTTTTTTGCTAAGAATTTAAATGATTAATTGTGATTAATCGCATCTAACATAAAAGTTTATATATATATATATATATATATATATATATATATATATATATATATATATATATATATATATATTAATATAAACAAACTTTTCTGCTAGATGCGATTATCGCAACTAATATATCTATATATAAACAAACTTTTACGTTATATGCGATTAATTCCCCCCCCCAAAGAATTTAAATGATTAATTGCGATTAATCGCATCTAACATAAAAGTTTATATATATTTAATATAAACAAACTTTTCTGCTAGATGCGATTAATCACAATTAATATATATATCTATATATAAACAAACTTTTATGTTAGATGCGATTAATGTTTTTTTCAAAGAATTTAAACGATTAATTGCGATTAATCACATCTAACATAAAAGTTTATATATATGTGTATATATATATATGTATGTATATATATGTATGTATATAGATATATGTATGTATATATATTAGTGCTGTCAGTTAAACGCGTTATTAACGGCGTTAACGCAAACCTATTTTAACGGCGTCAATTTTTTTATCGCGAGATTAACGTTCTTTTTGGTCTAACAAACTTTGTAGTTTTTTCACATGCTGTTGCAACAACTAGTAACGTTAGAAAAACTACAACACCACTCCGGATGTAGCTAGACCGGAAACAAAACATCAGGCACGCTGCGGCTGCCCGCACTCGTTTGGGTCATTAAAACAGTAGACGTGGATGGCAAGCGTGAGACGCCGAAATGAGAAACGTATTAAGCCATGGTTTAACTCAGGGGTCTTCAACTAAAAGTGCTTGTCTTGAGCGCTGCTTTCTGCTCTGATGGTGCGTAGCCTACACACCAGACGCGAATGAAGCGTTTTGCGCGAGTGATTTAAGTCAATGCAAAGACGCAAATAGACATTCTGCGGCGCGGATTAAGCGGTGTGCATGTCGCGTCATTCGCGTCCGGTGTGAGCGCACCATCAGTCTCTTCTTCACTGCATGCTTGACCGGATGACCGCGCGTCTGGGTCTGAACGTAGTAACAGTGAGCATTGCAACGTTAACTGTTTCATTATGTCAAAAGGCTTCGCGGTCCGGATGGACGCATCTCGCGGTCCGGATTCGGACCGGAGTTCACTAGTTGGCGACCCCTGGTTTAACTGCACTATAGGCGGAGTCCTAGTTTACCTTGCATGTGCACTTTGTAATTTTATTTTGTATCACCCTGTTTTGATCCCTTAGAAAGGGCTGTTGAAGGGGCTGTTTGTGCAACAAAGTTTTTGTTTCACCCTTTTATTGATGGGCAGTGTTACATTGTGTGAGATTATTTGCTCCAAGTGAGAATGTTGGTGTGAAATCGAACACTAAAGTATGCCAATGTTGTTTTCAATAAAACAAACATTTGAACAAAGCAAGCCGATCCACTTTTCTATGTTGATACGAGCATTAAAATAAGAAAAAATAATGGGACAAAAAGAAATCAAGGGACATTTAGAATAAATAAAAATGTGCGATTAATTGTGATTAATTGTGAGTTAACTATGACATTAATGCGATTAATCGCGATTAAATATTTTAATCGTTTGACAGCACTAATATATATATATATATATATATATATATATATATATATATATATATATATATATATATATATATATATATATATATATATATATATATATATATATATAATATAAACACACATTTATGTTAGATGTGATTAATCGCAATTAATCGTTTTTAATTGCAATTGCATCTATTTGGCAGCACTGCCATTTTAATTAGTTTTTGTTTTGATTTTTTTGATTTAGTAATTTTAGAACCTCAATTTAAATATTATATTTCAGTTACATAAATTTTTCATCTAATAATTACATTTTCAGCTTCATTTCAATTCACAATTTTTTTTTTTTATAGCTTTAGTTAACAATAGAGTGCATTAGTGCCCGCCCCCTTTTTCAGCTGCGCTTGTTTTCTGTATTTTTTTCCATAAGTTTTTCCTATAAGGATTTAAAAAACAGTCATTGTTAAAGAGTTATGAGCCATGAACCAAGCCAACCAGCTACGAGGAGAATCATATCATCATAAACTTTTATTTGAAGCAAAAAGAAAATCGATCAAAAGGACAAGACTACAAAAGGACTACAATCCCACGAATCATTGCAAACAGCATAATCGAATTAAAACGATGGAGAGATATAAAACTACATTTAAAAATGTTGATTATATATTTAAAAATATGTTAATTTATTGGAAAATATGCATATATATTAAATATTTAAGAGCGTAGTGAGATCGACTCGATTATGTATTTCGCAGTGCTTCATGGGAGTGGGCGGAGCTAACAAGCTCTTTTGTTGCATGTTGCTTTATGGGTAATGTAGTTTTCACAAGGAATTCTGTTGTAAAACACAATCAAGTTGAAATAATGCGGGCTGGCGGCTTCAATGAAAGCAAAAACCATCGATTAACAACCTCATTGCTCACAGTAGATCTGTCTTTAAAGGTTTATAAGTTATCATTCAAAATCAATCTCCCTGTGGTTTTTACTTCCTGTTGCGCTCCATAACAACACTGATGTAGTGGTTAGCCAATCAGAACAGACATCATTTGCATATAATGCTAGTGGGGGAAAAAGATGCAAGAACCCTTAACTGACATTATAAGTGAAGTTTTACTAGCTTTACCAACGGGAGGTCAAGGGATCTACAGTAAGAACAGAGTCAGAGTTGACATCTGCACCTAGTAAACCTCTTTTAAAAGTGTCAGCAGCAATCAGAGAGAGAGTTTAACATGTTTAACGCTGAAGTCGTTCGGTTCAGCAACAGATTACAAGCCCTTAGGACAGAAATATGCTCCATGCAAGTATGGAAACGCAGAAGCGAAGGCATTAAAACATGCCAAAAATAAATGTATCTGTCTCTCCTGTTATATAGTAATACATCTCTGCCAATGAACACAATCAAAAAGTGTCTTGGATTCCGTTCCAAAGCCTTTAATGTCTATATATTCCCACTTGGAGAAATAAACAGTCTTAAAGTAGGAGCCAAGGCTAACGGCGGCAGGCCTGTGTTTGGAGCGCTGAGGTCTGAAAGCGGCTCGGATGAGTCTGGAAACCATTCAAGGCCACATCTACCCATCCACACTCGCTCGGGCTCAAATAGCCCCATTTCTCTTTCTCTGCGCTCTTTTATGCCTTTATCGCTGTTGGGATCTCCTGCGTGCTGCTTATTTAAGTTTAAAGGTGCAAACACATTACTGCTGACAGACTGGGAAGCGTGATTTATATGTCAGTCGATCGGCTCGCCGCGACCTGTAATTGTAATTCAGCTCTGAAGAGAGGCCTGTCGTCGGCTTCGGCCCAACATTGGGGAATTCTGCCTTGTCGTTTTTCTCGTATTAATTTCCACAACGTCCCCCGAAGGGCAAATCGCAGGACCGGGAAGTTTCACATGTTTGACGATTTGCATGTGCCCAAACCCAAATATACAGTTCACACATAGTCAGACATGATTATGAGCAAAACGGCAATAATTCAAACTGAAGTTTTGAAATTCTGAATTTTCTCAAATAACGCTGATCTGTTTTCAAACCTGCCGTGTGATTTTGATTGGTGTGTGTTAGTGTTGATCAGCAGCCAGAACTGGTGAGTAACTAACTCAAATTATTATTTAAATTATAAACATTTAGATAATGTGCAGTCATCATCGTAAAATCAACACTTTCACTGTCTGGGTTTATTTTGTTTAACATTTAAAATGTTAGGGTTGTTTCTGAAAGAAGTCTCGTCTGCATTTATTTGATCAAAAATACAGTAAAAATTGTGAAATATTATTACAATTTAAATGAACTGTTTTCTATGTGAATATATATGAAAATATAATTTATTTCTGTGATCAAAAGCTGAATTTATCATTATTACTCCACTACAGAATTGTGAGATATAAAGTCAGAATTGTGAGATATAAAGTCATAATTGTGTGATATAAAGTCTGAATTGCGAGTTATAAAGTCAGAATTTTGAGTTATAAAGTCAGAATTGTGAGATATAAAGTCAGTGTGATATAAAGTCAGAATTGCGAGATATAAAGTCAGAATTGTGAGTGATAAAGTCAGAATTGCGAGTTATAAAGTCTGAATTGCGAGTTATAAAGTCAGAATTGTGAGTTATAAAGTCAGAATTGTGAGATATAAAGTCAGAATTGTGAGATATAAAGTCAGAATTGTGCGTTATAAAGTCAGAATTGCGAGATATAAAGTCAGAATTGTGAGATATAAAGTCAGAATTGCGAGTTATAAAGTCTGAATTGCGAGTTATAAAGTCAGAATTGTGAGTTATAAAGTCAGAATTGTGAGATATAAAGTCAGAATTGTGAGATATAAAGTCAGAATTGTGCGTTATAAAGTCAGAATTGTGAGATATAAAGTCAGAATTGTGAGTTATAAAGTCGGAATTGTGAGATATAAAGTCAGAATTGTGAGATATAAAGTCAGAATTGTGAGATATAAAGTCGGAATTGTGAGATATAAAGTCAGAATTGTGAGATATAAAGTCAGAATTGTGAGATATAAAGTCAGAATTGTGAGATATAAAGTCAGAATTGTGAGTTATAAAGTCGGAATTGTGAGATATAAAGTCAGAATTGTGAGATATAAAGTCAGAATTGTGCGTTATAAAGTCAGAATTGTGAGATATAAAGTCAGAATTGTGAGATATAAAGTCGGAATTGTGAGTTATAAAGTCGGAATTGTGAGATATAAAGTCAGAATTGTGAGATATAAAGTCAGAATTGTGAGATATAAAGTCAGAATTGTGAGATATAAAGTCAGAATTGTGAGATATAAAGTCAGAATTGTGAGATATAAAGTCAGAATTGTGAGATATAAAGTCAGAATTGTGAGATATAAAGTCGGAATTGTGAGTTATAAAGTCGGAATTGTGAGATATAAAGTCAGAATTGTGAGATATAAAGTCAGAATTGTGAGATATAAAGTCAGAATTGTGAGTTATAAAGTCGGAATTGTGAGATATAAAGTCAGAATTGTGAGATATAAAGTCAGAATTGTGCGTTATAAAGTCAGAATTGTGAGATATAAAGTCAGAATTGTGCGTTATAAAGTCGGAATTGTGAGATATAAAGTCAGAATTGTGAGTTATAAAGTCAAAATTGCGAGATATAAAGTCGGAATTGTGAGATATAAAGTCGGAATTATGAGTTATAAAGTCGGAATTGCGAGATATAAAGTAAGAATTGTGAGATATAAAGTCGGAATTGTGAGATATAAAGTTGGAATTGTGAGTTATAAAGTTGAAATTGTGAGTTATAAAGTCGTAATTGTGAGATATAAAGTCGTAATTGCGAGATATAAAGTCGGAATTGTGAGATATAAAGTCGGAATTGCGAGATATAAAGTCGGAATTGTGAGTTATAAAGTCGGAATTGCGAGATATAAAGTCGTAATTGCAAGATATAAAGTCGTAATTGTAAGATATAAAGTTGGAATTGCGAGATATAAAGTTGGAATTGTGAGATATAAATTCGGAATTGCGATGAAGTCAGAATTGCGAGTTATAAAGTCGGAATTGTGATGAAGTTGGAATTGCGAGATATGAAGTGGGAATGGCGAGATATAAAGTTGGAATTGCGAGTTATAATTTCAGAATTGCGAGTTATGAAGTCAGAATTGCGAGATATAAAGTCAGAATAAAAAGTATTAAAAGGGTAAATAAAATGTAGCCACTCAAAGGTATGAGTAGAGTGAGAAGTTAAAGTTTGAGTGCTGTGTTCTCCTCACCGTCAGCCGGACTCAGTCCTCGGGCCGCTGAGATCATGGACAGGGTGGGGCTGCCGTGAGCCGAGCGGAGGTAATGCTCCACGTGCGGAGAGACGTAAGAGTGAGGAGGGAGGAAGGTGGACTCGCCAGCGCCCCCTGGAGACAGCCGGATCAGAGAGATGTCGGAAAGCACCGGACTGCCCACTAACCCTGGAGGCCTGGAGAGAAAAACACAGAGCTTTTAAACAGACCATTTTTTTTGCCATATTTCTCGTTGTTAGGCCAAAATTTCATGATTATATATATATATATATATATATATAATAAAATAAAATAATAAATACAATTATTATTATTACCGTAATTGTTGTAAATGTAAAGTATAATGTATAGTATATTATATAGTATAAAAATATAATATAAAAAATGACTATAAACAAGAAATATTACTAGAAATATTTCACAGTAAAAATTCATATTTAAGAAAAATAATCTAAAATATAATAATCTAAAATGTTTTACATTACAACTGTGCAATTGCAGTACTAATATTTATGTTGTTATATATACATACATAATGTATAGTATAGTATAAAAATATAGTATAAAAAATGACTAAAAACAAGAAATATTACTAGAAATATTTCACAGTAAAAATTCATATTTAAGAAAAATAATCTAAAATATAATAATCTAAAATGTTTTACATTACAACTGTGCAATTGCAGTACTAATTGTTATTGTTATTACTATTAAAACAAGATCATTTTAAAGTAAAAAATTTAATAAAAATAATAGAATTGCAATTAAGTTTTACATTACAACTGTAAAATTACAGTACTAATTATTATGATTATGATTATCACTAAATAAAAATATAAAAATACCAAAACAAAATAAGAAATATTACTATTGTGATATATTTTTACTGTAAAATTCAATAAAATGTTTTACATTACAATTGCAAAATTACAATACTAATATGCATGTTATTTGTTATTATTATTACTAAATAAACATAAAAATACTAAAAACAAAATAATAAATATAACTAGAAATATTTCACAGTAAAAAAGTGTATTTAAGAAAAATAATAGAAAAATCATTACAACTGTAAAATTGCAGTACTAATTATTATGATTATTATTATTACAAAATATATAAAAATACCAAATAAAAACAAAATAAGAAATTGTGATATATTTTTACTGTTTACATTACAACTGTAAAATTACAATACTAATTTTTGTTGTTATTATTATTATCATTACTAAATAAACATAAAAATGACAAAAAAATAAGAAATATAACTACATATATTTCACAGTAAAATAAAAAATGAGTATTTAAGAAAAGAGTATTTTTTTACATTGTAAAATTACATTACTAATTATTATTTCTAAAAAACAAATAAAAACAAAATAAGAAATATTACTATTGTGATATATTTATATTCACATTACAACTGTAAAATTACCATACTAATATTTATGGCTGTCTTATTTTCGTCATTTTGAAACGCCATCAAATGTTTTCTTCTTCCTCTGTTCATACACACTTCTCATTAGGAGTTTGGGAAGACGGTTGGCACATGTTGTGTTTCCAAACGCATGTAATGTTTCCAATAGGCATATCGTGCTTTTATCGGCGTTTGACAACATGGGCCATTACAGGAGTGTGTGTGTGTAGTCACTCAGCAGATCCTTTTTGACACGAGTCTGAAAACATTTTAGACAAACTGATCAGATGATTCAATGTTTGACACGAGTCCCTCGTTTATGGGTTTCATAGTTATGAGAGTTTGCCATAAGTAATATTTGTGTGGTTTGGCGCTGGGCTCAGAGAGGCATTAGAGCGAGAGCTCGTGTCTGAGGTGTGATGGGACAAACGCCAACTCTCTAACACAAACCAGACCGGCTGCCCTTTCATTTCCCCCCGTTTCCATCCCTCCATCAAGGAAACGTCTGCGCTGTAGTTAGGGATCATTTTTCTTGTTTTATTCGTCAGCCACATCTCGCTCGAGACTTTCTGATGATTCCCAGACGGGACAATAAAGCGCTGGGACATTCGTTTAGTTGAAAAGTCCCATTTCATTCTGCCCTCATGCCTCAGGATGACAATAACATTACAAAACATAAAGCTGTAGTTAAAGAGTTAACATGACCAAAAACAGAAATATAACTAATAACGAAATACAATTTCTGAGTATTTAAGAAAATAATAGAATAACAAATGATGTTTTACATTACAACTGTAAAATTACAGTCTTTATTATGATTATTATACCATATAAAAATACTAAATCAAAACAAAATATTAAACATTACTGTTACATTTTTACTGTAAAATAAAATATAAATGATAAAAACTGTAAAATGACAATACTAATATTTATGTCATTACTAAATAAACATATAACAATTACAAAAAAAGAAAGAAATATAACTAGAATTTTTTCACAGTAAAATTTAAAAATAATTATTTAAGAAAAATAATAGAATAACACATTTTGTTTTACATTAGAACTGTAAAATTACAGTAATTATTATTATCACTACTACTAAATAAAAATACTAAAAAACTAAATAAGAAATATGTTTATTTTAATACATTTTTACAGTAAAATAAAATAAAAACTTACATTACAACTGTAAAATTACAATATTAATATTTATGTTA
>NC_137112.1:4434769-4467269 GCF_949357685.1 Gobio gobio | reverse complement strand
AGACCAGCATTTGACACATATTCAATAAAGTATCAGGGTTATAATAGTTCACTAAAACCATAAAAAAAATCTTCATTACTTGAAATTAAATAAATGTAACTGAAATAAAAAAAATAAATAAACAAACTTATTTGAAGCTTTAGCTTAACATGATATACTAACTAAAACAGAAATACAAAGTTATAAAAACTATATAGATGTTTTTAAAAAACAGACAAAAAAGTGAATTGAGCTCTTTCGTGTATTTTTAATGTCAAAAACAAAATGATGTCAAAATGTCAGTTCAAGTGACAGTCGGTTATGTGATGCTTAAATGCTTAATGTATTACAATTGAACTAAACTCATTAGATTTTAAGAGACTAATCTACTGTAGATTTACATTTTGATATTTAGTCGACTAAAACTAGACTAAAACTAAAAACAATTCAGGTGACTAAACTATGACTAAAACTAAATCAAAATATGCTGTCAAAATGAACACTGCAATTTGGCCATTTCTAATTATCGGGGTGGACTTGTCCCCCTCATGCAAACTGAGACTTCAGATTTAAACAGCAGGCTTTATGCGCTCTAATATTCCCACGATCGGATGAAGTGTGCAGCCCTACTCTTGATTTGTTCGTTTTGCTACTATAAGCACACATGATTTCCTGCAGCATCGGAGCAGCGGACGCGTCTTTCTCCAGGCCTGACGTCTCGCTGGAAGCTTTCTGACACTCGGCTTGTCGGGAAGCGACGCTGACAAGTGGGAGGTTCGCTCGGAAGTCACCGCGCTCTCTTCCCTCCGCATGGGAGGATTCCCACGGCGCTCCTGTCCTCCGCGCAGATGAATCGCACCGTCCGTTGTCATTTCAGCCAGCTCCGGGAAAAAAAAAGCCAGCTCGCTTTGTCAAACAGGGGGAAAAAAATGAAGAACGAAAGCAAGATATCCATAGGGGAAGCTTCCTGCGGCCGCTCGGCTGACAGCTCTGACAAAATAACCAGCACCCTCATTATTTTATATGCAAACAATGATAAAACGAACTGTATGGAGATGTCATGTTAGACAATCAGCTCGGAGACCCTTGACATGCCGCCCGGCGACTGTAACAAAGTGTCCCGGCTTGCCACGGGCGACACCGCGCTTAATTTGCTGCACAATGTCCCTGTAATTAGATGAATTTGGCTCAGGCAGAGGAAAAGACAGCCAGATCAAGGTCTTGATGAATTAGGGGTCCACTGTCAAGATCAAATCACATTAATCAAGGCGAGCGAGTGTTGAGACAGCTAGTCTCCCCCCAACATAGCGGCTCTATGTGTGATGAATAGGCTAGCTGCTAGCGGGCCGGCCGAATGTATCACCATCAAAATCTGTGAATTTAAATGTAACAACGCTACTTCGAGAATTCTATCGATTTATTCTGCTCTTTTAAGATAAACCTTCCTTCGAGCCTCCAGACCCCGTTTCAAAAAAGACGAGGAGAGGGGGGAAAAAAACCCTCCAAGGTGTTGTATTTAAGGAAAAAACAACAAAGTGTAACTTCAAAAACTAGCGCGGCCCACTTTATGTTCCGTTTCTACAATAACGCCGCCGCCACGTGGGACGCATGAAGCTCTGAAGGTCTAGGGGTTAACCTACATTACTGCAGCGGCTCGACACACCTGAACCAGAGCATGCTGGGAAAAACAAGACCTCTGGGCTGGACGGCTGAGGAGCTAACGCAAGGAAGAGCTCTGTTTGGGGAGCCTAAACTCTACATTTCTCCTAGACCAAATGCTGAAGTCTTGATTCCTTTCGGAAGACATCTCAACAATAGCCAAGTTTACATGCGCACTTTTTTGTCATTCCGATTAAAATCATTCCGATTGGACTGTTTACATGAGGCGTTATCTAAACCCATCTGGTGTTTACATGTGCTGACTTTCAGTAGGAATCCTTTTGTGACATGCGCACAGTTTGTCTGCCGCCTCAGATTCGTTACGTATCGTGGATCAATAGTTCTGTGTTGGTAATTTTTATATTTATTTATTTTTCTGTGGGCGGACATGCAGTAGTTTAATCTAATTTATGTCCTATACAATGGCTATTTCAACAGCTGTGAATGATGAATGCGGAATCAAAAATGAATTCAATTCATTTATTTTGAAAAACACAAAATTAACAATAAAATGCACTCAAATTATTAATAAAAACATAGGATATACGGTGAAACATGAATGAAGCATTCAAGACGTGCTCAGCATCATTACTAGTAGTACTAAACATATATATTTCAGATGATTAAGGAAAGATACCATAATCACAAAGGTATAAATATTAACAAAAGTAATTAAAGTAGACTGTGGGTTATGTTACTTAACCAATTTGAAGCAGTTATTGAATTTTAATTTTTTTACTTAACTAACGAGAAACAGAGAGCAGCTTGAATGTTCCCCGTTGAAATGGCAGCTCTCAACGGCCACCAGGACTTGTTCAGTTTTATAAAAGCTATTTATTATTTGTCGTAAAGTTTAAGAATCTTGTTCTGTCAGGCGCAGTTGAAGCCAATAGGACAAACGCTGTCAAGATGAGATGGTGTAGCCAGGCTATGTCTGTGTCATTATTCAAACATCATGTTCATAACATGTTACGAAATAAAACGTTTAATACCTCAGAAAAATGAACTTTCCTCTCTTGTCAACATTAGCCTGGTGTGAGCGCGGCGCGCGCTCTTCATGTGGAGGCGCGCGCTGTATATCACGTCACAGAAAGACGTGCACTCAAAGTAATCAGATCAGATCGTTTACATGGTGGAATTTTTCGTTTGATCGGTTCATGAAAAGGTTTATCCCACCCCTCTCAAACCCATTACAATTTCATTCGGTTTGGCCCTTTTTATTCCGATTGAGGTGTTTATATGGAGTATTTTAATTCGGATTGGACTTTTAAACCGATTACAGTGCTCCATGTAAACGCACCTAATGTGTTCAGCTTTTTCAAGACACCAAAGTCAGAGATCTCAGTGTAAAGATTGATAGGTTTGAGCACATCATTTGTTATTTCTGATGGACTATATCTGAGACAATGAAATGTCCTGATTTTCACGTCTCTCTCAATGCATCACTTCTAGAGCTTCAGCAAAGACCTAATCAATGTGCAACTTAGATCTCAATATGAGCTCAAACATTTCTCATCAAATTCTTCCAAGGAACAACACTAAAAACTCTCCCCAGTAATCCCACATCTGTCTCCTCTTGAGTTTCTCAACAATGTGCTCAAAGACTGCAATCAAAAGTCTTAAAATGAACTCAATTTCTAATCAGATTCTCCCAAGATCAAATGATCTGAGGTGACAAAATGGATACTTAAAAGAAAGGGCCCTATTTTAACGATCTGAGCGCATGATCTGAAACACTTAGGGCGTCTCCGAATCCACTTTTGCTAGTTTAACGACGGAAAAAACAGTCTGCACAGGTCCAAAAGAGTCTCTTAATGAGTCATGGGTGTGTTTTGGGTGTAACGTGCAATAAGCCAATCAGAGTCTTATCTCCCTTTCCCTTTAAAAGCCAATTGCACTCGCACCAGGGCGGATTCGCATGCGAGCGGAAAGACTGAACGCTTCTCCAGGGAGGAATCCTTTTATTTTTAATATTTAAAAATGTGTGTGTGCTGCTGCGCATCCCTGTGTGTGTAACAAGCAGAGTGTATGCGCGTTGTGCACCGCCTATAGGCTCATATTACTAACACGCCCTTTAAATAACACATAAAATACTGCACTATTGACTTTAGAGCAGGTTTGTGTTGGTCTCAGTGGTTTTCAGTTCCTCACAATAGCAACACTCCAACAATGCTCCTGATCACACCTGGTGTTCAGACCAGACGCCCATCGGTGAACAGATGCGCCAGTGCATTTGATATTTAAACAACGTGGAGCTGGACATGAACATGAGAACGGGCTGAAACTAGCAGAACACACTTGCATGCTGTCGTGTTCATGATAGGGTCCAATGAAATTAAGTTGCATACGCCATAATGCGACAGGAAGCTCACACTCATAAACGTTTGCAGAGGCTGTGGATTATAAGTAGTAATGTTGTAAATAATATTCGGTTTCTTACACAGACCGACCGTTTCGTTTCATTAGACTTCAATGTATCCTCAGGGTATTCATTTTGTTTAGCCTGTGTAACCGGTCTTACTCGACCCGCTCTGAGCGGGATTCGAACCACGTGAGAGGCAAACGTGCTAACAAGGAGGCTAAAGACCGCACTTCTTGAGATCAGGGGAGTGAGGTTTACACACACAGCTCTTACTGGCCTACGTTACAATCACCCCCAGGTCAGGGCACCAAATATAACCGGTCCTACTCAACCTGCTCCGAGCATGAATCAAACCGGGTCTCCGGCGTGCTAACAAGGAGGCTAAAGACCTCAGCCTCCAGATCAGGGGAGTGAGGTTTACACACACAGCTCTTACTGGCCTACTGTTTTAATCGTACAAACACCAAACACAAGACTTTTTCTTGCCATTCTAACTTTATATCTCGCAATTTAAAATTTTTTCTCACAATTGAGACTTTATATCTTTATATCACAATTCTGACTTTATATCTCACAATTCTGACTTTATATCTCACAATTCTGACTTTATATCTCACAATTCTGACTTTATATCTCTCAATTCTGACTTTATATCTCACAATTCTGACTTTATATCTCACAATTCCGACTTTATATCTCACAATTCTGACTTTATATCTCACAATTCTGACTTTATATCTCACAATTCTGACTTTATATCTTACAATTCTGACTTTATATCTCTCAATTCTGACTTTATATCTCACAATTCCGACTTTATATCTCACAATTCTGACTTTATATCTCACAATTCTGACTTTATATCTCACAATTCTGACTTTATATCTCTCAATTCTGACTTTATATCTCACAATTCTGACTTTATATCTCACAATTCTGACTTTATATCTCACAATTCTGACTTTATATCTCTCAATTCTGACTTTATATCTCACAATTCTGACTTTATATCTCACAATTCCGACTTTATATCTCACAATTCTGACTTTATATCTCACAATTCCGACTTTATATCTCTCAATTCTGACTTTATATCTCACAATTCTGACTTTATATCTCACAATTCTGACTTTATATCTCACAATTCTGACTTTATATCTCACAATTCTGACTTTATATCTCACAATTCTGACTTTATATCTCACAATTCTGACTTTATATCTCACAATTCTGACTTTATATCTCTCAATTCTGACTTTATATCACACAATTCTGACTTTATATCTCTCAATTCTGACTTTATATCTCACAATTCTGACTTTATATCTCTCAATTCTGACTTTATATCTCACAATTCTGACTTTATATCTCTCAATTCTGACTTTATATCTCACAATTCTGACTTTATATCTCACAATTCCGACTTTATATCTCACAATTCTGACTTTATATCTCACAATTCTGACTTTATATCTCACAATTCTGACTTTATATCTTACAATTCTGACTTTATATCTCTCAATTCTGACTTTATATCTCACAATTCCGACTTTATATCTCACAATTCCGACTTTATATCTCACAATTCTGACTTTATATCTCACAATTCTGACTTTATATCTCTCAATTCTGACTTTATATCTCACAATTCTGACTTTATATCTCACAATTCCGACTTTATATCTCACAATTCTGACTTTATATCTCACAATTCCGACTTTATATCTCTCAATTCTGATTTTATATCTCACAATTCTGACTTTATATCTCACAATTCTGACTTTATATCTCACAATTCTGACTTTATATCTCACAATTCTGACTTTATATCTCACAATTCCGACTTTATATCTCACAATTCTGACTTTATATCTCTCAATTCTGACTTTATATCTCACAATTCTGACTTTATATCTCACAATTCCGACTTTATATCTCACAATTCTGGCTTTATATCTCTCAATTCTGACTTTATATCTTACAATTCTGACTTTATATCTCTCAATTCTGACTTTATATCTCTCAATTCTGACTTTATATCTCACAATTCTGACTTTATATCTCACAATTCTGACTTTATATCTCACAATTCTGACTTTATATCTCACAATTCTGACTTTATATCTCTCAATTCTGACTTTATATCACACAATTCTGACTTTATATCTCTCAATTCTGACTTTATATCTCACAATTCTGACTTTATATCTCTCAATTCTGACTTTATATCTCACAATTCTGACTTTATATCTCACAATTCCGACTTTATATCTCACAATTCTGACTTTATATCTCACAATTCTGACTTTATATCTCACAATTCTGACTTTATATCTTACAATTCTGACTTTATATCTCTCAATTCTGACTTTATATCTCACAATTCTGACTTTATATCTCACAATTCTGACTTTATATCTCACAATTCTGACTTTATATCTCACAATTCTGACTTTATATCTTACAATTCTGACTTTATATCTCTCAATTCTGACTTTATATCTCACAATTCCGACTTTATATCTCACAATTCTGACTTTATATCTCACAATTCTGACTTTATATCTCTCAATTCTGATTTTATATCTCACAATTCTGATTTTATATCTCACAATTCTGACTTTATATCTCACAATTCTGACTTTATATCTCTCAATTCTGACTTTATATCTCACAATTCTGACTTTATATCTCACAATTCCGACTTTATATCTCACAATTCTGACTTTATATCTCTCAATTCTGACTTTATATCTCACAATTCTGACTTTATATCTCACAATTCCGACTTTATATCTCACAATTCTGACTTTACATCACACAATTCTGACTTTATATCTCACAATTCCGACTTTATATCTCACAATTCTGACTTTACATCACACAATTCTGACTTTACATCTCACAATTCTGACTTTATATCTCACAATTCCGACTTTATATCTCTCAATTCTGACTTTATATCTCACAATTCCGACTTTATATCTCTCAATTCTGACTTTATATCTCACAATTCTGAGTTTATATCACACAATTCTGACTTAATATCTCACAATTCCGACTTTATATCACACAATTCTGACTTTATATCTCACAATTCCGACTTTATATCTCACAATTCTGACTTTATATCACACAATTCTGACTTTATATCACACAATTCTGACTTTATATCTCACAATTCCGACTTTATATCTCACAATTCTGACTTTATATCACACAATTCTGACTTTATATCACACAATTCTGACTTTATATCTCACAATTATTCTGACTTTATATCTCACAATTCTGACTTTATATCTCACAATTATTCTGACTTTATATCACACAATTATTCTGACTTTATATCTCACAATTATTCTGACTTTATATCACACAATTCCGACTTTTTTCTCGCAACTGAAAAAAGATCAAGGCAAATTTGATTTCTCATGTCCTGACAAAATTGATACTAAAAGCTGTCACTACATGATTCTTACATGCAATCTTAGATGCGTCTCTACAGTTTTCGCAAAGATCTCAACAATGTGCTCAGCTTTTAAGACACCAAAGTCTGCAACCAAAGGTCAGTCAATATGAGCTCCACCATTTCTCACCACATTCTCCCAAGATCAAATAATGCTAATTTTACAGGTTTATACACATAATCTCAGACAAAATTGATACTTAAAACTGAAATCTTTTGTGTCCTGAGATATGAAAGAGCAAGCGGATATCTTACACGCCAAAACATCTGACATGACAGTCAAACAAAAAAAAAGGAAGTTAAATGAAAGAAATAAACGAGAGTAAGATGAGAGAAGAAAAGTTTATATTCTCCTTTCCAGACGTTTGATCCCATGAATTGCATTGATCTGTTTGCAGGATTTGAGATTTTGGGATTTTTGTCTGGCACGGAAAACAAGGCGAGGGTTTAAGTGTTTTCTAAATGGCTAAATCAAGAACTGAATGACGTAGCCCAGTTTTTGCGTCTTCATAATCAGTCGTAAACACGCATGCTTTTTATGAATTTTCCAGCATCAAACACATGCGCCAGTTGGTTCGGGATCACCTGTGTCTGTGATTACATTTGAATGTTGCATGTCTGCATGCACTCTGACCGCAGGGATAAACAAAGCAGACGCTTTATTTGCGAGCGCAGAGGTTATTTATATTCACAAACACTGAGGACCAGAGCCAGAAACGGACAGGGCTGCAGGCTTACCCGTGCAACGCGTGCAGCGCATGGGGTTCGTAGTGGTATCTCCCCTCATGGTGACGCACGTCGATGGGGATCGGAGAATGGAAAGTCGGGAAGATGTGATGAGGGCCTGAAAAAGAGAGAGAGAGAGAGAGAGAGAGAGAGAGGAGTTGAGAAAAAGCCAGACTTTCAAAAAAGAAATTTCAAAGGCACCCGCGCTACAATAAAGTAACATGGATTTCAGAGCGCGCTGAGCAGTTTCGTGTAAAATATTGGCACTATCACACAAGAGTGGAGGAATAAATAAATAATCAAAGTATCCTAAGAAATCCTACATCCCCAACATAAAAGATATCCAACTGGGCTTTTGACAAAGACCTGCAGCTAGACGCTCTTTGAACTCGCACAGATGATGGACGTTGTGAAGGAAAAACCCATCCGGGACGCAAACTGGGGCTGACAGCGCGGGGAGAACATTCCTCGGCATTCCCGCCTCATGCCAACCGGAGCATCCCCCAAACTGAGCCGAGTCCACCGCGTCCAAACCGGCTCGGGCGTCAAATCAGAGGAGGTTAGGCCTTGTTTTGAAATCAAACACACTAACTAATGAGAGACTAAAAGCTGTTGCGTTTTACAGTCTGCCGTTTCTTTTCATCATAACTCCTTTGGCTGGATCGTTTTATTTGAGCCCAGAGAGAATCAGAATCAGCACTTTCCTGCAATAAAGCCTCCGTTGGCTCGGGACGTCCCGTTAAAGGTCAACAGGCCTTCATTAGCAGTTATGATAACGGGAAACCGCGGCTGAACTTTATAGTGCCATATGCAAAGAGCCGTTGTCTTAACTAGCTTTCCTTTCTAATTAGCCTCTATCGAGCTCATTGTTTCTGCCTAAATGAATACATGATGTTAGCCAATCTTACAACTGTAATGTAGAAGCGTGCGTTTTCCGTAAAGCGCTATACAGATAAATGTGAATGTCGAAATGTCACATCATTAAAGGGTTAGTTCACCCAAAAATGAAAATTCTGTCATTAATTACTCACCCTCATGTCGTTCGACACCCGTAAGACCTCCGTTCATCTTCAGAACACAAATGAAGATATTTTAGTGTAAATCTGATGCTCTGAAAGGCCTCCATTGGCTCAATGGCACGGTTCACTCTCAAGACCCTTAAAAGACACTAAAGACGTCGTTACAAAGTCCATCTCACTACAGTGGTTCTACAATAACTTTATGAATCGGCGACAAATTTGAATTTGTGCGCAAAAAAACCCTAAATAACGACTTACATAGTGATGACGATTTCAAAACACGCCATCATGAAGCTTCGAAGCGTTATGAATCAGTGAGTCGATTCAGCAGTTTGAATCGCCAAATTTCAGCAGTTTGGCGGTTTGACACGCGATCCGAATCATCATTCGACTCACTGATTCATAACGCTTCGAAGCTTCATGATGCTTTGTTTTGAAATCGTCATCACTATATAAGTCGTTATTTAGGGTTTTTTTGCGCACAAAAACTATTCTCGCCGATTCATAAAGTTATTGTAGAACCACTGTAGTGAGATGGACTTTGTAACGACGTCTTTAGTAGCTTTTAAGAGTCTTGAGAGGCCTTTCAGAGCCATCAGATTTCAACTAAAATATCTTCATTTGTGTCTGAAGATGAACGGAGGTCTGACGGGTGTCGAACGACATGAGGGGAAGTCATTAATGACAGAATTTTCATTTTTGGGTGAACTAACCCTTTAACAGTGTGGACACTGGTGCTAGTAATGCTTGACTTGGCAGGAATGAGCGGAGGGTCAGTGAATCAGCTGATCTCTGGACTGTATTAACATTCTTTAGGGCGGCAGCAGTGGGAGGGTGAGGGGTGACCCGTGGAGGTCAGGGGTCACGGGTCATTATCTACACCTGGGGTTCTCAGCAGCTCCTCCGGAGGATTCATACACTCAACAGAACTAGTGTGAGTCAGCAGTCTCTCTCTCTCTCTCTCTCTCTCTCTCTCTCTCTCTCTCTCTCTGCTTCTTTGTCACTTTGTTCCCCTTCAGAATGGCAGACAAGACCGTCCCAAAGGACAGGAAATGACCCGCTGCTTTTCCTGTCTCTCTTCGTATTTACATAATGTAAAGCTTAAAGGGATAGTGCGCCCAAAAACATGCGTTCACCTTCATGTGTTCTCCGTGAAACATAAAAGAGACATTTAGGAGAATGGTGGCGGAACATTTTTGGTCAATTGTGGCCAGTGCTTGAAGTGGAAAAAATAGGGGGCGGGGCTTTATTGGGGGCGTGGTTATGGGGGATTTTTTAGTCAATATTTTAAAGCTCTTTCTAACTTGTACTCAGCGTTAAAAGGAACATTTATTTCTTCTAGTTGTTTAACTATAGCATTTGTTACAATAAGGGTTTATTTAAAAAGCAACGGCTCCTCATTACCACGCAGGCCAATGTTCACTTTTTCTTTCTATAGCTACAACATGCCACAGATATACATCCTTAGTGAAAAATCTATTCCCTTAACTGATTATCTATTATAAATTCTACAACTAGTCAAAATTTACCACAATAAATACAATAGAACGTGATCAATTCTAGTAAATGTGCTCATCAGGAGTTTAAAAAGCTTGCAGGATGATGCCTCCCCTTTTCATCAGTCATTTTAGTGGCTGTTTTACAACACTACATTGCACTTTGGTTATTATTTCAGATGCCTCTTTAAAAGACTACAATTGAAAAATGCATATATTATATATAAAATTCAACCCTTGGCTAGTAGGAGTGACTGCGTTACACGCCACTGCTGAAGTACACACACATTCGGCCGGTTGGCGGGTGTTGATGTCAAGCCCTGCACACAACCATCACACAACTTCAGAAAGGTCCTTTTAATGGAACACTCCACTTTTTGGAGAAAAAGGCTAATTTTCCAACTCCCCTAGAGTTAAACAGTTGAGTTTTACCATTTTCGTATCCATTCAGCCGATCTCCGGGTCTGGCGCTAGCACTTTAAGCATAGCTTAGCATAGATCATTAGTACACGATGTAACTACAGAAGAGTCAAGTTTTAAATAGGAAAAATATTTAAACTCTTTGGTCATTTTTTGAGCGAGATGCTAACGGTCTAATCAGATTCAATGATCTATGCTAAGCTATGCTAAAAGTGCTAGCGCCAGACCCGGAGATCGGCTGAATGGATTCGAAAACGATAAAACTGTTTAAAAAAAAGTGTTCCTTTAAATAATTTTTTCCATAAAGTTTTACACACGTCTTATAAACTTACATTGTTTGAAAATATTTATTATAAAGAAAACTTGATTTACTTCAAATCTATTTTAACTCGTTCCCCACAATTGACTGATTTTTCCTGTCATCCATGTTTTCCCTGTTATACAGTAGGGACGCTATTACGCATCTTCTGAAAGAATACAGAATCTCCAGATCGAAACACAGACAAAGAAGCAGCAGAAATATGCGATAGAAGCATTGTTTATGCAAATGTAAAACAACGCGATCATCAAATATTAAACAGCATACATAAGTTCAAAACTGCCTAACGTTACGAATGAAATGTAAAGCTTCGGGGATGTTGACGGACTCGATCTACTCTACTCCATCTGTGTTTGATCATCGTTCTGAACCCAATCCGGATGTAGTCTTTGACAATTTAAAAATCATCATGTAAAGCTATCGTGTCTCCAGAAAATTTGGACTAAACCGCTCAATTCGTATGGATTCGTTTTATGATCTCTTTATGAACTTTTGGAAACGTTATAGTGGTAGTTGTGTAGCTGTCAATGGAGGGACAGAAAGCTCTCAGATTTCATCAAAAAGAGCTTAATTTGTGTCTCGAAGATGAACGACAGTCTTACGGGTTTGGAACGCCAAGTAATGGTAAAATAACATACACTGTAAAAAAAATCCCCGTAAAATTTACGGTAAAAAAACGGCAGCTGTGGTTGCAGAACTTTACCGTAAAAAATATGGCAGTAACGTTTTAGGTTTTTAGGGACAGCACCATATAATTTAAAGGTTTATAATGTAATAATTACGGTTTAAATTTTTTTTCTTTTACAGTTCAAAACCATATAATCTAAAGGTTTATATTGTAATGATTATTTTTACACTGTAAACAATTTACGGTAAAAAAAACACATATTTCATTAACTGAAATAATGTTAAATTACCAACCTATTGAAATACTAATATCTGTTATGTATCTTTGATATATACGGACAACCACCAATCACAGTGGAGATGAGAATCATGTGATGAATCAAAGCTCATCACAATCAGCTTTTAAGAGGACAATACTAATATATAGAAGAGCTCAGTGTCATTCACACAAACACTAAACACCATCATGGTAAAACTTAAATTTAAAAAATGCAATAAACATTCATTTAACAACATCAGATATAACATAAAACCCTAATGTACATAACTGATTAGAAAAAACAAAGAAGAAACATAGAACATCAAATGCGAAGTGTCAAGCTGGGAATTTACGGGTTTTTCACTGTAAATTACACAATGACTTGTTCTTTTTCACTTCCAAAAACTTTTATAAACTTAAATTTAACGGTATTTTACAGTAAAATGAAATGAAATGTAAGGTTAGATCTATTACAGTTATTCACCGTATATAGTACGGATACTTTCTGTTAACCAATTAACTGTTTTTCACCGTAGCATTTTTACAGTAAAATACCGTTAAAATCACAATCATTTTTTTACAGTGTATATGCAACCAGCACTGCTAAAAGTGGAGTGTTCCTTTAAGGTGTTTTTGGTCCTTTTTAGGGCTTAACAGCCCCTGCTTTTGTTTTAGGAAAACAGCAGCGTGACATTCTTCTAAACGTCTCATTTTGTGTAAACAGAAGAACGAACGAAGAAGGAGGAACGACATGAAAGTGACACCGTTTTTTGTCATTTTTAGGTGATCTACATTCTTAAAAATAAAGGTTCTTAAATGGTTCTTTGGCGGGGTGTATGGTTCCATGAAGAACCTTTAATATACAAAGAACCTTTCCATTGCACAAAAGGTTCTTTGTAGTGAAGAAAGGTTCTTTAGACTATAAAATGGTTAGAAAATAATGGTTCTTTTCACAAAACGGTTCTTCAGGGAACCAAAAATGGTTCTTCTATGGCATCACTGTGAAAACCCTCTCTTTGGTTCTTCCTGGCACCTTTATTTTTAAGGGTGTACCCCTTTAACTCGCCTCCAAGACTAGGTGGTGAACTCATCCGGTTTTGCTCTGTTGATCCTAAAGTTTGTCTGCAGAGTCACAAATCCCCCAGACATCGAAACGCTGAGATCCAAGTGACGTGACTATAAGCGATCTCTACAGTATTTGGCCTGTTTTCTTTCAAATAATTTAGCACAATCAAAGCAGCAATGCGTGACTAGCTGAAGTCATGTGCACTCTTTATAGTAGCTATTTGTCATGGAAAATGCCTCAGGTTGCCTTTAATTGATGAAAAACACCATAAAAACACACCTGACATGTGTAACCGTAATGCCACACAGCTGTTGAAAAAACAACAGAGCTCTGGAGCGTCTAAACACGGGGTTCGACATGCAACGCGCCTCCGTTCTGACCTTTAACTAGTAGAAAGGGAAACTCGACTTGAGGAGAAGGCCTGTAAACGGTGTAGGGGAGCACGGGGCACGGGGTTAGGAGTAACACACATGTTTTAACCCTTTCCACACATGCCAGGATGACGAAACTTAGTGTATTTACTAGTTGCCATAACAACATTATTTAGAGGAAAAAATAGCGCCAAAATGAAAAAATCTCTGGAAGATATTACTGAACTTTAACCATAGCAAAAGTAAATTTCTTACTTAAATGTAGTTTTCATCTCTGTTTTTTGTGTTAATTTAAAATAAGACAAATATTATTTTAATCTTATATCTGTTATTTAACAGTTGAGATGGTTCTTTAATGCTGATCTGACAGCAGAAGACACAAGCCGCGTTTAAATCAGTTGCGCAGATGGGGTGTGTGTTAACACTGCGTTACAATGAAATTTGAGAAATTTGCCATTATATTCTATACTTTTATGAATTCTTTTGAGAAACCATGAGAAAAGGGTAAATAATGTCTGAGAGTTAATGTTCAGAAATTATTCATTATTAATAAGTTGTGAACTATGCTGTATTTAGCGATGTGGTTTATCATTGTTGGTATTATCATAATTGTTACATGCGGTAATATATGGTGTGTATCTAAGGAATGTGTGTTTTTTGTTTTGCTTTTTGGGGGGGGATTTCCCCTTCTTTTCTTTTTGGAGTTTTTCTCATATGAATATATATCAAATTGTAATGGAATGTTTGGATCATGTCAATAATTAAGGAAGCACTACCTTTGTATTTTTTTCTTTTTTTTCTTTTCTTGTTTTGTTGTTTTTCCTGTTTAAATTGTAACCGGGGTGGGTTTAAATAAGTTGACTTCTACCCACTCCTTTTCGAGCAACAGTTGGAATTGTGATGTTAAAGTATGAGGAATTTAACTAGTTGTATAGACTAATCAAAATGCTTCTTTATTGCCTTTGTTATGCGTCTTTATATATTGCTCGAAATAAAAATAAATGCATTCATTCATTCATTCATTCATTCATTCATTCATTCATTCATTCATTCATTCATGTGTTTGTAGTCAAACTCAAAAATGCTTATATTTTTAATGATTAAAAAATGCCATTATTTTATTTTACATTTACATTTAGTCATTTAGCAGACGCTTTTATCCAAAGCGACTTACAAATGAGAGCAATAGAAGCAACTACAACAGTCAGAGGCTACAGTATGTCTTATACATAATACAGTAAGTTTATTTTAAAAAGTTAACTATTTACTTTGTCTTGTATATATTTTTTGACTATATCAGGTAACATTTGTCATTTGGTCATGTTACAATGCACCCCACCTACGGGGCATGTTGTCACACTTCACTTCCATTCTTTCGGGGTAAATCAAGAAAAAAGTATACACTGTATTAATGAAACAAAACCACATAACTGTACTAGACATGTGTGCAATTAATGTGGGAAAAAAGAAATACTCTGAACCCCAGGTGGATTTAAACAAACTGAGAAAGTCAAAAAGCGTTAGGTGCCCCGCTCTCCCCTAATTGCGCCGGGTGTGAGAAGCGCTAGCGCCCGCATTCATCGCCCGGCCGCAGTTAATGCCCCATTACTAATGCAGCGGGTGAATTATTGGAAGGGAAGAGAGGTCGAGGACAAAGAGAAAGAGTGAAGTGGGTCAGCAGAACATGACGGAATTCTCACGGACCACCGCACAAATCCTAATCACGCGGGTCCGGTTAAAGCGACTTTAATCACGGTGCAAAAATAAAAACAGGGGAAAGGCACAAACTAGGGTAATTGGAAGCATGAAAAATACACAACTTCAACCCAAACACTGCAGAGCGTTTGCTTTGGCGTAAACACTCCTGACCGAAATAAGACGGGAGCGCGCGCGAACCCGCCCCGGTCCCTGTCATTAAAGCGACACGTTACCCCGCAGCCTCATTCATCTGTGCCCGCCCTCAATTATCCACATTACCACTGTTATTTCCAGCCGTCGCATTTTTCATGTCAGCACAAACACCCACCCCGTTTGGTACCCGCTCTCCCCCCTCCGGAGAGGCTCGGGGGCCGCTGACGTCCAGGCCCCCGTCACCGGAGGAGCGGGCAGGATTATTCGATCATGCCGACAGCTCCATTGTTCCTCCGCAACGGGAAGAACAAAAGAGGATCGCTCTGGAGAGTTCAAGAGGCACGTTTACCAGCTTCACTGAGCTCTATCCCCCAGGGCTGTGGCGCGGCTGTGGAGTTTCCGCGAAGCCCCTCGCATCTATTAGTCTTTAGGTGATCACATTTGTTTTCACATCTGGGGGAACGGCGCAGCGGGGTGCCGCACTTTTTCAGTGTCGGACGACTTCCTCGTGCACTTCTTCCCCTGGCCGCTTGCTCGCTTGGAGCATTTCTATCCTCTCAAACATAAAGCAGAGCCACGTTTGGCTTCTAAAGTCCCTCACTGGAAAGTTTACGCGGAACTTCTTCAGGGTCTTGATCAGATAAACGCCGTCCCTCTTAACTCTAAACGCCATTCATCTTTGAATATTTCGGGCCAGACAAACACAGCCCCTCTCGTCTTTGTTGTACTCTAATCCCAGGATCTAAAAAGGGTAAATGGTTTCGTTTTACAGGAAGTACTCAGCAACAATAATGGCCCTTTGAGTGGCCGGGGTCTTAGCAGCGCAATTAAAAAGCTTTGGGCATTACTCACAGAATCAGGAGGGGAAATTAGACAGGAAATTCCTGTAGAATAAGCTGGCCTCAGGCCTAACCAAACATCGCCATGCCATCCAGCGGACCCGGCGTTGCAGTGCATTCTGGGATTTGACCTGCTAACACTTGAAGAATTGTTGAAGAATACGGTCCTGTTGAAGTCATGAGTGTGAGTTTGAACTAATTCGCAAAAACACTATCTATCTATCTATCTATCTATCTATCTATCTATCTATCTATCTATCTATCTATCTATCTATCTATCTATCTATCTATCTATCTATCTATCTATCTATCTATCTATCTATCTATCTATCTATCTATCTATCTATCTATCTATTCACCCATTCATATATATATATATCCATCAATCTATATATCCACCCATCCATCCATTCACCCAACCACCCATTCATCCATCCATCCATCCATCCATCTGTCCACCCATTCATCCACCCATCCATCCATCCATCCATTCGACCACCCACCCACCCATTCATTCATCCACCCGTCCATCCATCCGTCTATCCATCTATCCGTCCATCCATCCGTCTATCCATCCATCCATCCATCCATCCGGCCATCCATCCATATATCCATCCATTCACTCACCCCCCCATCCATTCATCCACCCGTCTGTCCATCCATCCATCCATTCGACCACCCATCCATCCATCCATCCATCCATTCCTCTATCTGTCCATCCATCCATCCATTCGAACACCCACCCACCCATTCATTCATCCACCTGTCCATCCATTCATCCATCCATCCACCCATCCATCTATCCATCCATCCATCCATTCCTCTATCTGTCCATCCATCCATCCATTCGACCACCCACCCATTCATTCATCCACCTGTCCATCCATTCATCCATCCATCCACCCATCCATCTATCCATCCATCCATCCATCCATCCATCTATATATCCACCCATTCGTCTATCCATCCATCCATCCATCCATCCATCCATCCATCCACTCATCCATCTATCCATCCATCCATCCGACCACCCACCCATTCATCCATCCACCCGTCCATCCATCCATTCATCTATCCGTCCATCCATCCATCTATCCGTCCATCCATCCGCCTATCCATCTATCCGTCCATCCATCCGTCTATCCACCCACCCATTCATCCATTCACCTGTCCATTCGTCCATCCATCCATTCATCCATATATCCATCCATTCACCCACCCCCTCATCCATCCACCCGTTCATCCATCCATCCGTCTATCCATCCGGCCATCCATTCATTCATCCATACATACATCAATCCACCCGTCCATCCACCCGTCCGTCCGTCCGTTTGTCCGTCCATCCATCCATCCACCTGTCCGTCCATCCATCCATCCATCCATCCATCCATCCATCCATCCATCCATCCATCCATCCGTCCATCCATCCATCCATCCATCTATCCATCACCCCTATCTATCTATCTATCTATCTATCTATCTATCTATCTATCTATCTATCTATCTATCTATCTATCTATCTATCTATCTATCTATCTATCTATCTATCTATCTATCTATCTATCTATCTATCTATCTATCTATCTATCTATCTATCTATCTACTTCACTTGTCTAGTTAAAAAATGAGAGTTGAATTACAATTAATGTTTGTTACCCCAACTCAAATTCAGGAAATGAATTGGAGTGTATCAAGCATTCTTAATTCAGCTCTAAGCGGTGCACAACCCTGAAGTCTTGCCGTTTCAGGAGCATTAGATTGTGAACGATTAGTGAAACATAAGCAGAGAGTTAACCCTTCCGAAAGAAAAAGCCTAAGATGGTTTGATCCTCCTAGTGGATCATCAACTGGTCAGGTCGGTCTGTTTTAATGGTTTTGCAATGGTTTCAACAAGCATCAAGGAAATGCATCACTTCCAAATCTTGGTTACCCGAGTTTCCAGTAAGCCCAGCGTGCTGGAGGTAAAACAGAAGGACAAACAGAGAGTGAGACGTGTGTTGTTAGCATGCTGTTTGTGTAATCTAGGTACTTAAGACCACAAGAGTCTCTAAGACTGATTACTGCGCGTCGTGATCGGCCCCTGATTTATCACCTCTGCTCGTAATAGTGCTGCTTAACACACAGGTTTGTCCAGATTAAGTAATTACCTTAAAGCTGAAGTTTATTATCTTTAAGACTAGTGCAATGATAAAAAGAGCCCTGTCGGAGAGACAGAGAGAGCGGAGGCGCTGATGGCGAATGAATAAGGGCGATAATTAAAATGCGATGCATTAAAGTGGCGTTTCTGCGGGCGCCGTCAGCGTGCGGCGTTTCTTACATTCATATTAGCCCTGCAGAATCCCTCCAAGGGGGCGGCGCGGATAACAGCTGGCCCACAGCCGCAGCTGAAGGCACGAATTACTCCAAGTGCGCATCTGTAAATTAAACAAGGACGCGGCTTATTAAAAAAAAGAGCACCTGAATCCATCCATTGTGTTTTGCGGGGTCACGGGTAACTAGACTCTCAACTAGTGCGCCATTTCAGCTGCTGTACTTCACTTAAAGTCAACATGAACCGGGATTTAAAACACCTTTTACGTAGATTATTAGTTGGCGACCGATACTGTCAAGGCTGATATATCGGCTGGTATTTGGCATTCATTAATTATCGCATCGGCTGATAATTTTTTCAGTTTGGTCGTGAAGTGTCAGACTTTTATTTTGAAAGAACCAGGACTTTTATTTTGAAAGAACCAGGACTTTTATTTTGACATTGATCAATGGTTTACTGTCTTTGTTTAACAGTTTTGTCTAAAAAAAATAGGCAAATTTAGATAAAACTCTTATGGAATTTAAAAAAAAAAAGTATTATAGCGTTTGACTTTCTATTATTAGTAAGTACTTTCTTTATTAGAATATAATACATTCTCATATACCGTCGCCATTCAGCAAATACACATCTATATTATTTGTAATTCTAATAAACATTGAATTCTACGAACCTTGCAAATATTTTCAGTTTTCGGACTTTTATTTTGACAGCACATGGACTTTTATTTTGACAGCGCGGAGAAGGCAGATGCACAAGAGCTCCTATTCTCCGTCTTCATTAGTTTACTGTCTTTGTTTAACAGTCTTGTCTAAAAAAATAGACAAAATTAGACAAATCTTTTATAGAAATAAAGCAAACGGTACTGTAAATGAATAAAGTATTATAGCTTTCTATTATTAGTAAGAGAAATGCAAACACTATGAAACATTCTCATATACCGTCGCCATTCAGCAAATACACATCTATATTATTTGTAATTCTAATAAACATTTAATTCTACGAACCTTGCAAATATTTTCAGTTTTCGGACTTTTATTTTGACAACACATTAACTTTTATTTTGACAGCGTTGAGAAGGCAGAGCTTTCATTCTCCGTCTTCATTAGTTTACTGTCTTTGTTTAACAGTTTTGTCTCAAAAATAGACAAAATTAGACAAATCTCTACACGCTAAAAAATGCTGTTGGGTTGTTTTAACCCAGTGAATGGGTCGTTTTAACCCAGCGGTTGGGTTAAATGTTTACTTAAAACAACCCAATCGCTGGGTTAGTCCATTTTCAACCCAACTTGGGTTGTTTTTAACCCAGCATTTTTTAGAGTATTATAAATAAAGCAAACGGTATATCAATAAAGTATTATAGCGTCCTATTATTAGTAAGTATTTTATTATTCTCATATAACGTCGCCATTCAGCAAATACACATCTATATTATTTGTATATTTAATAAACATTTAATTTTACAAATCTTGCAAACATTGGCAAATATATATATATAATCAAGCAGTTTCTGTCTAAAGTATAAATTTACAGATTTATGTATGAAGATTTATGTATAATTATTTCTAATTGAGTAAATATGTAAAACTGATATAAACTGAAGCAAATTAAAAGTGTGATCTGACATATATCCGCTTGATATCGGCCTCCTTCCTCATCGGCCGATCGCTGTGTGTAATATAATGAAAGTTTTCCTTCATGTTGGTTTAAAGCAGGAGGTTTGGTGTCATGTGACAGCGAGAGGTCAAGGCGTCTCTGATGGATGGCTTTACAAGCACAAAATAGCTGCGGCCCCGTCCTGCTTCACGCTCTCTGGCTCTGGAGGATCAGCGAGAAGAACTCAAATAGAGCATCTGGAGGATCAGCACTCAGAAGCGGCGGAGCGGAGCGGACAGGACGGGACGGGACGGGACGGGACGGGACAGGACAGGACGGGACGGGACGGGACGGGACGGGACAGGACGGGACAGGATGGGACGGGACAGGACGGGACGGGACAGGACAGGACAGCACGGGACGGGACAGGACGGGACAGGACAGGACGGGACAGGACGGGACGGGACAGGACAGGACAGGACAGGACAGGACAGGACAGGACGGGACGGGACGGGACAGGACAGGACAGGACAGGACGGGACGGGACAGGACAGGACGGGACGGGACGGGACAGGACAGGACGGGACGGGACGGGACGGGACGGGACGGGACGGGACGGGACGGGACAGGACAGGACAAGACGGGACGGGACGGGACGGGACGGGACGGGACGGGACGGGACGGGACGGGACGGGACAGGACAGGACAGGACGGGACAGGACGGGACGGGACCATTGGCTCAATGCACTTTACACTCTCAAGACCCTTAAAAGACACAAAAGACGTCGTTACAAAGTCCATCTCACTACAGTGGTTCTACAATAACTTTATGAATCGGCGAGAATAGTTTTTGTGCGCAAAAAAACCCTAAATAACGACTTATATAGTGATGACGATTTCAAAACACGGCCTCATGAAGCTTCGAAGCGTTATGAATCAGTGAGTCGATTCAGCAGTTTGAATCGCCAAATTTCAGAAGTTTGGCGGTTTGACACGCGATCCGAATCATGATTCGACTCACTGATTCATAACGCTTCAAAGCTTCATGAGGCCGTGTTTTGAAATCGTCATCACTATATAAGTCGTTATTTAGGGTTTTTTTGCGCACAAAAACTATTCTCGTCGATTCATAAAGTTATTTTAGGACCACTGTAGTGAGATGGACTTTGTAACGACGTCTTTAGTGTCTTTTAAGGGTCTTGAGAGTGAACCGTGCCATTGAGCCAATGGAGGCCTTTCAGAGCATCAGATTTACACTCAAATATCTTCATTTGCGTCTGAAGATGAACGGAGGTCTGACGGGTGTCCAACGACATGAGGGTAAGTCATTAATGACAGAATTTTCTTTTTTGGGTGAACTAACGCTTTAAGATGCTGTATTTGTGTTAACTGGTCATTAGTTGACTGTCCAACTTCAGCTGGTTTGTTTCTGGTCAAAGATGATCTTATGATCAGCTAGCATGTTTCAAAACAGTTTATTCATTATTTTTAGTTACACTCGAAAAAATGTTGGGTTGTTTCAAGCCATGTTTGGGTCAAATACGGACAAACCCAACAGTTGAGATTGTCCATTTTTGAACCAAACAAGGGTTGAAACAACTAAGTATTTTTTTTTGTGTGCATTGGTTATTCTTTTATACACTCTAAAAAATGCTGGGTTAAAAATAACCCAAGTTGGGTTGAAAATGGACTAACCCAGCAATTGGGTTGTTTTAACCCAGCGGTTGGGTTAAATGTTTGCTTAAAACAACCCAATTGCTGGGTTAGTCCATTTTCAACCCAACTTGGGTTATTTTTAACCCAGCATTTTTTAGAGTGTATATATATATAAATTGATTATATATCAATATGACTTTTAAAATAATAATAATAATATTATTATTTTAAATATTTTAGTAATTATTACTTTTATCAATAAAATATTACTATTAAAAATAAGTAATTACATTATATAAAAATAAATAAAAAAATAAAAATTTAAATTGATAAAAATTTAAATTTATTTAAATAAAAATAAATGTCATTATAATAAATAAAATATTACTATTTCACTGAAAAAATAATGTGCATTTAAAAAATATAATCATAATTTTTTTTTACATAACAACTTTCAAATTATTATAATATTTTCTCATATTTATTCTATTATTTGTGGCTGTGACATGCAGCGCATATATATTTATTTAAATATAGATTATATGAATTAAATCGCAGCAATAATAACACAGTTTCGAATATATTTTGATTAATTATGCATCACTGATATGCTTCATGTCAACATTCAAATGAGAATTATCAGAATAAACACACTTATTGTAATTGGATAATTGTTATATCTTGCATAAACACAGTAAATATATGAAATAGCTTAATATGCGGATTACACAGAGTCCCAACAACACAAACATTTTTAGTAGTGATATTTCTGTGCACGCTAAAAGTGAAAATGGTGCACGAAACAATCCCAGCCAATCGTTCATGTTGCATTGACGAGGAGGTTTTTGGACCAATGAGAGATCGCTGTGGGCGGAGCTACAGAATACAACAAACTGAGCGAGATGCAAATATTCCAGGGAAGAATCTCCTCAATCTGAGTGCGGATCCTTCACCGGCAGGAAGACAAACACTTTTCTACAAACTCAGAACATCTGCACGGGAATGTGCGGACAAATCTGATCCAAACGGACTCTCAGTGCATCCCATTGAATGAGAAACACATGTCGGTGCAGGGGATCGTGGGTAATCAGCACACTTTGCAGGAGGGCCTCCCGTCTTCAGAAAGAGACTCTCCTAAAGTCCCACTTCCTTCCCTGTGTGTTTAATACACTTCATCACGTTCAGATCTGTGTTTGCGTCAACAGAAGCCAGAGGTTCAACCCTTCACACAAACACACCACGCTCATGAACACACCTCAAACATCTGCTGCCGTGGTTTAGACGCTCTCTACTGAACGACCTTTGACCTTCATGACTCTCTGCTCATATTCAACATCTTTACATATTCAACGCAACACAAATGAGTGTGTTTATGAATTGAGCACACGTGAAGGCTGTAAAACAGTGGGAAAAAGCCCAAAGTGCATGTATTTACAAACCCAAAAAGTATGTGAAAGTATAAATAATCATTTTGTGCATTGTCGAATCGATAAAATACACAAATAAAACATAATTTACTCATAAAATGTGCTTTCTGATAAACTTACATTGCTTTTATTGGACAATTGGCAATCCTTCTCTCTTATTTGTGTTACAATCGTGATAAAAAAGTGAAAAAGAAGGCAAAAATTGGATTTTTCCAGACTAAAATCAATTAAATGCACATTGAATATGATAATAATAATAATAATCAGCATTATTTTTAGTCATAATTACATTTTATATATATATATATATATATATATATATATATATATAATTTTTTAAAAATTTGATTATATCAATATGACTAAAATAATACTATTAATATTTATAAAATTAGTTTTATTATTTTAAACATTTTAGTAATTATTATTATTAAAATATAACTATTATAAATAAATAATCATATTATATTTAAATAAATGTAATTATATTATATATAAATAAAATATTAAACAACATATATTGTAATATTTCAATAGTAATATTATGAAAAAAGACTAAAATCAATTAATCAATTAAAATATTGATTATATAATCACATTATTTATTTATGTATGTATATATATATATATATATATATATATATATATATATATATATATATATATATATATATATATATATATATATATATATATATATATATATATATATATATATATATATATATATAATGTGATATATAATATATATCACATTATAGATATATAATGTGATTATATATCAATATGACTTTTGAGTTGAACATTTGAGTAATTACTATTTTTAATAAATAATTATGTATATATATATATATATATATAAAAAATATTAAACAAAATTACAAATATTACTCTTGTAATATATTTTAATAGTAATATTTTGAAAAAGAAAGCAAGAAATTCGAAATGTTCCAGACTAAAATAAATTAAATTGAATTACATTGAATATGATAATGATAATAATAATAATAATTATAATAAAAATAATTAATGTTATTTGAGTCATATTGATATATAATCACATTTTTATATACATATATTTTTTATATATTTATAAAATGTGATTATATATCAATATGACTTTTAAAACAATAATAAAAATTATAATTTTTATATTTATAATATTAATTATAATTATTATTTTAGTAATCATTATCATCAAAATATTATATATAAATAAATTAAATTATATAAGATATAAATAAAATATTAAACAAATATTAATATTTTTAAAAAAAAGAAAGCAAGAAAAGTGAAACGTTCCAGATTCAAATCAATTAAACACACACTGAACTTCAGCTCTGGTTTGATCTTCAGGTGTGCGGATCAATTGTATTTGAGATAATTAGATGAACTTTCTCCCCAGAGAAGCAAAGACAGAGAAATCAAAGGTGTGTGTGTGTGTGTGTGTGTGTGTGTGTGTGTGTGTGTGTGTGTGTGTGTGTGTGTGTGTGGAGCTGTTAATAGAATAATGAACTCCAGCGCTGCAGTTAGCATTGCTTCAGGCAGATGGAGTGGATTAATGAGAGGTGAGTCTGCTGACCTGTTTCGTCATGGCCTGGTTTGAGACTCGCTGATGAGTGTGAGACGACACACACACACACACACACGTGATAAACCTCAGAGTGTGTTCAGACTACACCGGCCTTTAGCCGCTCACACTGCCTTAAAGCCAATGTGCTGGTGTGACCGGTCCAAAATCAGCACAAGATGACAAATGCCTAAAATTACAATACTCATAGTTTTGATTGCCTGACACTCACAGTGTATATAAAACATATTTTAAAAAACATATTTATGCATTAAAAAAAGTTGCTGTGCTTGTTTTTAAGTCTGCACAATAATGTCAATATTCCTTTAAAATATTCCTTTAAAAGTTGCTGTGCTTGTTTTTAAGTCTGCACAATAATGTCAATATTCCTTTAAAATAATACAAATTATTAAACAAAATAAATAGTATTATTGTAATTTTTACTGTAAAATAAAAAATATATATATTTAAGGAGTTAGTTAAAATAATAATAATACAATAGTTACAATACTCAGTTTTGACTATCAGTGAAACTCACAGTGTATATAAAAATATTTAAAAATATATATTTATGCATTAAAACAAGTTTTTAAGGCTGCACAATTTGGCCAATGTCAATATTACTTTAAAATAATAACACTTATTATTAGTAGTAAATAATAATATTAAACAAAATAAATAGTATTATTGTAATTTTTACTGTAAAATAAAAGAGTTAGTAAAAATAATAATAATAATAATAATATGAATAGCAATAATTTAACTCACAGTGTATATAAAAAATATTAAAATAAATATATATTTATTTAAGCTTTTAAGGCTGCACAATTTGACCAATGCCAATAATACTTTAAAATAATAACAATTATTATTAGTAGTTAATAATCATATTAAACTAAATTAATATTATTATTAACATTTTTAATGTAAAAAATGTATTTAAGGAGTCAGTTAAAATAATAATAATTATTGTTATTATTTAATTTTAGTTTAGTTACAATACTCATAGTTTTAACTGTCTATGAAACAAACAATGCATATAAGAAATATATAAAAAATAATAATAATAATATTTATGCATAAAAAGTTTGCTGTGCTTGTTTGTCTGCACAATTTGGCCAAAAAGGTTATGCAATAATACTTTAAAATAATAACAATTATTATTAGTAGTAGTAAATAATAATATTAAACAAAATAAATATTATTATAGTAATTTTTACTGTAAAATAAAAAAGGTAAAATTTTACTGTAAAATTTGTTCAGTTACAATAGTGATATTCTTGTCTGTCTCTGAAACACACAGCACATGCATTTATTAAATAATTATATTTCAGCCATATCGCAAAAGTCGTGCCAATTGGCATTTTTTGTACAAAAATTTTATAGCATAAAATCACTGTAAATAAATGGGAAGCTCTGAATTTTAGTGTAGAAGTTTATCAGCTAATCGTTCATTATTGTTAATTGTTGAGCAGTTCTTTAAAAGCTAGAAATGGTTGCACTCTTTGTTGGAGTGACCTGGTCTAAAAACAGCATATAAAAAAAAGACAAATCTTGAATTACACGCGTGCAATCAGTGAGTGGCTTTAATGTGAAATAACTGCGCTTTATAAAACCATCGAAGGAACAAATAATCAAAGGCAAAAGCGTGTTCCTGTAATTGCATCTGCTCTCCGGGATGGTCCTGATGAAGGGTCCTGTGCTCGCGGGGCTTCGGAGGCGTTGCGAGGGCCTGATTATGAAAGCAGAGCAGCAGATCATGAGCTGACCCCCCACATCTCATCCCGCAGGAGCGGCTCGGGACGGGCGGCATGCGGAGCGAGTGGGGCTCATCGCATTTCCCTCTATGCCAGGCGGAGGGGTTGTAATGGATCCACACTAATAACAGAGCAAGTGACGGGACGCGCTCATTACAAACACTATAATTACATTCACTGAGACGGAGGATCTCATTTCTTACAGCGCCTGGAACATTTCATTTCAGTGTTTACAGCGCACAGAGGAGAACCTGCCCTATACCTGACTCTAGAGTCCTTTCTCTACTCATATGAGGACACTTACAACAACACAACCATACGTACAGACAGAAGGATAGAGAGAAAGATAGAACACACAGAATGCCAAAAAGATAGACAGAATGCCAGAGTGGATAGATAGACAAAATGGACAGAATGACAAAATGGATAGATAGACATGATAGAAAGAATACCAGAATGGATAGATAGACAGAATTATAGAGAGACCGACAGAAGGGATAGACAGACAAAATGGATAGATAGACATAATGATAAAACAGATAGTTCCCATTCAGTCGGTCACGTTCGACGTACGTCGGACGTACCGACGAATTGGGATCACTTCTGGGAGCCCCTATCAGCTTCGAGCTATCTAGAACCGGCCAATGGACAATTGGCGTGCGAGATTTGCATCTCGCGCCCCGCCCCGCGCCGCGGGTATAAACAGGAAGCGAGAGCGAATGCACGCTGTCATTCACTTCGGAGCCACACAGGCATATGAAGACGACTCACTCATCTGTTATAGAAGAGTATTTTCGCTGCTACAGCAAGAGAACTAGACCGGAGAGGACCGGAGGAGGACGCGTGTTGGAGAAACGGCACCTTTCAGCGGGACCGCGCTGACTCATCCAGCTGCTGAGAGAGCAGAGAAAACTGCTGTTTTCACAGCAACAAATTTCTGTTGGTCTGGTTGGGCGTTTTCCCTGTTTGAGTACAGGCACGGGCTGCACACAATCCCGTGCGCTGTCGCGTTTCCCCCTGAGTGCTTCAGCACAGAGCGTTTCCTCACAAAAAGAGTTCACGGGTGACGTGCCGTCCTTTTCAGGATGTCTTACCACTCGTGCGTTTCTGGATGCGGTCGTTCCCTGTCCCCTGCTGACGGTCACAATCGCTGTCTCACGTGTTTGGGCATACAGCACGCTGAGGCGGCGTTTGTGGATGGTTCATGTTCCCACTGCGGGAACATGACCATCTCGGAGTTAAGATCGAGACTCTCCTACCTCCGGGCTGGGGGAGTCCCCTTACCCATCCCACGAACCAGGGCTGCCCCTAACCCGGGCGGTCCTGCTTCTTTGGATGGCCAGGGTGATCTGAGGATCACGTTTAGGGCAAACCCGCCGAGTGAATCTCCGCAGGCCCCTATTTCCTCTGCTCCGCAGCCGGTAGAGCCTCCAGGAGAACCCGCTGGACCCTCCCACGGGAGACCAGTGGTGACTTTTGGAGCTCCAGCAGACGAACAGATGTCAATCGCTGCATCGGAGGGGGAGTTTCAGTCCTCGGGGGATGAAGGGTCAGTTGTACTGCCTCCCTCTGGGAGAGTGGCAACGGCTGCCCCGGACCCTGAGATGGCTGCTATGCTTTCCCGGGCCGCCGAAAGGGTTGGGCTCGAGTGGAACCCTCCACCGTGTCCCGAACCCTCTAGGTTGGACGATTGGTTCCTCGGGGTGGGTCGCGCTGGTTCTCAGCGTCCCGCCCCGACACCTTTCTTCCCGGAGGTGCATGAGGAGCTCACGAGGTCGTGGACGGCACCTTTTTCTGCCAGAAACCGGCCGAGTGACTCCTCCCCTCTCACTACCCTCGACGGCGGGCCAGCCAAGGGTTACGTGGGGATCCCGCCGGTGGAGCGCGCCGTCGCGATGCAACTGTGTCCGGCGACCGCCTCTAACTGGCGCGGTGACCCGCGTCTCCCGTCCCGGGCCTGTAAGTTCTCTTCCAGTCTGACTGGGAAGGCTTACAAGGCCTGCGGGCAGGCTGCGTCCGCTTTGCATGGTATGGCGTTGCTTCAGGTCCACCAGGCCCAGGCACTCCTTGACATGCACGAGGGTAGGCCTGACCCAGAGCTCCTCCGGGAGCTCCGGACGGTGACGGACCTCGCCCTCCGGGCGACGAAAGTCACCGCCCGTTCCATCGGTCAGGCGATGTCCACACTTGTGGTCCAGGAGCGTCATCTCTGGCTCAACCTGGCTGATATGAGGGAGGCCGATAAATATCGGTTCCTGGACTCCCCCATCTCGTCAGCTGGGTTGTTCGGCGACGCGGTCGAGAGCTTCGCCCAACAGTTCTCGGCCGCCCAGAAGCAGACGGAGGCGATCAAGCACATCCTGCCCCGGCGGCCCGCTGCTGCCTCCACCCCGCCGCCGGTGGCAGCGCCTCCGACTACTCGTCGCCGAGGACGTCCACCCGCCGCCGCCTCCGCCCCCGCCAAGGCACCGCAGCAGCCTTCCACCAGCCGACGGCGTGGGGCCGGCCGTGGGAAGGATGTCCAGCCCGCTCAGGCCGCTGCCAAGCCAGGTGGCAAGCGTCGTCGCAAGCGACCCTGAGACGGGCCACCCAGAGATGGAGGAAACTGCTCTGAGGGAGATGGCTGCAGCACCACTCCTTCCCCCGGAGGAGGGCCGGGGGAAAATCTTTTGTTTGTCTGTTCCGCCGCTGGTCCCAGTGCCAGCGGCACCCAAAACATCAATAAAAGAGCAGTTTCCAATATCTCTGGGTGCCAAGAGAGCGCGCTTGGCGGTGGTCGACGCTCCCATGCCTCGCCACCCTCAAGTACCTCTCCCTTCGCCAGCAGGGGACGCCGGCTGTCGGGACGCACACAAGCGGCCTCCCCACACTCGCACGTCCCCTCCGCGGATGCAGGTAAGTGTTGCACAGCACACTCAGATCCCGCTACGGGCCGCTCCCATACCGTCCGAGCCGGATCCCTGCGTTCCGCCTCGCTGCCCCGCTGCGGGTACGTCTGTGGTGCCGATGGTCCCCCTTGCTCGGAGTCTGGGAGCCTGGCTAGCGCTTCCCAGCCCGTCTCGGTGGCTCATCCGTACCATCAGACTCGGCTATGCGATTCAGTTCGCCCGGCGTCCCCCCAAGTTCAGGGGCGTTCACTTCACGACTGTAGTGGAGGCGAACGCCCCCGTGCTCAGGGCGGAGATCGCTGTCCTACTGGCGAAGGACGCGATAGAGCCGGTCCCTCAAGCCGATATGAGGTCCGGGTTCTACAGCCCGTACTTCATTGTACCCAAGAAAGGCGGCGGGTTACGACCGATCTTGGACCTGCGATTCCTGAACCGGTCCCTTCACAGGCTGCCGTTCACGATGTTAACGCAGAAGCGCATCTTCAGGTGCATCCGTCCCCAAGATTGGTTTGCAGCGATCGACCTGAAGGACGCGTACTTTCATGTCTCGATTCTCCCTCGACACCGGCCCTTTCTGCGCTTCGCGTTCGAGGGACGGGCATATCAGTACCGCGTCTTACCCTTCGGCCTGTCCCTGTCGCCCCGCGTCTTTACGAAGGTTGCGGAGGCGGCCATTGCTCCCATGAGAGAGCATGGTGTTCGCATCCTCAACTACCTCGACGACTGGCTGATTCTTGCCCAGTCACGAGAGCAGTTGTGCGAACACAGGGACAAGGTGCTCAGTCACCTCAGCCAGTTGGGACTTCGGGTCAACTGGGAGAAGAGCAAACTCTGCCCCACGCAGAGGATCTCTTTTCTCGGTATGGAGATGGACTCGGTCGCCATGACTGCGCGCCTCACCGAGGAGCGCGTCGAGTCGGTGTTGAACTGCCTGAATTCATTCAAAGGCAGGACAGCGGTTCCACTGAAACATTTTCAGAGGCTCCTGGGGCATATGGCATCCGCAGCCGCAGTAACGCCGCTCGGATTGCTTCATATGAGACCGCTTCAACGCTGGCTACACGATCGAGTCCCGAGATGGGCGTGGCACAGCGGTTCCCTCTGCGTCCAAGTGACTCCGAGGTGCCGCCAAACCTTCGGCCCGTGGTCGGACCCTTTGTTTCTCCGGGCGGGAGTCCCCCTAGAACAAGTGTCCAGGCACTCCGTTGTCTCCACGGATGCCTCATCCACGGGTTGGGGTGCCACGTACAACGGGCTTGCAGCTTCGGGCCTGTGGACGGGGCCTCAGCTGCAATGGCATATCAATTGCCTCGAGTTGTTAGCAGTTCGTCTTGCACTCAGCCGCTTCAAAGTGCCGCTCAGAGGCAAGCACGTTCTGGTCCGGACGGACAACACTGCGGCCGTAGCGTACATCAACAAACAGGGTGGTCTACGCTCCCGTCGCATGTCGCAACTCGCCCGCCATCTCCTCTTATGGAGTCAGAAGCATCTGAGGTCGCTTCGTGCTGTTCACATTCCGGGCCTGCTCAATTGTGCGGCCGACGAGCTGTCACGTCAGCAGGAACTTCCGGGAGAATGGCGACTCCATCCCCAGGCGGTCCAGCTAATCTGGAGTCGTTTCGGGGCTGCACAGGTAGACCTGTTTGCCTCCCCAGAGACGACCCACTGTCAGTGGTTTTATTCCTTGACCGAGGGGACCCTCGGGTCGGATGCCCTGGCCCACAGCTGGCCCCGGGAAGAACGCAAGTATGCGTTTCCCCCAGTGAGCCTTCTTGCGCAGACACTGTGCAAAGTCAGGGAGGACGAGGAGCAGGTCCTGTTGGTTGCTCCGTATTGGCCCAACCGGACCTGGTTCCCGGAACTAGTGCTCCTTGCGACAGCACCTCCCTGGCCCATTCCTCTGAGGTAGGACCTTCTGTCTCAGAGACGGGGCACCCTATGGCACCCGCGTCCAGACCTCTGGAAACTCCATGTCTGGTCCCTGGACGGGACGCGGAGGTTCTAGGTGACCTACCACAAGCGGTAGTGGACACCATCACTTCCGCTAGAGCCCCCTCTACGAGGCGCCTCTATGCGTTGAAGTGGAACCTGTTCGTCGATTGGTGCTCTTCCCGCCAAGAAGACCCCCGAAGATGTTCGATCGCTTCTGTGCTTACCTTTCTACAGGATGGGTTGGAGCGAAGGCTGTCTCCCTCCACCCTCAAGGTCTATGTCGCCGCTATCGCCGCTAATCATGAGTTCGTAGATGGAAAATCTCTAGGTAAGCACGATTTGATCGTCAGGTTCCTTAGGGGAGCGAGGAGATTAAATCCTCCTCGTCCTCCCTCTATACCCTCTTGGGACTTAGCTCTGGTGCTTACTGCACTACAGAGAGAACCCTTTGAGCCTTTGCAGTCAGCCGAGTTGAAAATCCTGTCATTAAAGACTATACTCCTGATTGCGTTGGCCTCCATCAAGAGGGTAGGGGACCTGCAGGCATTTTCAGTCGACGAATCGTGCCTGGTGTTCGGGCCCGGTAACTCTCATGTGATCATGAGACCCCGGCCTGGATACGTGCCCAAGGTTCCCACTACTCCCTTCCGGGACCAAGTGGTGAGCCTGCAAGCGCTGCCTTCGGAGGAGGCAGACCCAGCCCTAGCTTTTCTCTGTCCCGTCCGTGCTCTCCGGACTTACGTGGACAGAACGCAAAGCTTCAGGACCTCAGAGCAGCTCTTCGTCTGTTACGGAGGACAGCAGAAGGGAAAGGCTGTCTCCAAGCAGAGGATGGCCCACTGGATAGTGGACGCCATCGTCTTGGCTTATCAGTCCCAAGACGTGCCCTGCCCGCTCGGGTTAA
>NC_137112.1:4422269-4429769 GCF_949357685.1 Gobio gobio | reverse complement strand
TGTATTCACCTTTACTATTTCTCTCAGAAATGATGATGGTGTTGGTAAGTAGGCCTACTCTGTGTATCCTTAAATTCTTTTTTACAACACCGGCAAAGATCGTTTACACTCATCTTTTTCTTCTAACGTTACTTGTTCCAGCGTGCGGGCAGACAGGGTTGCAAGTTTTTACAACAAAACCCGCCCAATTGCTAATGTTCCTCAGAACTAGCCAAAAACAAGCCCAATAGCTTTCTGGGGGGGTTCTCCGGGAAACAAATGGCATTCGGGGGGTAAAATATGTGTTATTTTGGCAAGGCTGGCAGCTAAAATTCGCATTCCTGGGTCTGTATATCACACAATTGGGGTCACTTCAACCCGCGGACTTGGCAACACAGTGCAGTTGAGTTCTGTTGACATTTGACAACTAACGTTACGCGTCGCTCCGTCGCTCTGATTGGTTGTAGGTCTATCCAATTGACCTATCGGTAAGCCCCGCCCCCTTAGTTACTGTTGCTAACTCGGACAAACAAACGGAGTTGCTATATCTTACAATGTACAGCTGTCAGTGTGAAAACCTTATCCCAAGATGTTTAGTAGTATATCTAGTAGGATAGCGTATATCCCGTCCGAATGATGGCCAGACTTTACTGATGGATTATCAAGTTTATTGCATCGTTATTCACTCCAAAAAATCATCGTAAGAGCTGAACAAACAAAGCATAAGAAGTGCGCATTAACGTCTCATACGCAAACTCTCTCTCTCCGTTGCATTATCATTAACACACACAGCAAATTACACAAAAACACTCACAGTAAACACACATACACACAGAGCGTATGCCTTTCCGAGGGTGTAGTTAATAACTAGTCAACTTTATATCTGCAAAACAACTCAGATAAACTGCGTGCAAGCTCTTCCTTTCGTTACCCGTAGACTATAATCCCCATCAAAATAAGAGTCCTCCTTATAAGACAGATAATGTAGACCTTAAACATATCTAAAATGAAATTAATTGACATATAACCAGTTTAATATGGAGAGGCACTGAAATGTGTTTTTGACCTACAGTGTTACGTGAGAACAGTTATTTCGGTTTGTATGTTAGCAGGGACTTTAATCGTAACTTAATGAGAGTTTGACAAACAGAAAATCCTCTCAGGATCGCTGGAGTCAGTGCTACAGTTCCTCAGGCACGACATTTGAGCATTTTTGTAGCATAAACACCATCAAACTGATGAGAGCTTCGGATTTTCCAATGTTTCTCTATGGCGCTGAAACCTAAAGATGTCAGAGTTCCGGTCCCAGCGCAACTGATACTCAACTGCTATTGGCTCATCTGCGTTCGAGGGGAGGGGCTTACCGATAGGTCAATTGGCAATTGCTACTCAAAACTAGCCAAAAACAAGCCCAATAGCTTTCCGGGGGGGTTCTCCGGGAAACATGTGGCATTCGGGGGGTAAAATATGTGTTATTTTGGCAGGGCTGGCAGCTAAAATTCACATTCCTGGGTCTGTATATCCCATAATTGTGGTCGCTTCAACCCGCAGACTTGGCAACACAGTGCAGTTGAGTTCTGTTGACATTTGACAACTAACGTTACGCGTCGCTCCGCTGCTCTGATTGGTTGTAGGTCTATCCAATTGAGGTCTTTCCTGGTTCGGTTGAAACACACCCCATAATCACAGCCCAACGGAGCAGATCAGACTCAAATTCTGACTAGAATTGAGTATGACGACGTCAGGCTAACTGACCAGTGCACAAAGCGTCTCCATAAAGACATAATGAGTGAGTTTGGTGTGGAGGAACTTGAGTCCTGACCTTGACCTGATAGATCAGCTTTGGGATGAGTTAGAGCGGAGACTGAGAGCCAGGCCTTCTCGTCCAACATCAGTGCCTGAACTCACTAATGCGCTTCTAGAAGAATGGACATAAACACACTCCTAAACCTTGAGGAAAGCCGTCCCAGAAGAGCTGAAGCTGTTAGAGCTGCAAAGTGTGGGCCGACTCCATATTAAACCCTACGGATTAAGAACGGGATGTCATTAAAGTTGAAAGGCAGGCGTCCCAAAACTTTTGCCAATATAGTGTAGAACCTTTTAGGGCTTCCCATCATTTTATGGATATAGTTTTAATTTGTTTTCCTCTGGTGCCGCACAAAATAACAGTTTTCTTCTGTGTGTATGTTGCAATGCCTAATATTTGTAAAAAGATGTATTCTGTAAGTCCCAAAGTTGTAATAATAATTTAAAGTTTTAAGGATGTTGTGTGAAATGGCCCTGGCCCACAAACCCTCTCACAGAGTCTCTGAAGTCTACAGTAACTCTAACCAGTGTTGGGTTAACTAATAGGCCCTCATTAGTGCTTCAGTGTTTACAAGGGGAAAAGCCACAATAAGTTGAATGTTGAATCAGAAACTGGAGCGCAGCAGCTGCCTGTGTTTAATAGTGTCTCTACGGCGGGCGGGGTCAGTGAAGATGAGTGCGCGGGCCGCTTATTAAAAGAGCTCGTAATTCACCACAGCATCTCAAATCTCTCATTAATGGGCCAGGCGTTAGATCACATGACAGACTTTACCATATTGAGACGATAATGAACCGCATAGGAAGCAAAAAAATTTTTCTGAAGTATACGTTGGTGCATAACAGTGCAAAAAAATCATTTTCCAGCACAAATGTCTACATTGTTAAGTAAAGATACATTCACTTGACATGTAAAATGACAAAAAGGGAAAACAAGTTTTAGAAAATAAACGTAATATTTTTCGTAAAAATAAAAAAAAAATTCTCTCAATGAAATGAATGTACAACACTTTAGAAAATACTTGTTTAGAATTTTTTTTACCTTCAATGAAATTAACATATTATACTTTAGAAAATCCTTTAGAATTGAATTATTAAAAAAATATAAAAAAACTAAACATTTTTTCCGTAAAAATTACAGATTTCTAAACAATTAAAAAAAATTTAAATTTTAGATTTAGATTTTAAATTAGATTTTTTTCTTTCAAATAAATGAATGTACTATACTTTAGAATTTAATCCTTAAAAAAACATTAATTTCTTTTCGTAAAAATGACAGATTTAAAAAAAGAAAAAGTAAATTTTTTCGTAAAAATTACCGATTTTTTTTCTTTCAATTAAATGCATGTACTACACTTTATAAAATACTTTAGAATTTAATCCTTAAAATTTTTTTTAAAAACAAAACGTAAAAAAAACGTAAAAATTACAGATTTCAAAAAGAAAAAAAAATCAACATTTTTCATAAAAATTACAATTTAGAATTTAGAATGTAATCCTTAAAAATTTCTAAAAAAACAAAACATATTTTTTTTCGTAAAAATTAATGATTTCTAAAAAAAAAAAATGTATTTTTTTTTCAAAAAAATCCTAAAAAAACAAAAACCTAAATTTTTTCGTAAAAATTACAGATTTTTTTTCTTTCAATGAAATGGATGTACTATAGCTTAAAAAATACGTTATAATTTAATCCTTAAAATTAAAAAAAAAAAAAAAAAAAACGTAAAACATTTTCGTAAAATTACAGATTTCAAAAAGAAAAAAAAAACGTAAAATTTTTCGTAAAAATTACAATTTAGAATTTAGAATGTAATCCATAAAAATTTCAAAAAACAAAACACATTTTTTTCGTAAAAATGTACGATTTCTAAAAAATAAAAAATAAATAAACATTTTTTTTTTGTTGTGAAAACTAGATTTTTATATTTTCTGAAGTATACATTGGTGCATGTCAGGGCAAAACAATATTTCTTACTAATTTTTCTCATTTTCCAGCACAAATATCTACATCCTTAAATCAAGATACAGTCACTTGACATGTAAAATGACCAACAAAAAAAAAAATATTTTTAAGATATTTTTTCTTGTTAAGCACTTCATTTTGACAGACTTAATATGTTGTCATTTTGGTTCTCAAGTAAATGTATCTTGATTTAAGTATTAGGGTAACAGCCTTTATGTTTAATGCATTATAAAAGTATTTTAATGCATTAATTATGCTTTGTAATGCATTTTAATTGTAACCACCGTTATAATTTAGAAAGTATAATGTGAATATGTGAATATTATACTGCATTTTAACTTTGGTTACAATGATTTATGAATATATAATGCATTATTATGAATACCTTTATAATGCAAAGGCTTCCCAGAGTTTGTACTGGAAAACAAAACAACATTGAGAAAGAAAATCCTGTTTTCGCAGTGTGGATCGTAATATCATCGGGAATGGAGCGTCCTTGCTGTCGAAGGTGGGTCCTAATTTAACAAAATATCAAATAATAACTCATTTTTAGCCACCTCTCCGTGAACATATGGAGATAAATGACAGCATTTTCCTCTCAGAGAGGAACCCGAAGGGCTTTGAGTTGCTCCACAAAATCAGATGAATGATAAAATCCCAGAGAAAAACCCCACACATTATGGATCCTTTTGACTTTGAGTGTTGCACAGGGAAGCCACACTTATATTTCCTTCAGAAAATGTAGAAATTAGTGATGCAGTGAAATTTCGGCTACTAAAATATTGGTTGCATTTTCAGTTTCCATGTCAATCACACCATCTCTTCCTGTGTTTTTTGGCCAGAACTGTTTTCCTGCACTATCATTTTCCCAGCATAGACTCGCATGTTCTTCATATCAGAGGATAAAAACAAGGATGAGGGAAATGTCACGTGCACAGTTTGAACAGTAAAACTGAAGTTCTACACAAGTCTAATCCGGCGGGACAGAAATGAAACGGCTCTGTCGGAGTCATCAGCGAAACCCGGCGAATTGAAACGCTCAAAACAAATCAGGAGCACTTTGTGGGTTTACCCAGAGCGTGTGGTTTATTTGTCATGCACATCTGGATGACTTGTGTTTAACGTGCGGTCATGCCACACTTCTCCTCGCTCAGTCTTAATGTTCCACAGGCCATACCTACATCCATCGCAACACTTCGTTTCTGAGCTGTTGTGCTTCATTTTGCAATCAAATTGAAGTAAATATGAAATCAAAATGTATTTTTCTATCTTAAAGGGATAGTTCATCCTGTTCGCATGCACAAAAGAGCACAAAAGAAGATGTTTTCACACTAAGTTGGACCCCATTGACTTTCAGTGTATGGACCAAAAAATTAATAAAATAATGCTAATTAATTTTTTTTTATGTTTTATGTATTTATATATATATATATATATATATATATATATATATATATATATATATATATATATATATATATGTTAACATTTAAAAAATAAATGTTTTGGTCCACACAATGAAAATCAATATAAATAATGCAAGTCAAAGGATTTAAATAATTTACTAATTTCAATCTTTTAAATAAAAGTTTAACATTTTTATTTTGACTTCATAAAACATTTAAAATATATGTAAATATTTCTGTCATATATAAACAAATTATAATATAATATAAAAAATAAATAATATTTTTTACATTAATTTATAATATAATATTATATATATAAAAAATTTAATTATGACATTTTTACATTAACTTATACATTTTTAACGTTATAAAACATTTAAAATATATGTATTTTCTGTCATATATAAACAAATTATAATATAATATAATATAAAAATATATTAAAAAAATTATTATAATTTTTTTACATTAAATTATAAAATGTTTAACATTATAAAACATTTAAAATATATGTAAAAGTTTCTATCATTAATAAACAAATTCTAATATAAAATAATATAAAAATATGAAAAAAATATTATAAAATGTTTACATTAAATTATATATTTTTTAACTTTATAAAACATTTAAAATAGATGTAAATGTTTCTGTCATTTATAAACACATTATAATACAATACGATATAATATAAAATAAAATAATAAATAATTAAATAACACAATTTTACATTAAATTATAATTTTTTTTAACTTTATAAGACATTTAAAATATATGTAATTTTTTCTGTCATACATAAACAAATTTTAATATAATATGATATAATATAATAAAAAAAATATTTTAAAAAATTATACAATTTTACATTTTTACAATTACAATTTTTTAAACTTTATAAAACATTTAAAATATGTGTAAATGTTTCTGTAATATATAAACAAATAACAATATAATATGATATACAAATATATAAAAAATTGTAATAAATATATTGAATTTCGCATTAATGCAATGATCTAATCAACCAATCACATGGCAGTTGCTTCAATGCATTTTTGGGTGTGGTCCTGGTCAAGACAATCTCCTGAACTCCAAACTGAATGTCAGAATGGGAAAGAAAGGGGATTTAAGCTATTTTGAGCGTGACATGGTTGTTGGTTCCAGACGGGCCGGTCTGAGTATTTCACAATCTTCTCAGTTACTGGGATTCTCACGCACAACCATTTCTAGGGTTTACAAAGAATGGTGTGAAAAGGGAAAAACATCCAGTATGCGGCAGTCCTGTGGCGAAAATGCCTTGTTGATGCTAGAGGTCAGAGGAGAATGGGCCGACTGATTCAAGCTGATAGAAGAGCAACTTTGACTGAAATAACCACTCGTTACAACCGAGGTCTGCAGCAAAGCATTTGTGAAGCCACAACACACACAACCTTGAGGCGGATGGGCTACAACAGCAGAAGACCCCACCGGGTACCACTCATCTCCACTACAAATAGGAAAAAGAGGCGACAATTTGCACAAGCTCACCAAAATTGGACAGTTGAAGACTGGAAAAATGTTGCCTGGTCTGCTGAGTCTCGATTTCTGTTGAGACATTCAGATGGTAGAGTCAGAATTTGGCGTAAACAGAATGAGAACATGGATCCATCATGCCTTGTTCCCACTGTGCAGGCTGGTGGTGGTGGTGTAATGGTGTGGGGGATGTTTTCTTGGCACACTTTAGGCCCCTTAGTGCCAATTGGGCATCGTTTAAATGCCACGGCCTACCCGAGCATTGTTTCTGACCATGTCCATCCCTTTATGAGCACCATGTCCCCATCCTCTGATGGCTACTTCCAGCAGGATAATGCACCGTCACAAAGCTCCAATCATTTCAAATTGGTTTCTTGAACATGACAATGAGTTCACTGAACTAAAATGGCCGCCACAGTCTCCAGATCTCAACCCAATAGATCATCTTCGGGATGTGGTGGAACGGGAGCTTCGTGCCCTGGATGTGCATCCCACAAATCTCCATCAACTGCAAGATGGTCTCCTATCAATATGGGCCAACATTTCTAAAGAATGCTTTCAGCAGCTTGTTGAATCAATGCCACGTAGAATTAAGGCAGTTGTGAAGGTGAAAGGGGGTCAAACACAGTATTAGTATGTGTTCCTAATAATCCTTAAGGTGAGTGTATATTAAAAATAGAAAACAATTCTTTCGAATTGCAATATTTCACAATTTTTACAGTTTTTTCGATCAAATAAATGCAGCTTTGATGAGCTGATTTAAAAAATCGCACCGACCCCAAACTGTTGAACGACAGTGTAAATGGGAGGAAACTGCAAAAAAAAAAACCGACCTGC
>NC_137112.1:4414769-4417269 GCF_949357685.1 Gobio gobio | reverse complement strand
AAGCTGACAATACTCATTTTTAGTAGAAACAACTCAGTAAATCGAAGTAAATTTAGTTACATGAGTTTTTTAAGTAATGTGAACAAGGATGATTTGAGTGCAACAGTGAAAGTGCATTTTTTTGAGTGAATGTTTGCATGCAGAGAAACCTGTGTTTAAGCACACTGTATTTGCGCTTGACCCTGTATTGTTTGCGTGTGTGCGAGTGTGTGTGTGTGTGTGTGGCGGCTGTAAAGATGTTAAGCATTCTGGCTGCCGGTTCCCCCGGGACTGACCCGACTCAGCAGAAAACACACGGCAGCGGCGCTTAGCGCGGCCATCAATCACCTCACAACACGACACACTCACTCTCGCCATGATGTATGTCGTGAGTCTCCGATTCCAGTTAATCAAGTCATTACCCACAGGCCTCAGCGCAGCCTCAGCTGCCCCGCTCTACAGCCACCGCTCCACACACACATCCATTCCTTCTATATATAGCAGCGTGTTTTGCACCAAACTTTGCAATCTCACTTTTGCAAAAAAAAGAGTAATTGCACTATTAAACAAATGCATAATACCAGAGAAATCTGCAATTCAGATGAATACAAAACACTGGAAAAGACGCTCCTTATTGCCATTTTTCAAGACGCATGCATGCATGGCTCATTTGAATGCATTAACAAAAGGCAACATGCTGCCGCGTGCATTTGACAAGGTCGTCCCGCATAAGTTTAAATGCTGTAACAATGAGCGCGATATACATATTGCAATGGCAATGCATAGCAACAATGAGCAATACTTCTAAAGCATTTACTAATCCTAATGCTATTGTTATTGCAAACCCGAACAATGCAAAAATGCATTGCTTATTGTTATAGTTCGTGTTAACTAATGCGCATCGTAAAGCTTTCCTTCAGGTTCTGAATTTATTTGTAACCGTCCAGTAAAACACTATTCTTTGAATGGTTTTAGTTGCACGCAGAATTTAAACATTAATAAAATAAATAAATCTGGGGATAAATACATGCAGGGATAAATAAATAAAATAAATAAATATAATAATACATAAAAAAATAATTAAATGCATAAATAAATCTGGGAATAAATACATGCAGGGATAAATAAATAAAATAAATAAATATAATAATACATAAAAAAATTATTAAATGCATAAATAAATCTGGGAATAAATACATGCAGGGATAAAAAAAGAAATGCATAAATACATGCATAAATAAATAAATATAATAATTAAAAAATAAATAAATGTATAAATAAATAAATCTGGGAAAAATACATACAGGGATAAATAAATAAATCTGGGGATAAATACATGCAGGGATAAATAAATAAAATAAATAAATGCATAAATAAATAAATATAATAATTAATTAAAAAATAAATAAATGTATAAATAAATAAATAAATCTGGGAAAAATACATACAGGGATAAAAAAATAAATCTGGGGATAAATACATGCAGGGATAAATAAATAAAATAAATAAATATAATAATGAATAAAAAATAAATAAATGCATAAATAAATCTGGGAATAAATACATGCAGGGATAAACAAATAACATAAATAAATGCATAAATAAATAAATATAATAATTAATTAAAAAATGAATAAATGAATAATAAATAAATCTGGGAAAAAATACATACAGGGATAAATAAATGCATAAATAAATGCATAAATATAATAGATAATAAAAAAATAAATAAATGCATAAATAAATCTGGGAATAAATACATGCAGGGATAAATAAAATAATTAAATGCATAAATAAATAAATAATATAAAAACAAATAAAACAAATAGAGAAAATTACATTTTATTAAAAAATGTATTATGTTTGTTTTATCAGGTCATTTATTCCTTTATTTATTATCCTATTATTACATGCATTTATTTATCTATTTATTAACTCCATATGATCTAATAATTTTTTTTAAAACAGTTGTTTTAAACTGTAATAATATTTCATAATATTTACTGTATTTTTGATCAAATAAATGCAGCCTTGATGAGCATAAGAGACTTCAAAAACAAAAAAAATGATACAAATAAAATAAAATAAATTACCGACCCCAAGCTTTTGAATGCCAGAGTAAACATGAGTTAAACGCTAAATATTTACAATATAAAAACATAAAATCACCTGCTTGTTGTTCTTTAGAAATGCACAAAACAGGCGTTTAACAAATGAGAGCTTATTGTAAAGCTTTCCCTCAAATTCTGAGGGTATTTGCAATTTTTGTAATGGTTTTATTTTAGTTAAAGCAAGGACCGCCTCCCTCATTTACATGTTGAACATGGTAAATTAAACATAAATAAATGCATTTATAAATACATGCAGGGATAAATAAATAAATGCATAAATAAATATAAAAATGAATAAAAACAAATAAAATTACATTTAATTATATTTGTCTTATCAAGTTATTTATTATCCTATTATTACATGTATTTATTTATCTATTTATTTACTCCATGGTCTAATCAATAATTTT
>NC_137112.1:4404769-4409769 GCF_949357685.1 Gobio gobio | reverse complement strand
AAATCTAAGAAATGAAATAGAAAAAAAAAATGTAGACAAAAAAACATACATTTAAAAATATATAAGAAATAAAATATAAAATAATAAGAAAAAAATAAAAATAAATAAATAAATAAATAATAATAATTATATATATATATATATATATATATATATATATATATAAAAACACATAAATAAAATAAAATAAAAAAAATAAAATATGAAAATCTATTTTTTTATAAAAAATATATAAAATGTAAAAAAAATTGAGACAAATGCAAAATGAGAAAATATTAAAAATGTCATTAAAAAAATTAATAAAAATAAAACAAATGTATATAAAAATGAAATAAAACAATATGCATTTAAAAATATATAAGAAATAAAACATAAAATAATAAGAAATAATACTTATATGTATAAAAACACAAATATAAGATAAGAAAATATTTTTTTAATAAAAAATATAATGTAAAAAATAAAATAAAATGAAATATAAAGTAAAATATATATAAAAAAATGATATATAAAATGAAAAAAAACCACACATTTAAAAATACATACACTATAAAAAATTGCTGGGTTAAAAATAACCCAAGTTGGGTTGAAAATGTACTAACCCAGCAATTGGGTTGTTTTCACCCAGCGATTGTTTGCTTAAAACATCCCAATTTCTGGGTTAAACAACCCAATTGCTGGGTTAGTCCATTTTCAACCCAACTTGGGTTATTTTTAACCCAGCATTTTTTAGAGTGTATTAATAAAATACCATTATAATATAAATAATATTAATACATTTAAAAACACACACATAAAATGAAATAAAAGCGGACAGATCTGATCTGTCGTATGAATGACCTCAGGTGGACACCGACCGCGATCACATGACTCAATGGAGGACGAAAGCTCAACACAATGTTTTGCTGACCTTTCTAAAGATGGTGCGGAAAGCAAGCTCAGTGCGTCTACCTTGGGTTTGTTTCGCCAAGTGTAAAGACTCAAGAGTAAATGCAGATATGGGTCACTTTCAAAAGAAGATGGTTATAGTCGACCAAAAGCAAATGCAGCCAAAGAGCAATCAAATCTCAATGGCACTTCCGAGTTCAATCAAACAAAGTTGGAGCTTCACACATCTCACTTCAATCCCCGCCATAATTTCTCCCGCCGTTAAAGCGGAATCATATTAATCATGCAACAGTGAAAATCACACTCTATAAATTATGCCATTCAACTGTCCTGTTGCCACTGTGTGGCCTATTTTTCCGTTCCTTTCTTCAACAAATCATGGATTTTTCTTTTCTTTACAATGGCAGGCCACCAAATTCCTTCATCAATCCGGGAAAAAACCCCCACCGAAAAATCACAAGAGGTATTACCATTTCAAAGGTGGCAGCTTTGCCGCTCTCTGAAGGAGCGTGTCGTCCGCGGCAGCCATTTTAACTAATTCATAACACTTATACTCTGGAGGTAAGAACAAGGTCTTCCGGCCTCATTATTCACCGCTTTTATCGCTCTCCTAAAGACATGTTTTAAACATGCTCGCCCTCGTTCTACCCGTCCATCCGTGCGTGTGTGTGTGTGTGTGTGTAACTTTTGATTAATCTCAGAGCAAACACAGCACTAAAAAGCCCTGTAGAATAGATGGCGCGCGCGTCCAATGGGCCGTGATTGCGCAGGACGACCCGTGTAAGAATCGTGCAGGCGCCGGTCACCTGGTGTTAATGAAGGCCGCTGGTTTCAGGATTCATATCAGGCCCGACGGAGGCTCACCTCTGACTCTTGGGGGCTTTTGGCCCGGCTTATCAGGGACGAGCGCACCACATTTTACCTCTGAAATGTATATTTCATGGGCATATTCTTCTCCTCAGCTCTACTGGAGTCTTTAAACTCTCGGCTGGTGTGATAAATAACCCCAGAAAGACTCGCTTCTGCTGCAAAACATCATCAAACCTCATGTGTGTCACGGATATTCAAAAACAAAAGGAGCAAAATATGAATATGTGCATGTGTGAATGAGATTTGAGAGCTAACAGAAGCCTTGGAAGGTCGTGGTGAAAGGTCAGGACGGGTTCGTACCTCTGGCCAGGGATGATGGGGAAGGTTTTTTGGGCAGCTCGCTGAAGCCGCTTCCATCCAGAGCGGACGTCTTGCAGTCCTTCTTCTCCTCCATTCTGAAGTATTCTGAGAGACGGAGAGAGCAAATATGCATTAAGATTATTAATATGGCCACGCAAACAAATAACAAGCAAAATAAATCATTAAAAAAAATGTAATATAAAAATCTAATAAAACATATTAAATATGAAAATGTACAAAATGTAATAAAATATAAAATAAAGTCAAAATGTAAAAAAAGGAAATAAAATATAAAAATTAAAAAAATAAGTAAAATATACAAATAAAAATAAATATAAAAAAATAAAATCTATATGAGAAAGGAAATAAAATATAGAAAATTAAATGAAAATATAAAAAATTAAATAACATCAAAACTGTAATTTTTTTAATTAAATATAAAGTAGAATAAGAAAATATTAAAATATTTTTTTTAATTAAAACAAATATATACAAATTAAAGAAAACAGCACATTTAAAAATATCTAAAAATAAAATATCAAATAATAATATTAATATATATAAACATGCAAATAAAATAAAATATAAAAAAATTTATAGAATATAAAAATGTACAACAAATAAAATGAACTATAAAGTAAAAAAGAACATATTAAAAATTAAATAAAATATATAAAATTAAAGAAAACAACATAAATTTAAAACTATATAATAAATAAAATACATAATAATAAGAAATAATATTAATATAAATAAAAACACGCAAATAAAATAAAAAATAAAATATGAAAATCTAAAAAATAAAATAAAATGAAACCTTAAAGAACTAAATAAAATATAAAAATGAAATAAAGCAACATAAATTTAATAATAAAAAATAAAAAAATTAAATATGAAATAATTTATTATAAAAAATAAAATTATAAATACTATTAATATATATAAAACACGCAAATAAAAGAACAAAATTAAATTAAATCCTAAAAATTAAATAGAATTTAAAAATGTAAAAAACAGCTATAAAGTAAAATAAGAAAATATTAAAAATGAAATAAAATATCAAATAATAGGAGATAATATTAACATATATAAAAACATATATTAAAAATGACATTCTTGACTCTAACGTGTTATTGTTATATTTTAGGTTAACCAGATGAACTGAGGAACAGACACAGAGGCTTCACACACACACACACACACACACACACACACACACACACACACACACACACACACACACACACACACACACACACACACACACACACACACACACACACACACACACACACACACACACACACACACACACACACACACACACACACACACACACACACACACACACACACACACACACACACACACACACACACACACACACACATCATGGCATTATCCCTGGATAACTCTATATTCTCTATACGTTGGTGTTGTTCACATTATATGCACTTGCGCGCCGATTGCCAACAAAACACACACATTTGATGCAGTTTCACTCCCGCCTGTGGTTTCCACTCATGACCGGGAAACAAACACACACACACTTGCAGAACGGAAACACAAACCGCATCCACTGTTCCCTTAACGCTGGGTTATTTGTGAAGCTGAACAAGGTGATCTTTCCCTCACACCAGAAACACACTTTTTTAATGCGTGTGTGTGTGATTTTGTGTCTAAAAAGTGTGTATTTGGCACAGAAATACTCCGTCATACCTTTTGTCCATGTTTAGCATGAGAATCAACTCTTGAACAGTGAGAGCATGATAATCATTACACATCTCCTTTAAGTACGAGCAACACGTTTATGGGAAAGCCTGATTATAAAACAGGAATCTCGGCACTTTATTGAAATGGCTTGAGTGAGCAGAAGCAGATTTGTTTAGTCACTCAACCGTCTCTTTTCTCTGTTTTTTTAAGGCAAGGTAAGCCGATTAAAGGAGGAACACACTCGTGAGCCTGGATGGCATCTGCTTCCGCTCTCCTTCGCCAACACTGATGCCCCCTGTCTCACACACCGCTCCTCCGCCTCAGCTCTCAAACACTCCAGAAGTCAGAAATGACTCTGCTTTCTTCCCTGATTCATGTTGCTGGTCCGACTTAAAAACATCCCGACGTTTATTTTCAGCTGACGTCATCATTCCCTCATATTTTTCCAGGCTACACATTTTCCAGGCCCACATATCAGGGCGTATCGCAGCCGTCGACGGCCAAAATCAGTCAGGAGGACAAAAGCGCTCCATAAATCCCAGAAGCCATTGATGTGACCCTACATTCACCTTTACATTTATCCTGCGCTGAAATAACAGCATCGGGCTTCAATCGGCCCTGTTGGAGAAACTTGGCTCAAAATATTACAAATGTTGGCAGAACGTTTCAAATGATGGTATGGCCAAAATCTTACATCACATTATGAGTCATTTTATATTCTACTCAGCATATTAGAATGATTTGTGAAGGATCATGTGACACTGAAGACTGGAGTAATGATGATACATTCAGCTTTGATCACAGGAATAAATTACACTTTACTATATATTCATATAGAAAACAGCTGATTTACATTGTAATAATATTTCAGTTTTACTGTATTTTTTGTAAATGCAGCCTTGGTGAGCAGAAAAATGTAAAAAAATTAAGCTAGGTTTTATTTATTAACCCTGTTTTTGGTAAACCAGCATTATAAATACACTCACACACACACACACACACACACACACACACACACACACACACACACACACACACACACACACACACACACACACACACACACACACTCACACACACTCACGCACGCACGCACGCACGCACGCACGCACGCACGCACGCACGCACACACACACACACACACACACACACACACACACACACTCACACACACACACACACACACACACTCACTCACTCACTCACTCACACACACACACACACACACA
>NC_137112.1:4364769-4399769 GCF_949357685.1 Gobio gobio | reverse complement strand
TGAGATGTTAAACTCATGAACGCTGAGATGTTAAACTCATGAACGCTGAGATGTTAAACTCATGAACGCTGAGATGTTAAACTCATGAACGCTGAGATGTTAAACTCATGAACGCTGAGATGTTAAACTCATGAACGCTGAGATGTTAAACTCATGAACGCTGAGATGTTAAACTCATGAACGCTGAGATGTTAAACTCATGAACGCTGAGATGTTAAACTCATGAACGCTGAGATGTTAAACTCATGAACGCTGAGATGTTAAACTCATGAACGCTGAGATGTTTAACTCATGAACGCTGAGATGTTAAACTCATGAACGCTGAGATGTTAAACTCATGAACGCTGAGATGTTAAACTCATGAACGCTGAGATGTTAAACTCATGAACGCTGAGATGTTAAACTCATGAACGCTGAGATGTTAAACTCATGAACGCTGAGATGTTAAACTCATGAACGCTGAGATGTTAAACTCATGAACGCTGAGATGTTAAACTCATGAACGCTGAGATGTTAAACTCATGAACGCTGAGATGTTAAACTCATGAACGCTGAGATGTTAAACTCATGAACGCTGAGATGTTAAACTCATGAACGCTGAGATGTTAAACTCATGAACGCTGAGATGTTAAACTCATGAACGCTGAGATGTTAAACTCCTGAATGAACGCTGAGATGTTAAACTCATGAACGCTGAGATGTTAAACTCATGAACGCTGAGATGTTAAACTCATGAATGCTGACATGTTAAACTCATGAACGCTGAGATGTTAAACTCATGAATGCTGAGATGTTAAACTCATGAACGCTGAGATGTTAAACTCATGAATGCTGAGATGTTAAACTCATGAACGCTGAGATGTTAAACTCATGAACGCTGAGATGTTAAACTCATGAACGCTGAGATGTTAAACTCATGAACGCTGAGATGTTAAACTCATGAACGCTGAGATGTTAAACTCATGAACGCTGAGATGTTAAACTCATGAACGCTGAGATGTTAAACTCATGAACGCTGAGATGTTAAACTCATGAACGCTGAGATGTTAAACTCATGAATGCTGAGATGTTAAACTCATGAACGCTGAGATGTTAAACTCATGAACGCTGAGATGTTAAACTCATGAATGAACGCTGAGATGTTAAACTCATGAACGCTGAGATGTTAAACTCATGAATGCTGAGATGTTAAACTCATGAATGAACGCTGAGATGTTAAACTCATGAACGCTGAGATGTTAAACTCATGAACGCTGAGATGTTAAACTCATGAATGCTGAGATGTTAAACTCATGAACGCTGAGATGTTAAACTCATGAACGCTGAGATGTTAAACTCATGAATGCTGAGATGTTAAACTCATGAACGCTGAGATGTTAAACTCATGAACGCTGAGATGTTAAACTCATGAACGCTGAGATGTTAAACTCATGAACGCTGAGATGTTAAACTCATGAATGCTGAGATGTTAAACTCATGAACGCTGAGATGTTAAACTCATGAACGCTGAGATGTTAAACTCATGAACGCTGAGATGTTAAACTCATGAACGCTGAGATGTTAAACTCATGAACGCTGAGATGTTAAACTCATGAACGCTGAGATGTTAAACTCATGAACGCTGAGATGTTAAACTCATGAACGCTGAGATGTTAAACTCATGAATGAACGCTGAGATGTTAAACTCATGAACGCTGAGATGTTAAACTCATGAACGCTGAGATGTTAAACTCATGAACGCTGAGATGTTAAACTCATGAACGCGGAGATGTTAAACTCATGAACGCGGAGATGTTAAACTCATGAACGCTGAGATGTTAAACTCATGAACGCTGAGATGTTAAACTCATGAACGCTGAGATGTTAAACTCATGAACGCTGAGATGTTAAACTCATGAACGCTGAGATGTTAAACTCATGAACGCTGAGATGTTAAACTCATGAACGCTGAGATGTTAAACTCATGAACGCTGAGATGTTAAACTCATGAACGCTGAGATGTTAAACTCATGAATGCTGAGATGTTAAACTCATGAACGCTGAGATGTTAAACTCATGAACGCTGAGATGTTAAACTCATGAATGCTGAGATGTTAAACTCATGAACGCTGAGATGTTAAACTCATGAACGCTGAGATGTTAAACTCATGAATGCTGAGATGTTAAACTCATGAACGCTGAGATGTTAAACTCATGAACGCTGAGATGTTAAACTCATGAACGCTGAGATGTTAAACTCATGAACGCTGAGATGTTAAACTCATGAACGCTGAGATGTTAAACTCATGAACGCTGAGATGTTAAACTCATGAACGCTGAGATGTTAAACTCATGAACGCTGAGATGTTAAACTCATGAACGCTGAGATGTTAAACTCATGAACGCTGAGATGTTAAACTCATGAACGCTGAGATGTTAAACTCATGAATGCTGAGATGTTAAACTCATGAACGCTGAGATGTTAAACTCATGAACGCTGAGATGTTAAACTCATGAACGCTGAGATGTTAAACTCATGAACGCTGAGATGTTAAACTCATGAACGCTGAGATGTTAAACTCATGAACGCTGAGATGTTAAACTCATGAATGCTGAGATGTTAAACTCATGAATGAACGCTGAGATGTTAAACTCATGAACGCTGAGATGTTAAACTCATGAACGCTGAGATGTTAAACTCATGAACGCTGAGATGTTAAACTCATGAACGCTGAGATGTTAAACTCATGAACGCTGAGATGTTAAACTCATGAACGCTGAGATGTTAAACTCATGAACGCTGAGATGTTAAACTCATGAACGCTGAGATGTTAAACTCATGAACGCTGAGATGTTAAACTCATGAACGCTGAGATGTTAAACTCCTGAACGCTGAGATGTTAAACTCATGAACGCTGAGATGTTAAACTCATGAACGCTGAGATGTTAAACTCATGAACGCTGAGATGTTAAACTCATGAACGCTGAGATGTTAAACTCATGAACGCTGAGATGTTAAACTCATGAACGCTGAGATGTTAAACTCATGAACGCTGAGATGTTAAACTCATGAACGCTGAGATGTTAAACTCATGAACGCTGAGATGTTAAACTCATGAACGCTGAGATGTTAAACTCATGAACGCTGAGATGTTTAACTCATGAACGCTGAGATGTTAAACTCATGAACGCTGAGATGTTAAACTCATGAACGCTGAGATGTTAAACTCATGAACGCTGAGATGTTAAACTCATGAACGCTGAGATGTTAAACTCATGAACGCTGAGATGTTAAACTCATGAATGCTGAGATGTTAAACTCATGAACGCTGAGATGTTAAACTCCTGAACGCTGAGATGTTAAACTCATGAACGCTGAGATGTTAAACTCATGAATGCTGAGATGTTAAACTCATGAACGCTGAGATGTTAAACTCATGAACGCTGAGATGTTAAACTCATGAACGCTGAGATGTTTAACTCATGAACGCTGAGATGTTAAACTCATGAACGCTGAGATGTTAAACTCATGAACGCTGAGATGTTAAACTCATGAACGCTGAGATGTTAAACTCATGAACGCTGAGATGTTAAACTCATGAACGCTGAGATGTTAAACTCATGAACGCTGAGATGTTTAACTCATGAACGCTGAGATGTTAAACTCATGAACGCTGAGATGTTTAACTCATGAACGCTGAGATGTTAAACTCATGAACGCTGAGATGTTAAACTCATGAACGCTGAGATGTTAAACTCATGAACGCTGAGATGTTAAACTCATGAACGCTGAGATGTTTAACTCATGAACGCTGAGATGTTAAACTCATGAACGCTGAGATGTTTAACTCATGAACGCTGAGATGTTAAACTCATGAACGCTGAGATGTTTAACTCATGAACGCTGAGATGTTTAACTCATGAACGCTGAGATGTTAAACTCATGAACGCTGAGATGTTAAACTCATGAACGCTGAGATGTTAAACTCATGAACGCTGAGATGTTAAACTCATGAACGCTGAGATGTTAAACTCATGAACGCTGAGATGTTAAACTCATGAACGCTGAGATGTTAAACTCATGAATGCTGAGATGTTAAACTCATGAACGCTGAGATGTTTAACTCATGAACGCTGAGATGTTAAACTCATGAACGCTGAGATGTTTAACTCATGAACGCTGAGATGTTAAACTCATGAACGCTGAGATGTTAAACTCATGAACGCTGAGATGTTAAACTCATGAACGCTGAGATGTTTAACTCATGAACGCTGAGATGTTAAACTCATGAACGCTGAGATGTTAAACTCATGAACGCTGAGATGTTAAACTCATGAACGCTGAGATGTTAAACTCATGAACGCTGAGATGTTAAACTCATGAACGCTGAGATGTTAAACTCATGAATGCTGAGATGTTAAACTCATGAACGCTGAGATGTTAAACTCATGAACGCTGAGATGTTAAACTCATGAACGCTGAGATGTTAAACTCATGAACGCTGAGATGTTTTCTAACTCAGTATATCCAGCCGTTTGCCTCCACAGTATTCACATAAAGCCTTTAAGAAATGCTAATGAGCTATTCTTCTAATGAACAATCGTCATTTACATTTCTAACAAGCTTCTGACGCACAGCAGGATCTCCCGGAGCAGATAATCCTGAGCTCATTGCTGAGCGATCAGTGTCTTCAGGAACACAAACAGCCATTCATCAGCCCATCAGAGCAACAATAGCAGCTTTAGCAGCAACAACTGAACTCCACATCCCCTCCACAGCTCATTGAGCTCCATCAATGGCCTGTTGGTTTACCAGCTCTGACTCTTCCACTAGAAGATGAGCTGCAGAGAGTTTGCAGAGCCGTTAGAGATCGAGGATCTGCTCCGGTTCTCTGGAAGAGGTCAGAGGTCAGAGGTTCTGCTGTTCCTCAGGAGGAAATACAGCTGTGGGCTTTCACACCAGCGCATCGCACCATCACAGATGGACAGTTTATGATAGATCGATCAAATATCTATCAATTCTTCATTCTATCTTTCAATTAATCGCTCTATCGTTCGCTTTAACGTTCATTCTATTGATCGTTCTAACGTTGATTCTATCATTCTATTGATCTACCTTTTTATTCTATCTATCTTTCTAGCGTTCATTCTATCATTCTATTGATCTACCTTTTTATTCTATCTATCTTTCTAGCGTTCATTCTATCATTCTATTGATCTACCTTTTTATTCTATCTATCTTTCTAGCGTTCATTCTATCATTCTATTGATCTATCTTTCTAGCGTTCTATCAAACGTTCTATTGATTGTTCTATCGTTTGATCTATCGATCGTTCTATCGTTTGTTCTATCATTTGTTCTATCGATCGTTCTATCGATCATTCTATCGTTCGTTCTATCATTCGTTCTATCGATCGTTCGTTCTATCATTCGTTCTATAGATCATTCTATCATTCGTTCTATCATTAGTTCTATCGATCGTTCGTTCTATCATTCGTTCTATTGATCGTTCTATCATTCGTTCTATCGATCGTTCTATCGTTCATTCTATCATTTGTTCTATCAATCGTTCTATCGATCGTTCTATCATTCGTTCTATCAATCGTTCTATCATTCGTTCTATCGATCGTTCTATAGTTCATTCTATCATTCGTTCTATCATTCGTTCTATCGATCGTTCGTTCTATCATTCGTTCTATCATTCGTTCTATTGATCATTCTATCATTCGTTCTATCGATCATTCTATCATTTGTTCTATCGATCGTTCTATCGTTCAATCGATCCAGCAATTGTTTGTTCTATCATTCGTTCTATCGATCATTCTATCGTTTGTTAATCATTCGTTCTATCGATCGTTCTATCTTTCGTTCTATTGATCGTTCTATCGTTCGTTCTATCATTCGTTCTATTGATCGTTCTATCGTTCGTTCTTTCATTCGTTCTATCGATCGTTCTATCTTTCGTTCTATTGATCGTTCTATCGTTCGTTCTATCATTCGTTCTATTGATCGTTCTATCGATCATTCTATCATTCGTTCTATCATTCGTTCTATCGATCGTTCTATCATTCATTCTATCATTCGTTCTATCGATCGTTCTATCGTTCGTTCTATCATTTGTTCTTTCGATCATTCTATCATTCATTCTATAATTCGTTCTATCGATCGTTCTATCGTTCGTTCTATCATTCGTTCTATCATTCGTTCTATCGTTCGTTCTATCGATCATTCTATTGATCGTTCTATCGATCATTCTATCATTCGTTCTATCGATCATTCTATCATTCGTTCTATCGATCGTTCTATCGTTCAATCGATCCAGCAATTGTTCGTTCTATCATTCATTATATCGATCGTTCTATCATTCGTTCTATCAAATGTTCTATCAAACGTTTTATCGATCGTTCTATCATTGTTCAATTGATCGTTCTATTGTTCAATTGATTGTTCTATCATTCAGTCGTTCTATTGATCGTTCTATCATTCATTCTATCATTCATTATATCGATCGTTCTATCGATCGTTCTATCATTCGTTCTATCAAATGTTCTATTGATCGTTCTATCATTCATTCTATCATTGTTGAATTGTTGTTCTATTGTTTGATCGATCATTCTATCGTTCGTTCTATCGTTTAAACGTTCAATCGAATGTTCTATCTATCTATCTATCTATCTATCTATCTATCTATCTACCTATCTATCTATCTATCTATCTATCTATCTATCTATCTATCTATCTATCTATCTATCTAATCTATCTATCTATCTATCTATCTATCTATCTATCTAATCTATCTATGATGGTTTCCATTATATTATGAAGGTAAAAAAAGATTTTAGTCATTTGATATATAGATATTATTTTGTGTTTTTTTCTGTAAAACTAAATTCAATCTATAACATTTTAAATGTAGCTCTCCTATTTTTATGGTAAGTTCAGGCAGCCACAGCTGTAAATGTCACTGATATTCACAGAAGAGTTTGCGTCTTTTTAACGAGTTCAACAAAGACGTGAATGTTTCCTACAGTCATAATCTGTACAGTAATTCGGTGCAATGCATGTACGGGATTTTGGAAACACTTCAGGCTTTTTTCCATAAACGTTTTAAAGAAACTTTGAAAAAAATGATCCAGAATAATTCACGAGACAGAAAGAACTCCGACGAACACATCAAACACGCTTAGTGTGGAACTGCTACCTCGGCGTGGAGAGTTTAGAGAAACTCCAGATTCCTAGAAGCCAATCCATCAGGACGGCTGGGCTGGGTTTGGGAAGGAGAGAGACGTCCACACAAATGAATGTTTCCATATTCCAGGTGCAGTGAGCTTTCAGGAGAGCCGTTTGGCTCATCATGCTGGATTACTCACTGCAACCCCCTACCTCAGCGTCTGAATAATTACAGCACGAGCTGTCGGCCAAACAAATGGCTCTGACAGAACGCTGAAAGGTCACATAGCCCAATCCCTCAGAGGGTCCCGGGATCTCGCGCTCCTTCTCAACTGCTGCGATTGTTCAAACTTTGGCTTGAAGTGTGTGTTTCTTCAGGTTCATGTGTCTTACACGAGCACAAACACACAGAGCTGAACTTCAGAGGGAAGAATCCTAGAGGGAAAACCCTAGCGATCGCTCTTTCGTCGGTTTGCACTTATGAAGAGGCAACTTTGTCTCCGGTTTTTTTCCTGAAACTCCTTAAGAGACTAAAAAAACACATAAAGAGTCCAGCAGGAGCGCATGCAGATCAGACCACTCATGAGAAATGACTTCAACCGCAAATCTGAGATCATTTTAAGACATTTTGAGACGTGCTTCATTAGCACCAAACCCCAAAACACATAAATATGATATCATATGTAATTATATAATCATAAATATACTGTGCAAAGTTGCTAAGTACAATCAACTTGGATGTTTAAGTTATTTCAACTTAAATTCTGACTTTTAAAAAAATGTGTTGATTCTTGTTTAACTTATAAAAAAAGTTGAAAATTGCATAACTTATTTTGATGAGCAATGTTAAAACATATTTTCATAACATTGATCATATAATTTACTTTACTGTGTGCGTGTGTGTTTTAAATAATGTATATTTAATTTTGTTTATATTTTTGCAAATATGTTTATATATATATATATATATATATATATATATATATATATATATATATATATATATATATATATATATATATATATATATATATATATAAAATAAATATCATAATAAATATTTATTTATTTTTATTCATATATATTTATTTATTATGTTGGTGTCTAAATGTTTGCAAATATATTTATCTATATATATATATATATATCATAATAATATCATAATAAATATTTATTAATATTTTTATTAATATTTATTTACTTATTATGTTGGTGTCTACATTTTTGCAAATATGTTTATATATATCATAATAAAAATGTATTTATTTATTTATTTTACACATACACACAACCCAAAAACAAATAAACATTATAACATTATATAGGCTATACAGATTTTTTGCAAATATGTTTATCTATAATATATATATATATATATATATATTTGTATATCATAATAAATATTTATTAATATTTGTATTAATAATTATTTATTTATTTATTATGTTGGTGTCTACATTTTTGCAAATATGTTTATTACATATATTTGTTTACACTAATAAATATATAATTAAACATATATATATATATATATACATATATATATATATATATATATATATATATATATATATATATATATATATATATATATATATATCATAATAATAAATGTATTTATTTTACACATACAATATCATTATATATATATTTTTATATACAGATTTTCTTTTGGTGTCTAAATTTTTGTAAATATGTTTATATATAAAACATTTTTATCAAACGTTGGGTCAGAAGAACATCACATTAAATATACATATTATGTATATAATATATAATATTTTAATATACGTTTGAAGTTATTTATATTTCAACTCTTAAATGGTTTCGAAAGAAAAAAAGTTGAATTTTAACCGAATCACATGACGCAACAATTCAACAGAGCATTGCATTCCTCACTGATTTAAGTCTGAGTCCATCAGGATAATAATTCTAGCAAATTCCAGGGAATATTACTCATAAGCGAGTGAAGCTCAGTCACAGGACATGAGGAGATATCGCTGGAGATACAAACAACACGTCCCAGCGTTTGATATAAGGCCGTGATGTGAGTCAGGATGGTTTCCGCGCTGCTAATGGACGTGTGTGAGCTGAGGTGATAGTGGAGCCCCGCGGCTCAGATCACACCGCCCGCTGCTAAGTGCAATATCCTGAGGACCATCTCCACTGCTGTGACCAATGCCGAACAGATGTTGCCGTTCCAGCCCCCGCTGAAGTTCAGATTCCTCCTGCCTCCCCGAATCTGCCTCCAGAGCCGTTACATCTCACATGTGCCGGGATTCCTCCGGAGAGCCTCGGCTTCAGACGGTGACAGGGGTTCTCAACAGCGCGCTTTGATCCGCGGGCCAAATGGTGTTTTTAGGAGACACTTGCGGTTTGACACCAGGACTGTAATGTAAACTTCCTCTGTTCTGTTCTACCGTTTACAACCACTTACATTACAGCGGGGCCTTTCTATAAAGACAGCTGACGACTGTTCACAAATAACGTTTTTCGGCTTTTAGTGTGAACGTGTTGGCCTTACTGTTATCTATAAACTCCGAAACAACGACAACATTCACATTTAGAAGATATAAGTGTTCAAAACAACATCTCTCACTTCCGCCAATATGGATCAGAGATTTTGATGACATCACTCTGCACTTAAGCTTCTCATCAGATTTTCAGTCCAATTAAATGCTCTCTAGAGTCTGAAGCCCCGCCCCCTACATTATAAACAGACACTGAAGCTGCGGCTGAAATCAGTCACTTGTTCACACAGCTATTGATTCAGACAGTGCACTATATAGGGGATAGGGGACGATCAGACAGTACACTATATAGGGGATAGGGGACGATCAGACAGTGCACAATATAGGGGATAGTGAACGGTTGGACAGTGCACTATATAGGGGATAGGGGACGATCAGACAGTCCACTATATAGGGGATAGTGAACGGTTGGACAGTGCACTATATAGGGGATAGGGGACGATCAGACAGTGCACTATATAGGGGATAGTGAACGGTTGGACAGTGCACTATATAGGGGATAGGGGACGATCAGACAGTGCACTATATAGGGGATAGTGAACGGTTGGACAGTGCACTATATAGGGGATAGGGGACGATCAGACAGTGCACTATATAGGGGATAGGGAACGATCAGACAGTGCACTATATAGGGGATAGGGGACGGATCAGACAGTGTACTATATAGGGGATAGGGAACGATCAGACAGTGCACTATATAGGGGATAGGGAACGATCAGACATTGCACTATACAGGGGATAGGGAACGATCAGACAGTGCACTATATAGGGGATAGGGAACTATCAGACATTGCACTATATAGGGGATAGGGAACTATCAGACATTGCACTATATAGGGGATGGGGAACGATCAGACAGTGCACTATATAGGGGATAGGGAACTATCAGACATTGCACTATATAGGGGATAGGGAACGATCAGACAGTGCACTATATAGGGGATAGGGAACTATCAGACATTGCACTATATAGGGGATAGGGAACGATCAGACAGTGCACTATATAGGGGATAGGGAACGATCAGACAGTGCACTATATAGGGGATAGGAAACGATCAGACAGTGCACTATATAGGGGATAGGGAACGATCAGACAGTGCACTATATAGGGGATAGGGGATGATCAGACAGTGCACTATATAGGGGATAGGGAGCGATCAGACAGTGCACTATATAGGGGATAGGGGACGATCAGACAGTGCACTATATAGGGGATAGGGGACGATCAGACAGTGCACTATATAGGGGATAGGGGACGATCAGACAGTGCACTATATAGGGGATAGGGGACGATCAGACAGTGCACTATATAGGGGATAGGGGACGATCAGACAGTGCACTATATAGGGGATAGGGAACGATCAGACAGTGCACTATATAGGGGATAGGGGACGATCAGACAGTGCACTATATAGGGGATAGGGAACGATCAGACAGTGCACTATATAGGGGATAGGGGACGATCAGACAGTGCACTATATAGGGGATAGGGAACGGTCGGATAGTTCACTATATAGGGGATAGGGAATGATCAGACAGTGCACTATATAGGGGATAGGGAACGATCATCGATATGCCTCTCCCTGTCTTCCTGTGTCAGTGGAAACTACGCCAACACTGAATAATGCTGTGCGTCTCATTTAAATGAAAGAGTCTCCTGAGCCAAATAAATCTCACCATGTGGATACAGACATGATTAAACTCAACCAGGTCTTGACCTTTAACCCTGTGTGATTGCAAAGGCCTAACATATGGAGTTCAGTCCTTCCTTCAGTGTTGTAATGGGTATCAATGCAAAGACTCATGAGTCACAGAGGACTGTGTGCTTTACAATAAGTGAATCTGGATAATGTAAACATCAGCGCTGTTCAACACGTCTGAGCCAGCGCTCCTGAAGCCGCCAGGGATTTTCTGCTATCAGGGATTTGTCTGAAACATGTACGATTCCATCAGCAATGATCCGTCCGTCTGACTGCGCATAAACCCACGGCTCTCCGCTGTCAAAAGTTCTTTAGGTATTAAAGGAGTATCATCCGGTTACTGCATCCCTCCAGGAATTCATTAAGTCCCGAATCAAAGCCAGCCAAGAGGCGCTACGGATACCCATCACATTTCATAGCGGCGCGAGCATCTCTGCTCCCAGCGGCCCGCCGATCTTTGATTTCAAAGCGTCTGGTGGCGTGTGATGGCCTTTCAGGAGACAGCGATTCTCTGATTTCATTCTCCGTAATTAGCCGCTGCTTGATGCGTGATTGTCTCTGCTTGATGAAGGCCTTTCTGCGGGATCTTTTCCCCTGGAGTTTCGAGCTGGATGTGGAATTAGCCCATCTTCAGTACATGCAGGGGCGGACTTTTAACCATAAGGCAAAGGTAGGCGACCTAAAGCCAAGGGCCTCCTAGAATGCTTTTTTTTTTGGTGTTCATTACCACAGCATCCACGCTGAACGTGCTTCTGGTAGAAAGTGTAGCGGCCAAATGATTTCAGGATCACAGAATCCATTCATAAAAACTCATGGTTTACTACTGAAGCACGCGCAACGCTCAATTAATTAAGACGATTTCAAAACAAAGCATCATGAAGCTTCGAAGCGTTATGAATCAGTGAGTCGATTCAGCAGTTTGAATCGCCGAATTTCAGCAGTTTGGCGGTTTGACACGCGATCCGAATCATGATTCGACTCACTGATTCATAACGCTTCGAAGCTTCATGATGCTTTGTTTTGAAATCGTCATCACTATATAAGTCGTTATTTAGGGTTTTTTTGCGCACAAAAACTATTCTCGCCGATTCATAAAGTTATTGTAGAACCACTGTATTGAGATGGACTTTGTAACGACGTCTTTAGCATCTTTTAAGGGTCTTGAGAGTGAACCGTGCCATTGAGCCAATGGAGGCCTTTCAGAGCATCAGATTTACACTAAAATATCTTCATTTGTGTCTGAAGATGAACGGAGGTCTGACGGGTGTCCAACCACATGAGGGTAAGTAATTAATGACAGAACTTTCATTTTTGGGTGAACTAACGCTTTAAGACACAAAACATGCAGGATTCATATTTAAATAGTGTTTTTGCCGTTTAATATTCACATACACTAGTCCATATCGCGATTTGATTGAAGTGTACGGACTTGCATTGGATTTATTCATCCGAAATTTTACAAATTCCGTGACATTCCGCGTTAAACATTAAATTAAATTTTTATGACTGGATTCCGCTATTGCGTTCGCATTTCAAATCATAGCATTGAACCGTTTCATTTGAGAGAAACTATCATCATAACACACACAGAAAAAGGTCTAAGGCAACCCGTCAAAATAAAAGTTTGGACAGTATAATGTATTTCGTAATGTAACAGTTTTAACAGTAGCACTTTGAATGTACAAAAATGAAAGGGTTTGTTTAATTTTCATTGGAGTAAAAGATAAATGTTGTATGCCGTCATTTGATTACCAGAAAAATGTAAATAGCTACATAAAACAAATAAATATTAGGGCTGTCTAAAGATTAATCGCGATTAATCGCATCCAAAATAAAAGTTTGTGTTTACATAATATATGTGTGTGTACTCTGTTAATTATTATTTATATATAAATACACACACAAGCATGTATATATTTAAAAAAAAAAATATTTATAATAATTAACAGAGTACACACACATATATTATGTAAACACAAACTTTTATTTTGGATGCGATTAATCGCGATTAATCTTTAGACAGCCCTAATAAATATATGTTTTAATAAATTGCTGTTAAATTATTAAAGTTTCAATTAATTAGACATGTTTTTTGGTTAATACAATTGTATATAACCATCCAGAAAAAATTAAAACACCAAAATAAAAAATATTTTACAGGGCCTCTACAAATGAAAATATCATGCATCTGAAGTTATAATTAAATACGGAGCAACAGTGCGTATGATATATTTATCGTTTTAAATGGCGTTCACTCAAGGACCCGAGTAGATGACACATGCGCAGTTACTTTCCACACAGGTACACACATTTTTGGTTGAAAATTCTCATGCGTGTAATAATTTCTCATGCGTGTAATATTTTAAAGTTTAGAATTAGACAGCCTTGTTTCAATTGTGCAGTGAAAATGACCACAAATGACCACCTAGTGTCCATCCTACTCTAATACTGTTATAATAGGGATCTACAACATGACGAAAGCAATTATTTATAACATGTACAATGTTATAAAATAAAATACAAATTGTCCACAACTATGGGACAAGGTCAGCAATCATCATAACATAGGGCCCCATTCCTGTAGTTTGCTAGGGGCCCCCAAATCACTCAATCCGCCCCTCGGATAATACAATGCTAGAGAAATATGGATTTGTATGTACAGCGGGAGGTTAATAAAATATAAAATAAATTGCTGTTAAATTATTCAAGTTTCAATTAATTAGACATGTTTTTTGGTTAATACAATTGTATATAACCATCCAGAAAAAATAAAAAAATATTTTACAGGGCCTCTACAAATGAAAATATCATGCATCTGTATATAAAATATAAATAAAATATAATATAAAATAAAATACAAATTGTCCACAACTATGGGACAAGGTCAGCAATCATCATAACATAGGGCCCCATTCCTGTAGTTTGCTAGGGGCCCCCAAATCACTAAATCCGCCCCTCAGATAATACAATGCTAGAGAAATATGGATTTGTATGTACAGCGGGAGGTTTTGAAGCATACTTTAGTCTGGAATATCTTAGATGCTAGGATAATAAAATGCTAGAAAACAGGGATGCACATCCCACAACAGACCACAGAGGAACCGCAGCACGAGCTCAACAATATCCACAGTGATCCCGGACGGAGCGGCAGAAGCGGGAATCAAAGGGAGCGATGCAGTTTGCATGAGCAGCGGATTCACTCTGACAGTTCAAAGCTCTCCAGAAACTTCTCCCCCCTGGACGAGAGCCAGCCTGAGGTCCTCAGCCTCTCAGAGACGGCCACAGCATCAGTGCAGGATCAGGGAGAATCTCCAGATTCTGAGCAGCCGCTCTGACTCTCAGAACTGCACCAGCGAGCCGGAGGAAACACTGCTCAATCAGGCAGATCTTGAGTAGCTCAATATTTTAAATAACTTAAAATGCAAGTTTTTATTTACTTTGTATTTTGTATTATATATATTTATCAATGTATTTATTTATTAATACATAGCTACACACACACACACACACACACACACACACACACACACACACACACACACACACACACACACACACATATATAATGCAATTATTATATAATATTTATTATAATAAATATTTTATTATATGTATTAAAGTAAACAAGTTACATAATATAATATAATATATTTTTATCTATCATCCAACCATCTATCATCCATCCATCTAACATCCATCCATCCATCCATCCATCCATCCATCCATCATCCATCCATCCATCCATCATCCATCCATCATCCATCCATCTATCATCCATTCATCCATCCATCATCCATCCATCTATCATCCATCCATCCATCTAACATCCATCCATCATCCATCTATCTTCCATCCATCATCCATCCATCCATCATCCATCTATCATCCATCCATTCATCCATCATCCATCCATCATCCATCCATCCATCATCCATTCATCCATCATCCATCCATCATCCATTCATCCATCATCCATTCATCCATTCATCCATCATCCATTCATCCATCATCCATCCATCCATCATCCATTCATCCATCATCCATTCATCCATCATCCATCCATTCATCATCCATCCATCTATCATCCATCCATCCATCCATCATCCATCTATCATCCATTCATCCATCCATCTAACATCCATCCATCATCCATCTATCATCCATCCATCATCCATCTATCATCCATCCATCCACCATAAATTAAATTATTATAAATCTATCATCCATCCATCCATCATCCATCCATCTATCATCCGTCCATCCATCCATCCATCCATCCATCCATCCATCCATCCATCCATCCATCCATCCATCTATCCATCCATCCATCATCCATTCATCTATCATCCATCCATCCATCCATCTATCCATCCATCCATCCATCCATTCATCCATCCATCATCCATCCATCCATCTATCATCCATCCATCCATCCATCCATCCATCCATCTATCATCCATCCATCTATCATCCATCCATCCATCCATCTATCATCCATCCATCTATCATCCATCCATCCATCCATCTATCATCCATCCATCTATCATCCATCCATCCATCCATCCATCTATCATCCATCCATCCATCCATCTATCATCCATCCATCCATCCATCCATCCATCCATCTATACAGTCAAAACAAAATGATTCAGACACAGATATAATGCTTCACTAGTGTGTACGCTATATTTCTGTAAGTGAGGAGAGCAAAATAAAGTCAACTGTGACATTTTTTTACACCCAAAAGTTCTTCACACAGTGACTAGCAGTAAAACTGATAAACACGAGACCAAAATGATTCCGACACTTTGACCTGAGCATGTTTTGCTGAAGTGTTTAGTCTTTAATTGCTAATTTGACCTTTGACCCCACAGACTGAACACAATGAAGCATTGCTTGCTCATTGGTTGACCTAAACTGGTATTATCTAACTGTGTACTTAAATCTAACATCTGATTGGTTGATTGTAATCCATTACATCCCTTTGTATCAAAGTTATCTGACATTATCAAGATGAGTTTGTTCCGACAGTTTAACTCATCATATTTTATCACCATTTCCTAAACTATAGCGAACAAACTGTGATGATGTGAGGAAATGTTGAAGGTGTCTGAATTAATTTCGGTTTGACAATATGTGTATATTAATGCATAGCTAGACATACACATAGATAAATATATATATAATGTAACTATATGTATAGTACATATACTATACACTCTAAAAATGCTGGGTTAAAAATAACCCAAGTTGGGTTGAAAATGGACTAACCCAGCAATTGGGTTGTTTTAACCCAGCGATTGGGTTGTTTTAAGCAAACATTTAACCCAACCGCTGGGTTAAAACAACCCAATTGCTGGGTTAGTCCATTTTCAACCCAACTTGGGTTATTTTTAACCCAGCATTTTTTAGAGTGTAGTTACATCAGTAACTATATACTACTTTTATATATATATATTAAAGTACTTATATATGTATTAGTATAAATATTAAAACACTAATATATAAAGATATAATACAAAATTCAATTTATTTAGTAAATTATACCAAACACTGCATGAAAACACTGAAATCCGGCACTATCCGGGCATGGTATACTCCTGTGTAATTTGATGTTTACCGGATGTATGTGGGAAAAAGCGGATCAGAGTAACACGGAACAGTATATTTCCAGAAAAACCCGGAAACCTCACGTATGCGGACGTATACAGGAATCCGTGAAATTTCACGGACATATACAGCTGAAACACTGCTGGGTGTGCTAGGACTGAAGACTGTTAGGTGTGAAGAAGACCTTTCATATGTTAATGACTGACACTTGTGCTGGCTGTTCTCAGAGAGAGGGGGGGCAGGGGAGGACTTCAGGAATGAGAATTATCTCTGGTCTACTGTAGGCTACAGCAAACAAGCTTTTTGCACAGAAAAATAAATTCTTAAGGCCCTGAAACACTAAACTGAACTAGCAATGACTAAAGCCGACTGTGGGGTTGGTTCACGTTGCCTGGGTCTGGGCCAAACCATCAGAATGGTGTGTCAGGGCCTTAAAACCACTGCATGAAAAGAGTCTCTTAATCAAATATTTTTTATAAAAACAGTACAAAATAAAAACCCTGTCTGAACATATACGTTCACAAAAAAATCTGAATATGTAATGAAATAAACAAAGAAATGTAATGGAATTAACAAAGGATAATTAACCAAACATTTTAGACTATCCCCAAACAATTTTTGCAAAGTTTTACAAATTGTAGGCAATAATAGAATTAAATAAAAAGGAGATGAAATGTGGAAAATGAAAAAGTTTGTTTTAAAAACACCAAAAACTGATATGCTCAAAATAAAAATATGGAATAAAAAAGAGCAGGGATTCACTTGCTCAAGAAACACAGAAACACAAGCAGATCTTTCAGCTCTGCAACTGTTAACAAAAAGTGTCACTCTAAGATTCTTAACTTTAACACGCTGCAAAAGAGGGGCGTTTTGAGGTTTGAAATCCACCACTCACAATAGATGTAGGTGCAACCAATTAGGTTACCAATAAAAATAAGGCAACCAATAAAAATAATCCTAATTTTACAGAAAAAAACTATTTTCTTGTAATTTTGAATTATGTTTAAAACGATGTAAAATTACAAACAATATCTAAATAAACAACTTGACTGTTATTTTAAGGATTATATCATTAATGACAAATTACAGTAATTCTCATTTTTTTATACAGGAACATCACTGTATTATTTTTCTGTTTTCATAAATAACAAATTCATGCAAAATTACAAACAATATCTGTAAATTAACAACTGTAATACAATATTTAGCTCATTATATTAAAGGTTTATGTTTATGTCCATACTAACAATTTAACATTATTCTTTGTCATTTTAAAGTAAATCTTATTAGTTTTATATTTACACTGTAAAAATAAAAACCTAAAAAAAACAGCAGCTACAGCTGCAAAACAAAAACCGTAAAATTAAAGTCAAATATCTAAAGTCAAATAAAGTTAAAAAACGTCACAGAAATTACATTAAACGTTTTAGAGAAAACACTATTAGTTTACAGATTTTTCCTTATTTAAATTAAGATATTTTACTTTAATTTTCTGTTTTACAGTGAAGGTGTATTTTTACATTCAAACTGGTTTTACATTCAATTCTGGATACAAATATAACAAAATATATAGCAAACTAAATATCAAACAATAATTGTTTTTAAAGAGTACAAATCTGCACTGCTCTCCAGGTTGAAACTTCCAGGCCTCTGCCAGTGCCCACACCACAAAACACCATTTGACCAATTCATTAAATATAACAGCAAATAAAAATAAATATACACATTTTCTAACTGTTGTTTAAAACAAGTTTTTTCTATATTTGCAAGGCTATTTGCTGTCTTTCCGTGTTCTTTTGAGCGTGATTGGTCAATCTGAACGTCATCCAGAAATCTGGCCAATGACAGTGCGCGCCTTCAGTTTGAATTATACACCCGTTGTCTTGGAGTTACTCGTGGCTCGCGGGGACGCGACGCGATCGCGGCTTCTAATCTTCACGTCGGTCTATTAATGGCATTGCATGGACCATTTAAACCTGTTAAAATCTTATTTTGGACGAATTTTGATTGTGGGATGTCGACTGAGAACGAAAAAACATGAATACGAACAGACTAAGTTTCCAATGGCGGACAGCAGACGGCAGAAGGTAACGTAAATCCCTTTATATTGTTTCTACTGCTCATCAAGATATAACGTTAGTGCATTAAAGTCATATGCTAATCGTGATTAACTTACATATTCTGTTTCTGTGTTTTGTTGTGTTGTAATATTGTTAAGATAGGACTGGGTGTTATGGCGATCTGATGATACTGACTATTGTTAGCGATTTTGCTGTAAACGTTAACATTACCTTTTTATATTGCGGAATGGGAATATAGCGTATATAACGCAGCACTCACTGACTGTACTAAAACTTTTTGACATTTTGACAAGGAAACATGCATGAATGTAGAATAATTAACGGGACATGTGTTAAAATAAGCCTCTCTCAGACAGCATGCGATCCCGAAATCAATTATCTTTCTGTAAAATGCACACAATTATCTCAGAAACCTTGTCATGTGAGGTATTCACTTGATTTAAACAGTCAGTTATGTCTTAAGTAAGTTAAACAGTTCAAGTTAACGTGGGGAAACCCGGATGCGTGTCATTCTGTGCATCCGTTCTTAAAGGGGCTGCAGCTTTGACATCATTTTAATAAAACAAAAGAGATAGAGAAGACCTTCTGCTTCTTTAAGAATCAAGTGATATTAATTAATTGAATATCATACAGTGAAGACTTTTAAAGCAGTATTATTCTGTAGCATTTTAATAAAATATCCATCAAAATAAATATATTGTGATATCGTTATTGTAAAATATAATTTCTCATGTATGTATAATTATATGGTCATAATGCCCATCCCTACTGTCAGCTAGTTTTAAGATCAAGCTTGTCATAAATGTAACAGAGTTTTGGAAAGAGTAATCTGAGAACACTGTCATGTACACTTGTTCAACAGAGAGGACAGGAATCCACCATCCTTGGACTCTGAAGAATTATAGGCAAACCAGGATTTTGGATCTACTGTAAAGTTTTTCTATGGGCCTGGTGAGTATGTTTTGCAAGTCCTTGTCCGTAAGTTGATAATTAATATTAATGTTTTATCAAACAAATTAATATTCATTTGTGTGTGTGCATGTTTCTTCCCCCCTCATGATCCAGAAGTTTTGGATCCATGATCGTGAAGAACTTTTACAGATGTTGACCCTGAATGTGTAAAAGGTAATCTTAAAAATTATTTTAATGTTCTCTGTTTTTTTCTGTAATGTAGACACATGCATTTTCTGTGAAGTTGCTTTGAAACAATATCAGGGTTTTTCCTACATTGAAAAATTTTTGCCGGCCGCCAAAACAAATTTTTGTCCCGCCAAAGCCTTATTTGATCAGTTATTGTGATTTATGAGTGATGTAGAACAGATGAGTGCTGCACTTGAGTTAACTGAGTGACAGAGAGAATGACCAGTGAGCTCCTCCCCCGCGCACACTCTCTCTGTCTTCAAAATAAGCATTCTTAGCTTTCTAATGTTTCACATATTACGTTAATCAAAATCAAAAGGTCGGAAGACCGAATCCATGTTGCACGTGGCGCTATCAGACGATGTCTTCCTTTAATTACCGCTGGGTGTGAAATGCGCTCAAAAAACATTGACTGATTCTCTGACCAGCTGCATAAAGCATACTTTAAATAAACAGGAAACAAATCCTATCCGGTTATGAAGTGTTTTCTGTGTGTTGACAAATCTTTCGCGATGTTCTAAAGACGGGATTCACACACAACGCGTCTGCTAATGTCCGATTCGCCACCTAATGACTCCTTTGAACTGAATCATTTTAACGACTGGTTAGAACAACTGATCTGTCCAACACTGAACTCACGAATTAGTTTAATCATTTACTCAGAACAACACCTGAAATGAGAACACAAGTGTGCTTACCCAATTTAGCAAGAGTGGATAGTAAGAATTATTTTTAATTATCAACAGTCTTTCAGCTTATTTATGTTCATAATGTGTAGTAAAATAAATAGCCTAAAATAATTTAGTTTAGACTGGAGTGAGGAGAACCCAGAACAAATTTGTTGTTAGCTAGCTGATTGTATATGGCAGAAAATTAGGCTATTTGTTCATTTTTTTAATATTGATATGATTACCAAAACAAACAATTATCAGTAAATAGTGTAAAAATGAGGAAAAAAAACAAACATCAAGGTATCAAAATAAGATAAGCAAAAGTTACACACTTTCTTTGAATTTATTTCAAATTTATTGTCAGTTTTGCGCTTGCAGATCAAGTGGGTAGGGTATTTTTTTTTTACCGTGCGTATGTGTGTGTATGGATTACCATGTCTGTCAGCTACCTTCGAAGACCATTTTTGACCCAGGAAAAACCCTGAATATGTATTGTGAAAAGCGCTATACAAATACATTTTAATTGAATTGTTTTACTTACTTTTATTGGCATTAACTATATATTATTAATGTATTATTTGGCAGGTCGCAAGATGTATTTTATTTTGTGAGACTTTGCTGAGGAAGTATTCTTTGGCTCAGTCTGAAAAGGCCCAGAAAAGAAACACTATGAAGAACATCACACAGAACCGTCAGAGAAAGAGACGGGTAAGTTAAGAAACCGGTTAAGCTTTTTCCCTCCAGAATGTTACTATACTCCTCTCTGAGTTTTAGTGGTTAATTTACTGTCATGTTTTACAGTTGCTGGAGACCAGGTCCAGGGTTGCACAAACCAACACAGAACCTGTGGAAGACCGCAACTATAGACCTGATGAAGATGAAGATGAAGATGATGCTGTTGTTGATGGAAGGCCAGTGTGGATGGTTTGGCTAGCTCAAACAACATTGTGTTAGAGTTGGTCACAATTATTTTATAATTATAATTTTAATATTCAATTGGTCCATTTTATATTTTCTTTATTCCTATGTTTATATACTTATACTTTTATTGGTTCCCATATATAGAACATTTACATATATTTTATATACACTTTTTAATTTATAGATTTCTTTGTCTCGTTTTATATTGTATACTTTGTATGTTTGTTCCTTTTTAGATGTCCATGTTGCTTTTGATCTCCACGTTTTGTATTGTTGTTCCTCTTACGTCGCCTTCCTTTAGAAACATTTTGTTCACTTATCTTTTCCCCCATTCATTTAAATGTATGTTTATAATGCTCTTTGTTCTTTTTATTTGGTTATATTGTTTACTTGGAATATTTATGTGTATTTTATATACACTTTTTTTTGTCTTATAAATTTATTGTTCTCATTTTATATTGTTTAATTTGTATATTTATTCTTTTCCTTTTTATGTTCACTGTGTATTTTATTCCTTTACATCTGTCTTTTAAATGCATTTTGTTCATTTTTTTCCCCTTTTTGTTTCTTTACCAATTCATTTTAATGTATATTTATGTTCTTTGGACTGTTTATATTTTTACATTTGTTCCTTTACATTTTCATCCCTTTTAAATACATTTAGTTCACTTGTTTTTGTTTCACCATTGTTTTAATGTTCGTTTATAATGCTGTAAAGAATGTTTTTTTTTTTTTATACGTTTTTAATAAATATTTCAGACTTTCTCAAATTGTTTTGTGTGTATTTTTCTTTTGGGAGGGAGAGGGGATTCTTTTTTATATATATATTATATATTAATTAGCAAAATCTGCATAGCTGGCCTATAACCAATCAAGTCCCTATGCTACAAAACCTAGCCCACCCTTAGCCTTAGAAGTAACCAATAAAGTCACTTGACTGGGTTTTCAATGCGTCCTGTCCTCCAATAGCAGTCTGGGTTTTGGGAGTGGTTTTAAAAAAAACAACCAATCCAGTTTGAGATGAAGGACCAATAGGGGGTGGAAGGCAAAGCTGTTTAGAGGTGTGAAAATGTCTCCTGGGAAAAACTTGATGGGATTATTTGCCATGGCAACAAATGGCTGTAGCATGGGAGTATACGGCCACAACATACATCCGATTTGGTACCATTTCGGATGAATACGGACATATACGGATCCATGGAATTTGACCTATCCGGCCAGTATACTCCTGGATTCTTCCGAATTTCAGCAGTGTATACAGGAGTATCCTGGTCCGGATACACCTTTTTTCATGCAGTGAAATATATATATATATATATGCATAGCTAGACATACACACACAGATTAAGTACATATGTATTAAAATAATTAGGTCTGTCAAAAGATTAATCGTGATTAATCACATCCAAAAAATTATAATATATGTGTGTGTACTCTGGTAATTATTATTTATATATAAATACACACACAAGCATGTATATATTTAAGAAAAAAATATTATTTTTATATATAAAACGTTTATATTTATATATATGATAGATTATATAAATGTATATACAGTATATACATGCAAATATTTCTTAAATATATACATGAATGTGTGTGTATTTGTAAATAAATAATAATTAACACACATATATTATGTAAACAAACTTTTATTTTGGATGCGATTAATCGCGATTAATCTTTTGACAGCCCTAAAAATAATATAATACATTTAGACACACGTTAGCATGGTCAGGTTGTGTGACAACACACTCTCAAAAACCACAAATAAATCTACACAAGTGAAATCCAGCCAGACGACATTACACACAGGTTTGAGTGAGTCTGGGGTTGTAAAACAGAAGCACAGTCTTTAAATCAATCATGAAATCACAAGAGCAACTTCTAAACAGTTTACTCTGCGATCTGATTGGCTAAAGACACGGTGCAGCAATACACACACGTTCAACGATAGACCGATTGTTAAAAGTTAAGCTAGTTTGCGCTAATGGCACAATCAGAGGCGTTTATAAACCGTAATGAGCTAACGCGAGGGCGATTAAAGCTGTCGAGGAAACATATCGTCAGCAAATAATGTGTTGTTGACCGCCAGGCAGAAGATAATAAAACTCCAGCAGTCTCTTTTGTCCAGAGTGCGCTCAGTATGAAACAACACACGTCTTCAGGGGTCAGCGACTCACAATGGAGGGGCTTCTGAGGAGCTCGACTTCCCTGGGATTTCTTGACCTATCGCCAGAGACTGACCTTATAGACTCCTGTGAGAAAGCCTATTGTGCCGCGGAGCCTTAGCAAGGCAAACAAGAGAGTTCCCTGCGGTCTTAAAGAGCCTTAAGACAACCCCAGCAGCTTTCAATGCTCATCAAACCTCCATCACTTTGAACTCGGGCCTCAGCTCTTTTCCAAAATGTGGAATATTTCAGAGCCAAATGCAGGAAAATTCCTTGGCCTTTTTTCCCCCTCACTGATGTTTCTACATTAAAGGATTAGTTCACTTTTAAATCAACGTTTGCTGATCATTTACTCACCCCCATGTCATCCAAGATGTCCATGTCTTTCTTACTAAAGTCGAGAAGAAATGAAGGTTTTGGATGAAAACATTCCAGGATTGTTCTCCATATAATGGACTTCAATGGGCCCCAAACGGTTCAAGGTCCAAATGACAGTTTCAGTGCAGCTTCAAAGGGCTTTAAACGACACCAGATGATGAATAAGGGTCTAATCTAGACAAACCATCAGTTTCTGAGAGAAACCCAGCAGTATTTATGCTATTGTTATCAGACGAACGTGATCGTCTCTGAGCTCCGCCATAACTTCCGCCAAGTGAGGTCAAATACGACCGTGGTCATAGATGTATACGTAGATTGCTCATTAGCGACTGCACGGATCAGTAGAATAAGGCATCTACGATTGATATATCTATGACCACGATCGTATTTGACCTCACTTGGCGGAAGTTATGAGACGATCACGTTCGTCTGATAACAATAGCATAAATACTGCTGGGTTTCTCTCAGAAACTGTTTGTTCGGCTAGATAAGACCCTTATTCATCATCTGGTGTCGTTTAAAGCCCTTTGAAGCTGCACTGAAACTGTCATTTGGACCTTGAACCGTTTGGGGCCCATTGAAGTCCATTATATGGAGAAAAACCCTGGAATGTTTTCATCCAAAAACGTAATTTCTTTTCGACTGCAGAAAGAAAGACATGGACATCTTGGATGACATGGGGGTGAGTAAATGATCAGCAAACGTTTATTTAAAAGTGAACTAATCCTTTAATTACCGTCAATGTTAAGTTGGGAAATCGTCCCGAAGGGGATCCCAGACATCTGGCGCGTATTTTCACCTGGAATCGCCGATGCTTTAGTTCACAGGATCTGTTAATTGGGAAGGAACTTCTCAATCGTCTCGGCGGGGAGTTTTACTCAGTTTCCATTCAGGCCGCCGGTATTTTTCAGCTCCTCTGCTTTCGCACCATCGCCTTCATTAAATTCTTCTCCAATGAGGAGGGATAAGAAAAGAGCTGACGGACACTGAGAGAGCGGGACGTGTGAAAAAAGGCTCCGGGGGAGATGAAAGAGGCCCCTGCGGCCCCGGGGCCCCGGTGACCGTCAGCTCGGCCGGACCTGAATAATCCTGAATGGGCCCGTCGTTCTTTCACATCCTTTTCAACCTCTTTATCCTGACTGCTAGCACTCTTCATCGCGCACAATGGCAAATGCACTAAAACTGTTTTCTCATGCTAATGGATGTGAACTCACTCCCACCGAATGCTTTTTGCTTTTCCTCCAGGATTTAAATGGGCCAATTAGAGGCTGTTATTGCTCCTCGTCTTCTATATTCTCAGAGTTTTTCCTCTCTTTTTTTCCCCCCCTTCCAAGCGAATCGCACGTTTTACCAGTATCGCAACGGCCGAGACGGATCACAGAAATGGATTGTAAGTATTTCGGCAGACGGTAAACAAGAGCGTCTGAAGAGCAAACATCAGGTCTTTCAACTCTCAACAGCTTGTGAGCTTCTGTCCGCATTCATGATCCTCTTATTCACTCGCATATAGTCTATTATTCTCTTTACTTAAGCTGATTTCTACAACACATACACACAAAAAAAGTAGTGTCAATAACTTTGGGAGGGCATTAAAATGCACTCACTGTTAACTGAATGAATGATCTGGATGAGTGGATGTGCTGGGGATTGGCGCCTGGCACCTTCTGATCACATCTTCCCCCATATGGATCAAATTGCAGGAGAATGTTTGGGATTCCAGTGTCAGGAGTCAAACAAGAGTCGAAATGAGCTCATGCCATTCTATTCTACGCTCTAAAAAAAAGGCACTAAAAGTGTTTCTTTGGCTTGTAATCCACTTTAAGTGCTGTATAGCACCAAATCTTCAGCGGTTCTTTGGGATGACTGAGGTGCTATAGCAGCGCTAACATATACAGAACCTGTTAAGATATGGTGCTATATACACTCTAAAAAAAAAAGGTTCTATACGGCACCAAAAATGGTTCGTGGCTCGTAATCATAGGGGAACCTTTTTAAGTGCTATATAGCACCAATTTTGGTGCTTTAGTGTTTCTTCAGCGGTTCTTCAGAGGTGCTATATAGCACCTTAGTCAAAGAACCGGTGAAGAACCGCTGAAGAACCGCTGAAGCACCAAAATTGGTGCTATATAAGCACTAAAAAAGTTTTTTTTGAGATCCATTTTTGGTGCCATATAGAACCTTTTTTTTTTTTGAGTGTAGCACCAAAAGTTGTTCCCCTACGATTACGAGCCAAGAAACACTTTTAGTGCACCATTTGTTTCAGAACTCAACCTAAAATTGTGTTTAAAAATGTAACCCAAATGCTTGGTTTGTGCACATTTGACCCAAACGCATTTTTTTTTAGTCCATCTGCACAATTTCCCTCCAAAATAAAACAGTTTAAAACAGGAGAAGAAAAAAGAAGTTTGTCATTCTTTTCCCATGCAACTCAAAAAATAACAACAACAACCACAACACAAATGTACAAAAACAGCGACGCATGCACGAGTCACTCACCGAATCAAACTCGCGATCAAACTCTTTCTTCACTGGAAACTTTCCGGCTCCAGAAAACAGAAGCGCGTCCCGCGAACATCCATCAAAGCACGAGCGAAGATCTTCACGGGAACCCGCGCGGGGCTGAGGTGAGAACCGCGCGGAAAAGTTCACTTTCGGATTCTTCTGTAACTTTTACGGTCCATCAGTGAGAACGAACGAGTGGGGTTTGCATCATCCGAGCGCGCAAACGACGACAACAACCGAGCGGACGCGGGCGCGCGCGGAACCAGATCTCAGAAGTTTGGGAAATAAAAACAACAGAAGAGTTTGAGAGCGCGACTGTTTGCGGTGAGACCCCCGGGTGATCTGTTTTCAATGCTCTCTCTCTCTCTCTCTCTCTCTCTCTCTCTCTCTCTCTCTCTCTCTCTCTCTCGGATGGGTCGGGCTTCACACTGAACTGATCGCGTCGGACTAAAGTTACATCAAGTTTTTCTACAAGGTCATCCTGGAAGAAATCAAAATCAGAGAAAATCTAAGAAAAAGACATGCACTTTTTTAAATAAATTGAGCGCGAGTGCCATTTAAAAGCAATTATCAGCCTGTTTATCCAAAAGCGCATTTCTTTATTTGAACTATCAATGCATTTGTATGATTCTTTAGAGTCTGAGAATAAAACCAGAGCCTCGGTATCGATGCATTTCGTCCCAGATCTCACGCCTCATCCATCACTTTTAGCTTGACTGTGGCTCTGCATTTCCAATAGAAAATGGAAATGGGGTCAAAACTAATTCACGTGAAGTTCGCAGATAAAACAACAATTAATTACGCTTAATTAACGGCGCACTTAGACACGAGCTGCTATGATGCCATCAATTACGCTTAAATCACCGGGTTATTTTAGTACACTTCAGAATACTGTAATTAAACTCTGACATCACTTTCATATATAGTGCATATTAACATGACGATGCGCAGAATGCAAAAGGAAGGGAAAACGATGCGCTTATTATTATTTTCACTCAACAATTACAAGAAAAAAAGACAACTCTGAAGTGGCATTTGGAAACGGAATGAAACACTGAATCGTGTTGAAACATGATTTTAAATATGAGCTGGTGCTTGGATGGAAGCATAAACCTGAACATGTGAATGCAGATCAATCTGGAGTGTTTTAAGTTGTTTTAGATACATTTTGGTGCCAGGAATCTTTCGTAGCATTTTTGTGTCCTGTTACAGCAGAAAAAAGAGACGCCGTACAGCCCTAATAATGACATAACTGCTGCTCACACACACACACACACACACACACACACACACACACACACACACACACACACACACACACACACACACACACACACACACACACACACACACACACACACACACACACACACACACATGAGAGTGTGTGCACTACCTAGTGATCATGCAACTCTTAGGATTTTTCCATTTTAGATACAGTCTGACTCTGAAACGAGATATAATGCATTTTGGATAATTTTTTATGCATTAAAAGAGGCCGGGGCAAGTTGTCACACAGAAAAATCCAGAAATTACCAGGTTTTGAGTCAAAGGTCCAATTACAAATTACTTTTTTTCTCTAGCACTGAATTTGTATGTTGGTTTCGAACACCTATCACTATATATATATATATATATATATATATATATATATATATATATATATATATATATATATATATATATATATATATATATATATATATATATATATATATATATATAGTGATAGGTGTTCGAAACCAACATACAAATTCAGTATATATATATATATATATATATATATATATATATATATATATATATATATATATATATATATATATATATATATATATATATATATATATATATATATATTGTTGGTTTAACCTAAAAAGGTAAGTTACCTGAGTTGCCTTAAAATTTTGAGTTCATTGAAATTAAAAAATTAAGTTAATACAATGGAGATTTATTATTCAAAATATTGTTGTCTGAACCATATTAATCATCTAAGTTGATTAGACTTTTAGTATTAATATGCATCAAACTAAAATTCCAATTTGTATTTTCCATTATTATATACACTCTAAAAAATGCTGGGTTAAAAATAACCAAAAATGGACTAACCCAGCGATTGGGTTGTTTTAAGCAAACATTAAACCCAACCGCTGAGTTAAAACAACCCAATTGCTGGGTTAGTCCATTTTCAACCCCACTCGGGTTATTTTTAACCCAGCATTTTTTAGAGTGTAAGGTCGGAAACAAGCTATTGCATGTGTTTTTAATACTGTAATTTTATACAGTTTATTCATTTCAATATTTGCACAATTATGTGCTTTATAATTACACATCATCAAATATTTTATACACTGTACAAAAATGATATAATCAGTAAGTCATGGAAACATGTTTTACATTTAACTCATAAAAATAAGTTAAGCAATTTATACTTTTTTACATTATATGAGATTCAACTTAATTCAGGTTTAAATGATTTAAACAGCCAAGATGATTGTACTTGAAAAATATATACATATTTTAAAAAAAAATATTATTTACTTAAGCTAATGTAAAGAATGTGACAGCATGCCCCATAGGGGTCAGCACGTGTTAAATGAACTTTAACATTTTAATAATGGTGGACTCCTTTTTAAAACAGAAATTGACTTAAATATAAATATATTTACTGGAGTAAAACAGTGTGACAACTTGCCCCGGTCTCTGCCACAGCTCATTTTTCTTCATCTATTATTATTATTATAACACTGAGTCATCAATTTCCTTTCCTAATACAGTTCCTAAAAACCGCAAGAAAACACAAATTACTTTTCTGATGGTGTATTTTATGAGTTTTAAATCAAATTGGCAGTGCTCACCCACCCAACACCCGTCTTCTGAGATTTCTGTACTGATCTTTTTCTTGTCATCTGCTCAAAACATTTCTGACAGCAGAGAAAAGCCTTCAACATCCCCGGAACCTTCCGATGACCTTCCCGCCAGACTCGGCTTTCACGTGAACGCGCGCTGTAATGCGACAGCGCCATCTAGTGTTCACAAGGAGCCGGTGCTGGATGTTCATAAGAGAGACTGAAGGCGAACTATGAAAACTGTTCGTTACAGACACATTGAGGTGAACAAACATACTCATCAAAACCCAATCTAGAAGAAATTAAAGTAAAAGAAATTGAAGTGAGTAACACTGATGATCTCTGTTAGTGGGTGGGATATATTAGGCAGCAAGTGAACATTTTGTCCTTAGAGATGATGTGTTAGAAGCAGGAAAAATGGGCAAGCGTAAGGATTTGAAGCGTTGTTGAGCCCATGTCCAGCCTTTCATGGAGACGGTATTCCCTGTGTCTGTGGCTCTTTCAGCAGATAATGCGCCGCCACAAAGCACAAATGCTTCAGGGATGAGTTTGAGGCGTTGACTCTGCCTCCGAATTCCCCTGATCTCAATCCAATCGAGCATCTGTGCTGAACAAACAAGTGGCCTCACCTCGTAACTTACAGGACTTAAAGGATCTGCTGCTAACATCTTGGTGCCAGACACCACAGCACACCTTCAGGTGGAGTCCATTCCAACACAGTCATCATGTTAAGCCAGATCGGTGTATATTGCTCATTGTTACTGCATATTAACAAATGAGGCCTTCTTGTAAAGTGTTATGCAACTTTTCCCTTTTTTTGGGGGTGTGTTTCACAGTAACTTTATCTTCGGCCCACATGCTGCATGACCTTTGACCTTTAATATCCGCAGTATTCCCGGAGCGGCCCGTTCCAGCGGTGTATTAAATCAGATATGCTGTGCTCATAATGAACGTGGTGACCCCGGTGACCTCTGGGTTTCGTATCTAATTGATTTAGATTGGCGGTGTAATGGATGACGTCTCTGCACGTGTCCGGATTTGCGATGACCTCACATCGCAGGCATCGGGATCGGGATCGGTGTGCGGATCGCAGCGTTAATCCCAGCAAAACCCCATAATACAGCCGGACGGCCTCCATCTCACACGCTGAAGAGGATCGACAGAAAACAATCCGTTGTCAGATAAATATTGTTTATACATTATTATATATTTTATTGATATAGCTTTTAGTTTTATACTCTCAATTAATAGTAGAATTCCACCATATTGAACTGAATAGCCATTACATTTCAATCATTTTATGAATTAAGAATTTGAAATGAGTAAAAAAAAATAGAGCTTAATAAAACATTTTGTATACACTGTAAATTCGTTCAGTATATTTAAAAAAACTAAACGATTGCCTTATTTTTGCAAAGCAAAAATAAAGGGAAACTGAAGTTAATTGAATAATCAGCTAAAAGTAAAGAAAGCTAACGCCTCCCAAGTGAATTAAGTACACTCTAAAAAATGCTGTGTTAAAAATAACCCAAGTTGGGTTGAAAATGGACTAACCCAGCAATTGGGTTGTTTTAAGCAAACATTTAACCCAACTGCTGGGCTAAAACCACCCAAATGCTGGGTTAGTCCACACTCTAAAAAATGCTGTGTTAACAATAACCCAAGTTGGGTTGAAAATGGACTAACCCAGCAATTGGGTTGTTTTAAGCAAACATTTAACCCAACTGCTGGGCTAAAACCACCCAAATGCTGGGTTAGTCCACACTCTAAAAAATGCTGTGTTAAAAATAACCCAAGTTGGGTTGAAAATGGACTAACCCAGCAATTGGGTTGTTTTAAGCAAACATTTAACCCAACTGCTGGGCTAAAACCACCCAAATGCTGGGTTAGTCCACACTCTAAAAAATGCTGTGTTAACAATAACCCAAGTTGGGTTGAAAATGGACTAACCCAGCAATTGGGTTGTTTTAAGCAAACATTTAACCCAACTGCTGGGCTAAAACCACCCAAATGCTGGGTTAGTCCACACTCTAAAAAATGCTGTGTTAAAAATAACCCAAGTTGGGTTGAAAATGGACTAACCCAGCAATTGGGTTGTTTTAAGCAAACATTTAACCCAACTGCTGGGCTAAAACCACCCAAATGCTGGGTTAGTCCACACTCTAAAAAATGCTGTGTTAACAATAACCCAAGTTGGGTTGAAAATGGACTAACCCAGCAATTGGGTTGTTTTAAGCAAACATTTAACCCAACTGCTGGGCTAAAACCACCCAAATGCTGGGTTAGTCCACACTCTAAAAAATGCTGTGTTAACAATAACCCAAGTTGGGTTGAAAATGAACTAACCCAGCAATTGGGTTGTTTTAAACAAACATTTAACCCAACCGCTGGGTTAAAACAACCCAATCGCCGGGTTAGTCCATTTTCAACCCAACTTGGGTTATTGTTTACCCAGCATTTTTTAGAGTGTAATAAATATCAAGTTAGTTTAATGCCTAATTCTAGTTAACATACACTCTAAAAAATGCTGGGTTAAAAATAACCCAAGTTGGGTTGAAAATGGACTAACCCAGCAATTGGGTTGTTTTAAACCAGCGGTTGGGTTAAATGTTTGCTTAAAACAACCCAATTGCCGGGTTTTTCCATTTCAAACCCAACTTGGGTCATTTTTAACTCAGCATTTTTTAGAGTGTACTCTAGAATATTTACTAATCTTATTTAAAGCTGCACTATGTAACTTTTCCGTCCATTAGAGGTCGCCTGTTCAGAACAAAGGTGTAGTTTGATGACGCCACGTTTGAGCGCAGAATCCTGGGACATGTGGTCTTCAGCTCACAGCCGGTGGGAAAGAATCGGGACAGGACTCAGGCAGAAATCATGTTGATGTGATTATTAACGTTACTGTAGTGAAGCAGAGCAGGAGCGAGTGTTGTGGAGCTGAGGAACCGCTGGAGCGATTGTTAATAAGATGAACGCAACACACGCCTCGCGAGCAGCGGGACTTTTATTATGACACAGTCGTCTCGCGAGCAGCAGGACTTTTATTATGACACAGTCGCCTCGCGAGCAGCAGGACTTTTATTATGCCACAGTTGCCTCGCGAGCAGCAGGACTTTTATTATGCCACAGTCGCCTCGCGAGCAGCAGGACTTTTATTATGACACAGTCGCCTCGCGAGCAGCAGGACTTTTATTATGACACAGTCGCCTCGTGAGCAGCAGGACTTTTATTATGACACAGTCGCCTCGTGAGCAGCAGGACTTTTATTATGACACAGTCGCCTCGCGAGCATCATCCGCTCATGAGTGTGATGTAACGCAGCTCTGTTGATCATATAGAGTGCCGAAGTTATGACGTCACTATGTAGGCCAAAACGCGGAAGTGAGTTAGCATTTTAGCACTTCCGGTTCCCTCGCCCTAAAGTCTATGGGTTTTTTGAATGGGTTTTTGCTAAATTGCCTGAAATAAGGTCTGTGGTTAACAAAGCCTCTAAATATTTTCACTGATCTATGACATAAAACACATTAGTTAAAACCTGCTTGTGATTTTTTTAAAATTTAAAAACGGTGGTTGCTAACAAGTTGCTAAAAGGGACTACATCCTCTGGCGGGGACTTTAGATGTCATCGTGACAAACAGGAAATCTCTCACTAGCCCGCGTTTCAGCCTCACTTATGAAGAACTTATGTGGCGTGAATAAATTGTGCTATTTGTGCGAAGTTGGACGCTTGAACATTTTGAGTTTATTCGCTTCATTCGCGCGTGACATTCACTTCACAACAGATGCAAATTCTCCTCATGGGCGGGGCTTCTGCCAGCGGCTCGTCTCGTTGAGAAATGGCTGACATGGGCTGTGTTTACACGTCTTTTACACGTCAAATCTACTGTTGATGTGTGACAAAACGTAGTTTTAAGACTTTTTCAGGCGATAATGTAGTTGTTTAAAGCTCAAATCTGTGGTTTATTTATATAAAGAGAGCGCCTATTTGAACATTTTATCTGGTGTTTTTGGAGTTGTGAGCTCCAGTGGATCAGCGGCGCTCATTAACCCCGGCGAGAGCAGCCTTTCCTCGGCCAGTCCGTCTGCCGCTGGCTCTGATGTCTCTGAGGCGTCTCGAGCTATAATTCGTCTTGTAACGGCCGATCTTTGGTCTCATGGATCTATAATTTGTTCCCTGGCAAATCGTTTAGGCTGAGGGCACAGAGAAGTTTCATTACTTTTTTATTTTTAGGCTATAACTTTACGTTACAGTTGTAGCCGACTAGCGCTGACTTTGAATGTTTGACTGAATTGTTTGCTTTATTTCATGTATAGCTTATTATTATTATACCTTTTACTTATACTTTTGTATTATTGATCAAACATAAACTTGCATTTAACAAAAAGAGACTGGGTTGTGTTTCATGTCATTTAATGTTATCACAGTGATAATCATATTGTCTGAAATAACATTAACAAAAGATAAAAAAATCTCAGAGAGGCACACAAACAAAATTAGTTTCTAACATTTTTGGAAAAAACGAATGGGCAATATTTCTCATGAAAAAGTGGATAAGTATTCATACACAGCGCAGATCATAATGAGCGAGCGTGTTTTTTAAATAAAGTTTGAGGAAGCTTGATGATGACGTTGATCCGCGACCATGGTGTGCTGTAGTCCGTTTATAGCCTACCGTTAGCATTTTATATCTGACGGCTTTATTTAGGCTTCAAAATGTATACATTTTGGATTAATTTGTAAAGATTATCTTGATAGACAAAACATGTAAGGGTCATAACTCTTTGTTGAACACAGATCTTATTTTTAGCGATTTTCCAAAAGTCTATGGGGAAAATACATGGCTTTTCGATCGAGGGAATTTGGGATATTGTAAGTACTCAACTGAGCAAAACATATAACACTGGCCTAGTGGTTTTTGGATATTATACTGAAACAAATGTTACATAATGCACCTTTAAGATTTAATAGTAAGATTACTTGAGTAATTCCATTTAACTAACAGTGTTATATTATGTTCTGCAAACATCCTAAATACTATTATTCTCAGCAGTTTTAATCTGTCATTTTCAGTAATGGCGACTTAAAAAACGACCGCATGTGCAATCGCTTTCCACATTTCCACTGAGACTTTAGTGAATAACTTTACAAACCGGACCTTTTCTCCTCAATAACCTCACTTTTCTTCAGCTGGGGCTTTGGCGATTTTTAGTGGATTTTTACAAGGTTGTCCTAACCAGGGTTAAATAAATAAATAAATCATTATTTTTTAATAATAACTTTAAAAATACTTTTA
>NC_137112.1:4342269-4359769 GCF_949357685.1 Gobio gobio | reverse complement strand
TTTCATTGTTTTACAACTGTGCTTTTAAAGGGTTAGTTCACCCAAAATGAAAATTCTCTCATTAATTACTCACCCTCACGTCGTTCGAGACCCGTCAGACCTCCGTTCATATTCGGAACACAAATGAAGATATTTTTGTTGAAAGCTGATGGCTGAGAAAGGCTTCAGATAGGCCTCGATTGGCATTCAGTACATTTACACTCCCAAGACCGATAAAAGGCACTCAAAACATCGTTACAAAGTCCATCTCACCACAGTGACTATACAATAATCTTACGATGCGACGACAATAGTTTTTGTGCGCAAAAAAAATCAAAATAACACCTTTTTCCAACTTGTTATTGTCTTCCGTGTGTGCCTCCACGACGCATGCGCGAGAATATGACGCAGATCCGGCGTTCGGACACATGACCCAGAAGTGATTTGTTTGCAAGCAGAGGAAGACGCGCGTGTCTAAGCTGTTGGATTCTACATTGATCGTGCTTTAGGTCTCAGCGTAGTTCTCAAAATGGGGTTAGAGTGTGCATTTCATGGATTCCCGAACCCCGGCGCTACGTCATATTCTCGCGCATGCGTCGTGGAGGCACACACGGAAGACAAGAACAAGCTGGATAAAGGTGTTATTTTGATTTTTTTTTTGCGCACAAAAACTATTGTCGTCGCATCGTAAGATTATTGTAGAGTCACTGTGGTGAGATAGACTTTGTAACGACATTTTAAGTGCCTTTTATCGGTCTTGTGAGTGTAAATGTACTGAATGCCAATGGAGGCCTATCTGAAGCCTTTCTCAGCATCAGCTTTACACTAAAATATCTTCATTTGTGTTCCGAATATGAACGGAGGTCTGACGGGTGTCCAACGACATGAGGGTGAGTAATTAATGACAGAATTGTCATTTTTGGGTGAACTAACCCTTTAAGAGGTCAGTGCAGGCATAGATGTACAACCCCAAATCAGAAAGAGTTGGGACAGTGTGGAAAACGCAAAAAAAAAAGAAGCGATTTCTAAATTTACTTTGACTTGTATTTCATTGCAGACAATATGAACACAAAATATTTCATGTTTTGTCTGGTCAACTTCATGTCATTTGTAAATATGCATCCTTTCCTGTCATTCAGACCTGCAACACATTTCAAAAAAGTTGGGACAGGAGCAATTTAGGGCTAGTAATGAGGTGAAATGGTTAAATAATGATGTGATGGAAAGACTGAACGCTGCTGCGTCAGAGTGTGTATAATAATCAGAGTGTGTGTGTTTGTGCTGCTGTGTTATTGTGTGTGTAAAAATTAGAGTGTGTGTGTGTGTGTGTGTGCTGCTGCGTCACTGTGTGTGTAATACTCAGAGTGTACGCGTGTTGTGCTCCCGCCTATAGGCTCATATTACTTACACACCCTTTAAATAACACAAAAATACTGCACTATTGACTTTAGATAACATATAGACAGATAACATCATGTTCTAAACCCTAACCTTATAGGCTAAAGTCAAGGTAAAAGAGCAGTTTATATTGAGAATTGAAACACAAATATATCCCCTGTGTTTTATTCCATTGGTACTGAGAAACAGCCGATTGACGTTATGCAAATAAATCACAGCTGGTTCTTATCTTGGAATTGTTCAGGTGTTGATGTTCTTTCAGTCACATGACCATATGGTATACAGTAAAAGTGGACATCTTTGGGCTGATCTTGTGTGGAAAAGGAATATAGAGCAACACAAAGAAAGTAAAAAAATGCCTTCACGAGGGAGAGGAAGATGAGTACCAGGACAAGGGAGAATATTGGAACAAGGGCAAAGGAGAGATTGAGGAGGGTGAATGCATGGTGGTGCTCTAAGAATTAGCGTAACTGATTAAATAAGAGCTACTATCATAGACCATGTCTTAAACCACAGGTTATCAGAGAGGCTGATGAACGAGTACAGCCAAATCTCAGCCGCGACACAGTGGCATCCATTATCCTGATTTTATTTTCCAGACACCAACAGGTATGATATTGTATAAGGGCTTCTCCTGTAAAGTGTAAATACTTGTAGCATGCATTTCAGTGACTGTATGCTTCTGGTCTCCTAAATGAAGAACAGGAACTTGTTATTGTCAACATCGTGATTGCTGATAATGAAAGAAAACTGAAGGGCATTCTATAAAGCTACCCTGAGATGGGTCATTCATTTTTTGTATTGAATTTTTGCAGCAAAAGAAACAAAATGCATGCATTTACTAAACCCAACAAAACGAAAATGTGGAGAGTCTTCTAAAGACACACAATCTATGATCAATAAAATATGCAGTTTCTGTAATTCCATCTAGTGTTGGTGTTTTTATGACATTGTGCTATGATTGACTAAATGCTCCTGTTGGAAGAGAACGTGTGTTAGTGTTTTGGTAGACATTGCGTATTTTATTGTGTTAGTGTATTATTGTATTTTGAAAATTAGTTTTGGAGTTTAGTTTACAATGTGTGATTTTGAGCATGAAATTAACCGTTTTGGCAGTTGTGTGTTGTAGGTGTGTTGGTGTGTTAAGAGTTTAGGAAAATTGTTAAAAGTATTGTGAAAATGATAAAGAGCTGAAACTAGCAAAAAAGTGTCATGCCTAGCGTCACATTGCGTCGGGTGTATGATAGGGCCCAAAGTGTAGGCTACATTTAAGTTTAGCTAAAATGCAGTGACCAATTTGACTGTATTTAACCCTCTGGGGTTCTTCATTTATGGGTCACACTCAGGACCTTTGGGTCAAAAATGACCCGGAGGGCGGGATTAAGGTAAAAAAGATTTGAGTAAAATCAATGAAATATATTTTTGTTCAATAATATTTTTTTCTTTTCTTTTTTGGTGTTTTGAGATCATTTTATGATTTATAATTAATATTTATGCAATAATTATTACCCATTTTGAGCACATTTTGACACATTGAGCATTTTTATCACGCAATAGCACATTTTTACCACTACAGTGGATCTTGCGTTTTATTAAAAATTATAAAAAATCGTAGCTTCATCGGAATGGTATTTTATTTACCATTTATTTACCAGTACTTTATTTGTACTTGGTATATGAACACCCATAAAAATTGGGGACAGGATTTGAAAAGTCTAAGTGGTCGTAAAAAAAAATAGCCACATTCAGGACCTTCGGGTCAAAAATGACCCCCATAGGAAATGAATGGGAAATTAGTTTTTTTGTGCATACAATCTACAAATCAGCCAGGATGGAGAAAAAAGGACTCAACAGTGAAGGGGTGAATCTCTAAAATATCAAGAGTGCAAAACAGACAAAAAAACTCACACACACACACACACACACACACACACACACACACACACACACACACACACACACACACACACACACACACACACACTTATACACACAAAAACACACGCACATACAAATTAACGCATGCCATTCCAAAAGCGAATTGTGTTTTTGTGTGTGTGTGTGTGTTTTTGTCTGTTTTGCACTCTTGATGTTTTAGAGATTCACCCCTGCACTGTTGAGTCCTTTTTTCTGCATCCTGGCTGATTTGTAAATTGTATGCACAAAAAAATTCTGTATATTCATATTTTTGCCAATTTCCCATTCATTTCCTAAGGGGGTCATTTTTGACCCGAAGGTCCTGAGTGTGACTATGTTTTTTTTACGACAACTTTCAACTTTTCAAATCCTTTTTTGGGTGTTCATGTACCAAGTACCAATAAAGTCACCAAGTTTCGGACCATTCCGATGAAGCTACGATTTTTAAAAACATTTATTAAAAAAAGATTCGGGTCAGAAATGACCGAAGAGCCCCAGAGGGTTAAATGAAATGCAAAGAAAATGATACAACATCTAGAACAATTTTGTTCAAGCACAAACAAGCACATCTTAAATGCAATAACAAATATATTGTAATAAAATGGTGCAAAATGAAAATGATACAAACTACTGCCATCAAAATCAATGAACAGAACATTCTAACGTTGTGTGTGTAGTGATAATGTTCTAATGATGTTAGAGAAAATGTTTCAACATTCTTTGAAGAGCTTTAATATTAGTAGGCCTATTCTTTATTAGCTATTCGATTTTTATTTATAGTTTAGTTTTATTAAAATAAAGGTTAAACTGTATTTTTTTTCTTAATACTTCCCACAAACAAACTTTATGGTGTATGCACTGAACAACACGACTCATTATTGGAACATTTGGAACCTTTTTTTAAATGTGAAAAGTTGTTACATGTTCAAGTAACATTCTAAACTGCGCAACTAAACACTGCAGTCATGGCAACAGTAGAATGTTGGGACCTGGACTGACCTCTTAAATCTCGCCTCTGCATTTCTGTCAAACATTTGTCAGCTCATTCCGACAAAAAGAGCCCCTAAAGGTCTTCCTGTCCATTTTACTGGCTGTGTGTAACAAATAAGGGTCATTGTCACAGGGCGTAAAACTGGCTTGATTTTAATGGGCACTTCAAACGGTTCAAACACGGAGGTCATCGGGGCCGAACCACAGACTGTAAAAGCAGCGCGGACACACTGAGCACATTTCAAAACGCCGCCATGATTAAATCAAGTCACGTGAAATGATCCACATCTAAACAAAGGTCATTTAACAAAGTTTAGTGAGAGTCTGTTGGCGTTAATGGACACTAGGCGGCGCTAGAGACGCACATCCTATTAGAAGTTTGATGCTGAGACTTTATCTTGAATGTCCAAAGACAAAAATAAAATGTGTTGATCCGTGTGTTACGTGCACAACAACATAACACCTTTTTGAATATAGAAAGACTTGAGTAATTGAAAATTAAACGTGAGTATTTGGGGAATTCAAATATAACAGAGTAAGAGATTTAAAGAAAGGAAAATGGAGATGTTAAACCTCTGAGGTCATGAGAGTTGAAGAAGTAAACGTGTTTTTGTTCTCGTTTTGGCATTTTCACCCACTTCACACACACACACACACACACACACACACACACACACACACACACACACACACACATACACACACACACAGAGAGAGAGAGAGAGAGAGAGAGAAGGGTTTCTTCCACCTGAGACAAAGAGCTGAGCGAACCGGCTTCATTTCTCACACACACACACACACACACACACACACACACACACACACACACACACACACACACACACACACACACACACACACACACACACACACACACACACACACACACACACACACACACACACACACACACACACACACACACACACACACACACACACACACACACACACACACACACACACACACACACACACACACACACACATTATCTAGTTATCCAAGCATAGACGTCTATTGTATTTTTTAGTAACACTTTAGTTCAGGGTCCAATTCTCACTATGAACTAGTTGCTTATTAGCATGCATATTGCTAGGATATTAGCTGTTTATTAGCTATAAAGCACATGATCATATTCTACATCCCTTAATCCATACCACATTTACATTTACATTTAGTCATTTAGCAGATGCTTTGATCCAAAGCGACTTACAAATGAGAGCAAAAGAAGCAACTAGAACAGTCAAGGGCAACAGTATGCAAGTCTCAGTTAATCTAGCTCAGAACACACAGGACTTTTTTTTTTTTTAATTTATAAATTAGACAGACAGAAAATGAATAGAATGATAAGTGCTATTATTGATTGGTCAGGTGCTGCTGGATACCAATACCTCAACCTAACAACTTCCTTACTAACTATTAATAAGCGATAATTAGGAGTTTCTTGAGGCAGAAGTCGTAGTTATTAGTGAGAATTGGACCCTAAACTAAAGATGGTGTTGTATTTGAGTGAGCGTCTGGGAACATTATCCTTAAAGTATGGCTTCAGTTAATGGCCGTCATTGTGGCTCTCTGGAGAGTGTTGTTCAAGACCCCTACGACTAAACAAATTGAGGAGTGACCTCTTGCTCGGGTGTATTTACCCTTGACAGGTGTATGAATCACAGCCGCTCTGCTCCAGCTCACCACGAGATACACAGCTTTAATGATCCTGTTCATCAACAGAGCCGCACTGCAAACACACTGCAGATCAACAGCCACCACATGACATGCATGTAAGAAACGAGTAAAAGTCAAGGATGTGGAAATGAAGAGTTAAATGCACAGCTGGGATATTAGAGTTAACTAAGAGGCCGTTTACATGACAATTTTCAATGAAAAACAGTGAAATTGTATGCGTTTTGGCTGTTCATTTACATGACAGCAGCATTTTTGTGGGCCTGAAAATATGCAACAAAATTCAGGGCTCCCACTGAAAAAAACGATTCGTTGGCTCAACATCCATTACTTACAAAGATAAATAGATTAAACTCAAAAAAAAAAAAAAAAAAAAAAAAAAATTTATATATATATATATATATATATATATATATATATATATATATATATATATATATATATATATATATATATATATATATATATATATATATATATATATATATATATATATATATATATATATATATATATATATAATAGTGCTGGGCATCGATTAAAAAAAAAAACGAATTAATCTGATTTTTTCTGTAATTAATCGCGATTAATCGCAAATTTTTAACATTTTAAGTTTTTAATATTTTGATATTGTAATAATTTCAGTTACTCTCCAAATTAATGTATAAACATTTTAAAGACAGTATATTTTAAATATGTGTTGTATTGTCATCTTTTTATGAATGAAGGCCAGTATCACTGATACTAATGTCTCTATGAAACATCAATGACGTTACATTACAGTATAACTGAAAGCTCCCAATTTCAACATTTATTAGGCTTTAAAAAACAACTTTTAATTTAAGTGAACTTAAAACAATCTTTACATAAACCCAAAATAATAAATGTTATATTTACCCATGGCCTTCCCTGTTATAGATATACAGAAATGTAATAGTTATCTTTCTTAACTGCATAAATAATAAATGAAATATAGATGAATCATCATTAAAGCTACAATTTTCTCTGTTCCCGTTGTTCTTTGATGAACATTAATGACATCATCATCAGCCGCGCATCTCATTTCCTCACAACTCTTTAAGTTAATTTAAGACGTTATTTAACTAATTTAAGACTCCTAATTTGAGAATACTCAAAAATCCTCTGTGTTATTGTTTGTTCAAGAGCAAAAGAGAACTCGATGTGAGCAGGAAACTGACGCGAGTCTATCTATGCATCGAGTGTGTGTGTGTGTGTGTGTGTGTGTCAAGAGTGTCCCTTGATTAGCTGACATGAGACGCATACACACACACACACACACACACACACACACACACACACACACACACACACACACAGACCGACACACACAGACAGGACATTGGATTTCAGCGCGTTCTCTTGTGTCTTGTCGCGTTTGGAAGCATTTACATGAATAAGAGCGTGATGATCATGTAACGCTAAGCAAAAAATGTATATAAAAACGGATGCTGCGTTATTTGCGTTAAATATTTTTAATGCGTTAAGCTGAAAAAATTAATCGCCCGCGTTAATGCGTTAATTTGCCCAGCCCTAATTTATAACAATGCAAGCTCTACTTAACATATTCTAGTGTATGCAACACAAAAGTTTTAATTAAAAGGTGAACATAAGTGTATGCGTAAAGTAAATGAAAAAACGTAAGTGACATCAACTAGCATTACAACTTGGTTCAAATTAAGCAAACCTAACATCACATTTTACGTATTTGTGAGCTGCGTCATATGCAAATATTTGATCCAGCCAATGAGCAGAAGCGGGAGCCATTTTGAAGCGTGATGTGGTGAAGAATCTGTCAGTTTTGACATTTTTAACTTGAATTAACACTCATTTAATGTTTTAGTGGGCTGTATTCCTATACTGGAAGTACAATGCAACGTTTTCTGAAGCGCAATGTGGTGAAGATGGTGAAAGGAGATAAGCTAAGCTTAACAAAATAAAGTGTGCCATCCAACGTCCACTCTTTTAATGCATTTGTAGTCACTGGGGATTCGTTAAAATTATATTTTTAATTTCCTATGAATTCTTCAGCAATCAGAATGTTACTTTTGAATACCTTGCAACTAGCTCTATATATCGAGTTTGTATGTGTACGTTTATTGCACAAGAATCAAGAAATATTTATATATTTTATAAATGTACACTGGTAAAAATGATGTGTTGGATTTACTTAAAATATATATGCACCATTTTTGCATCACACTTTTTAAGTAAACCCAGCTTGGAATAATTTTACTTAAAATTAACAAGAAAACCTTTGTTATATGTACTTAGATATTTGAGTTCACTCAACATTCTTTACTTAAAAATATATGTAACACGATAGAATCTACGAAGTAATGTTAAGTTAACACAACTTGCTCATACTTGCATATTACATATATTTTTAAGTAAAGAATGTTGAGTGAACTCAAATAATAGTATTTGTAAAATAACTGTATAATCTGCACTGCAAATGCACAACATCATAAATGAAATAAATCTATGCGACAAAATAAAAATATATCATAATAATAATAAACAGAACATTCTAATGTTAAACGTTTGGTGAATGTTACATCAAGGCTGTGTACATGTTAGTTATATTCTTATATTGCAACATTTGTTTTATTTATTATTATTTATTTCACTGTAACTTACATTTTGAAGTACAATCAACTCGGATGTTTAAGTTATTTCAACTTAAATAACATTAAACTGACGAAAAATCTAGTATAACTAATAAAAAAGTAGAAAATGGCTTATTTTGATGAGTTAAAGCAATGCGAAAACATTTGTTGTCATAACTTATCACTGTAAAAAATGATGTGATCGATAAGTTAAAAAGTTTAAATATTTTGTGCTGTATATACACAGTAAAAAAAGAAAAGTTGACATAACTTAAAATTGTTAGGCTACTTGCTGCACAGCTTTTTTGAGTTTACTCAAATATTTAACAAAGTAGTTCACTTAACTCAATTAACTGAGTATGGTCACATGTCTCCCAATTTAAGATGTTTTGTTCAGCTGATTAAGTTTTTTATTTTATTTTATGTCACCATCATGGTGATGAGTGTTTTCTTTAGTTGGGCAGTTTGACTTTTTATTGTTTGGCAAGAAAAGATAATCAAATGCTGTCAGCTGCTCGATGATAAGAATATAATCATTGTGTAGTGGCTTAATTCACAGATTTTAGAGTTTAATATGAGTAATATACTATTAGCTTTTTCTAAATTGTGATTCTAGAAAAGATCAAATATGGTTTTAATCAAAATAGTTAACGAAGGTTTAAAACCGATTGTGCATTAAGCACTTTGACCTCGTATGAGATTTTCTCACACAGACATCAAGAATCAGCCTATAAATCTCAACAATGGTTACATGCTTCATACCGCAATGCATTCTGGGAACCATGGATGAGTTTTGCATGATGCACCCAGAATGCATTGTTAACTTGTTGCAACTTGTATGCTTGCATTTACAAATCGAATTTACAACTAATACTACCTTGGTCCAACAATTGTTGATCCAACTTATTTTGACCAGTTAAGCCAACTTTTTTGCATTTAATTGTCCAGTTAACTAAAACATTATCATTAGGCAAAATATTTTTTTTTTTTGTTCAATTTTTTACAGTGTACTGAACAAGACAGCTCAGTATATACAAGTTGTTAGGTTCCACTAATGTTTAGATAGCACTCGACTCACAGGGACACTGTAACGTTCCCACAACCAACATGGAATGTTTGGGAAACGTGCTTCAGCGCAGACCACTTATAATGGGAACATTCGTTTTGTTTTGTCGCGCTGTCGCGTCGTTCGCTCTCTGCGTAGACAGGGTGTGAGGCTCTTTGTGAAGTGTTCTGCGACATGAAGGGCTACGACCTCTGACCCCCCCCCTCTCATATCTGGCCCCTCTGCACTTCAGGGCCAAGAGCCTCCCTCGCTCCCTCCTTCCCGGACCGGCGTATGATTTATTCACCAGCTCTCGCTGTGGCCTGGCTTTGTGACCCCCTCCCATTGTGTGTTTGGAGAGGGTTGAGGCGGCAGGGGTTCGGGACCATCAGCGTGAACAAACAGCCGGTCGTGCCACAGTGTCCGCCGTCTTACACTGACTCACACTCGCAGATCTGTACGGAAGAGTCGCCCATCTGGCCTCGTTCCTCTCTAAAGCTGCAGAAAGACTCAGAATCGAGTCTGATTAGTTTGTGTTTCAACTCTTTCCTCCAGAGCTTCAGCAGAGGAACGACTTTCCATGCTGTGAAGCGAGTCATGCGTGTTTAACCCCTCTGGGTTTAGCCTTTCACACTTGGTTTGAAATCCGTGTTCAGTTTCTCTCTTATTTCATTGGGTCTGAATCGCATTTGAGTCAGTCAAGCTACAGAGAACATTCATGACTCAATGCATAATGGTTTGACATTGCATAATGTAATAGTAATGCATAATACACGTTATGCATCTCCTCTGACTTTGAGCAAGCACAGAACGCTGTGGATGTTTACATGTTACAAAGTCTGTTAGTCCAACGGTGCAAAAATCTGACTGGTGCGATTTTACTCTGACTAAAGTGTTTACGTGATGTAATAAAAAGACAAATTATTGCATGCAGAATTGTTTGACATTGCATAATGTAACGGCAATGCACAACTGAATATTTGACATATTAAATACACTTTGTGTGTGTGTTTGGGACTTTTGGTGCAAGCACACATTTCTGAGGCCAAATGTAAAGTGATTCATGTGTTAGTCCAGCTTTTCAAAAATTGGACTGCTGCGATTTTACTAAAGACGTCGTTACAAAGTCCATCTCACTACAGTGGTTCTACAATAACTTTATGGAGTGACGAGAATAGTTTTTGTGCGCAAAAAAACCCTAAATAACAACTTATATAGTGATGACGATTTCAAAACACGGCATCATGAAGCTTCGAAGCGTTATGAATCAGTGAGTCGATTCATGATTATGAAATTATGGAATTTGGCACAAGATATGAAATTTGGCACACTGATAGAGGACAGTCCAAACATTCACCACAGCAAATTTGGAGTCTCTAACTTGATCCTTCTAGCGCCACCAACTGGCCAACGTTTCACTTACATTTATGCTTATAACATTTGAACCATAAGCGCTAGAAACAAAATTCATGATCATTTTCCTTCCCAAAAAAATGACTTTTTCAAACTTCTCCTAGACAGTTTGTCTGACTTTCACAAAAATCAGATCATCAGATCATCTTCAGATAAACCCAACTGTTCTCAAATAACGCGTGAACGAATTTGACGGAGAGCTCGCCAGTTTGGACTTTATCTCTGCAACCCTTTAGCGTATTCAGACCAAAGTTGGTACATGTCATCCTAAGCATGACCAGAGGGTACATTAAGGGTATGAACCTACACTGGTCTCAAGGTTCGGCTCGATTATGATTATCATGCCATCGATTCGGTTTCAGGGTTAATTTTGACAGCAAATTTTGATTTAGTTTTAGTCATAGTCTTTTGACTAAAATGCCATTTAGTTTTAGTCATATTTTAGTCACCTGAATTGTTTTTAGTTTTAGTCTAGTTTTAGTCGACTAAATATCATAAGGTCTCCTAAAATCTATGAGTTTAGTTAAATTGTAATACATTAAACATTTAAGCCTTACATAACCGACTGTCACTTGAACTGACATAATTTTGTTTTTGACATTAAAAATACACGAAAGAGAGCTCAATTCACTTTTTTTTTTTTTTTTTTTTTTTTTTAAATATATACAGTATTTAGTTTTTATAACTTTGTATTTCTGTTTTAGTTAGTAGGCCATATCAGGTTAAGCTAAAGCTTCAAATAAGTGTTTTTTATTTTATTTCAGTTAACATTTATTTAATTTCAAGTAATGAAGATTTTTTAAAATGGTTTTAGTTAACTATTATAACCCTGATACTTTGATACTTTATTGAATATGTGTCAAATACTGTTCTTTCCTCCTGACTATGAATTAAATGGGAATTAAATTAAATACAGTTTATTGTGTAACCAAAAACGAAAATATAATGCGTAACTTTTAATTACAAACAAGCTCGAAATACACATTGATTCTTATTTTGAAATGCGCCTTACTATTGCAGTGGCAGGAGCTCATTCAAGTTCAGGAGATAAAATATGCATTGTTACAATCGTCTAAAACACATTAATGTGCGCATCTGTGACACAGGACATCAGTTCTGACCGGATCTCTTCCCTAATCGTCCCTCTCTAACATTATCGTCTCGTTTTTATTTGTTGATGAAAATGACAGTTGATTTTTGTCATAGTTTTTGTCATCCAACACTAGTTTTTATTTAGTTATCGTCTCATTTTCGTCAGTGAAAAAAGGTTGTTGACGAAAATTATGACGAAAATTATTTGTCAACGAAATTAACACTGTTCGGATCAATTCGATATCACGATGCATCACAATGTATAACGCACAAACTAATGAAAGTAAAGTCGTAGGTGCTCAACATACAATCATATTCATTAAAAGTAAAGAAACTGAATGATCTGACCAGTGCTGTTGCCGCACTCGATCTCCTATTGCAGTCTTTGATTTTGAAATGAGCTGATGATCAATAAAATGCAGCTCATATCTGTTGTTTTCGGTGACAGGAACTCTGCATATAGTGCGGGAATTGAAGATCGGATTTATATCCGTTTTGCGGAGACACATTTATGGGCACAAGTGTAAATGAAATCGTTTTGATAAATCAGATAGCTTTGATTTAACCACAGTGAGTGTGTTCTCCAGGTCGTGCTTACCAGGTTGTTCATAAAAGCCGAAATGTGCCCAGATGTCGGCTTTTAAAGTAATTAGAACATTTTAATTACTCGCACTTGCGTCTCGCCTCCCTCTGCCATTGTCTGCTACAGAAGCTTCACAAGTTATTAAGCAAAAACAGCCATTTTTCATATCTCCAGACCAGTAGGTGGCGCTGTGCTGAAAAGCTGCATGTACCTCAGGGGTGTCGAAATTAATAATCTCTACGATGATTATTGCGACAAAGCACATACGCGACAAATGACGTCAGAAAATAATCAGTATTATAATCGGTTATGGTCTATTACTGAACCGATACCGAATCGGCCTCGTTTGCATCGCGATGCATCGTAGAAACTATTAATTTCGACACCCTTGGGGTACATGCAGCGCCACCTACTGGTCTGGAGATATGAAAAATGGCTGTTTTTGCTAAATAACTTCTGAATGGTTTTCCTCTCCTGATTCAGTGCATCATGCCAAGTCAAATGATACCCAATTGTCCCATATTGGCTATTGTGGTCATCTGCCATTTTGAATTTGGTCCTAAAATGCTGTATTTTAAGACCGCATTAGTGCATCGTTACAAAACTCGGTGTCATCGGGACCATGCCCTGAAGGTACACCATTTTGTGGTCAAAATTTATAATGAAATTTCTACAAATGCTAATAACTTTTGATTAATTTTAAGGAAACTGGTCTTGATATATTCCTTGGGTCATGCCGAGAACAGTGATACCAATTATGCCAATTTGCTGAAACTTCCAGTCCGCCATTTTGAATTTCTCTGAAAACCTACTTTTTCGAACTCCTCCTATATCGTTGGTCTGATTTTCACCAAAATTGGCGCAAATCATCTTCAGACTATGCAGGCAAAAATGTATCAAAAGCTTTTCGATAGACCAAACAGTCCTCGAGTAACACATCAACGAATTTGTTGGCATGATGCCAAGCTGATTCTGAGGCTGAAACTCTGCAATGCATTGGCCTATTGACAACAAACTTTTAATGTTTCATTGTCTGCTCACACTGACCACACCTTAATAATCTGATAACAGCGCCACATATTGGTCAAAAGTGATACGCAAGGTTACAAGTGACTGTATTTGTTATATTTCTTAGCCTAGCGGCAGCAAATCAAATTTTCAGCGAGGGTCGTCTAGCAACTCTCCGTTGGCTTGCGAGCTGGAAAAACGAAACTCTGGTCAGGCCAATCACATCGTGTATAGAGTCGGTGGGCGGTGCTTAACATAATGACAGAGTTGCGGCGGTTTCGCATGCTACTTGTAAACAAAGAAGCTGCAGCCTTTCGAATCGGCTTTGGCCGCGACTCTAGAAGACGAAGCTTTTCTTTGAGAAAAGAACAAGGAACAAAACTTAAATCATTCGTAAGAAAGAAAGATGTGTTCGGAGTTTTGCCGACCGGATACTGCGAAAGGTTAATCTATCAACTAGCTCTGCTTCACCCTCTTCTGGTTGGTTGTAGCGCTATCCTATTGCGTGCAGAGGGAATCTGAAAGACAACCATTTGTCCCGCTCCTCAGATTGAGCCCTGCCAATGGTGAGTTCCCCCAACATCTTGATGTGGCTCTGGCTTGTCAGGCTAGATATTTCAACCAATACTATTGCTTTAATTGCTCAATGTTGCAGTTTTTCTGAAGCTCACAGCCATTGGTCCCTTTTGTGCTTGGCCCCGATAATTGCTGCTTGCAGCTATATTTAAATATTTGACTAATCAAATACATTAAAGGCAAATTATTGCTGGAATTGGACTAATGCAAATGGACATCATGTGAATACCCCAGTGAGTACTAGCAGCAGGTGCTACAGTAGCTATTTCAGTTTCATTATGTTACTGATGTATTTGGTTTGGATTCACCATGCTCATTTGTCTGTCACGGACGCATTGCAAGAAATGCAAAGAATGCAAGCTGCTCTCTGACGGCAATTCATTCTGACACAAACTATAATTTGTGTGACCAAAGGCACATGATTCGTCATTAATTAATGGTTCACTTCTACAAGTTAGAACAGGCTGCAAATGCAATCATTCTCACTTTTTCAGGTGCTACTTTCACACTCGGTGTGTATCAAAAAATGCATTCATGCATTTAGCAGATGCTTTTATCCCAATCCACATGCATTCCCTGGGAATCCACTTCATGACTTTGGCATAGCTATAGATGCAAATGGCTCCTTGTAAACATCAATGATTACAGATCGGTCAAACAAACCCTGCGCATCTCATTGGTGGAGACTCAAAGGTGCGGTTGGACGTCACATATTCCCAGTTAAACTCTTTCTGAAAGTAAATGAGAGTGATTTCCAGCTGACCGAGGTCTATCTCTTTTGTGCGAGCTGTGAAACCGCTGACTGCGGAACGTGAGAAGGAAAGAAAGGTGAGCGCGCAGGGACGTCCCGTACGTGGCTCCTCCTTTTGTTCCCTGTGCTCCTCTTGTATGGCCAGGAAGGCCTCAGAGACCGCGGGCCTGAAAAAAGCCTTCCGGCTAATCGTGGCTCATCTCGCTAACCTCTGTGTCACCTCTCCTCCTCCCGATCCAAACGTCACACCTGCTTTCATGGGCTGTCCTGTGAGGACTGGATCACTGTATGCTCGTCCAGCTGGGAGACGCTTATCTGCCTGAATAAAACAACAACAACAACAACGACATTACCTGGGAGAGGACGGATGGGGAGAGAAACACCTTCCCAACTAGCCTTCTCTGTTCAGCCCGGCCGTGCGTCTCATACGGTAGATCAGGGCTTTTCAAACTTTATGATGCCAAGGACCCCCAAATATGATAAATCTTTTATGAGGGACCCCCTTCCTAACCTATATATTTATATGAATGAAAAAAAACATTCAAACTGTTAGATAAATAGTACTTGTCACATTATAAATACAACATATTGTTTCCAAACTTGAATTGGCTATACTTAAAGGGTTAGTTCACCCAAAAATGAAAATTCTGTCATTAATTACTGACCCTCATGTCGTTCGACACCCGTCAGACCTCCGTTCATCTTCAGAACACAAATGAAGATATTTTAGTGTAAATCTGATGCTCTGAAAGGCCTCCATTGGCTCAATGGCACGGTTCACTCTCAAGACCCTTAAAAGGCACTAAAGACGTTGTTACAAAGTCCATCTCACTACAGTTGTTCTAAAATAACTTTATGAATCGGCGAGAATAGTTTTTGTGCGCAAAAAAACCCCTAAATAACGACTTATATAGTGATGACGATTTCAAAACACGGCCTCATGAAGCTTTGAAGCGTTATGAATCAGTGAGTCGAATCATGATTCGGATCGCGTGTCAAACCGCCAAACTGCTGAAATTTGGCGATTCAAACTGCTGAATCGACTCACTGATTCATAACGCTTCGAAGCTTCATGATGCTTTGTTTTGAAATCGTCATCACTATATAAGTCGTTATTTAGGGTTTTTTTGCGCACAAAAACAATTCTCGCCGATTCATAAAGTTATTGTAGAGCCGCTGTAGTGAGATGGACTTTGTAACAACGTCTTTAGTGTCTTTTAAGGGTCTTGAGAATGTAAAGTGCATTGAGCCAATGGAGGCCTTTCAGAGCCATCAGATTTACACTAAAATATCTTCATTTGTGTCTGAAGATGAACGGAGGTCTGACGGGTGTCCAACGACATGAGGGTAAGTCATTAATGACAGAATTTTCATTTTTGGGTGAACTAACCCTTTAATGTTGGATGTTAAACCTAAAGAACATTCTCAATTAAAAATTATTTATATAAGCAACTTTCACAATAAATGTACATAAGCAGCTTACGCGTTAAGAACACTGCCTTTCAACCCCAGTGAGTGAGATAAAGGGGACTATAGTGAGAAAATCTCACTAGAAAGAAACAAAGCAAACATATACAATTCTGGAAAGTATGTAGGCTATACGGCAAGAAAGGAGAGAAATATTTAGAAATGAAACAGAATGTTTGGTCGACTATCCATTTTTGCTTTGTCTTTTTATTCTCTGATCTTTTCTGGGGACCTTTTAGAACCTTCTGGAGGACCCCAAAACCCCTGCGGTAGATGATCAGACCTGTAAGATGATCATAAAAATAAAATTACACTTAAATGTGATATTCGAAGAAAACAAAAATCACATTGCTAAAACCTTATATACTGTACAAAAGTTGCTGCCTTACATTTTTAAGTACAATCAACTCGGATGTTTAAGTTATTAAAACTTAAATTACATTAAACTGACTTAAAAAATTAGTTGAATCTTGTATAACATAAAACATTTTTACTTATTTTTATTGTAAAGCATATGTTGTCATAAATTATTGATCGTATAATGTTTTACAGTATAGAGAATCTCAACTGCCCGACATGATTTCATCACAATTTAACTATTATCTTACAGCTCTAAATATAAAGTTGGATATACACTATATTGGCAAAAGTATTGCGACGCTTCTCCAAATCACTGAGTTCAGGTGTTCAATCACTTCATGGCCACAGAGAATGGGCCGCTTTCAGGAGCTCAGAGAACTCAGTCGTGGTACCGTGATCAGTGGCCACCTGTGCAATAAGTCCAAATATTATACTAAATATTCCACACTCAACTGTTAGTGGTGTTAAAACAAAGTGGAAGCGATTGGGAAAAACAGCAACTCAGCCACGAAGTGAAAATCACAGAGCGGGGTCAGCGCATGCTGAGGGTCACAGAAGTCCCAACTTTCTGCAGAGTCAAGAGCTCCAGACCTTCAAACTTCAGTGTGTAGAGCTTC
>NC_137112.1:4159769-4334769 GCF_949357685.1 Gobio gobio | reverse complement strand
ATCTATCTATCTATCTATCTATCTATCTATCTATCTATCTATCTATCTATCTATCTATCTATCTATCTATCTATCTATCTATCTATCATCCATCCATCCATCCATCCATCAACCATCCACCTATCTATCATTCTATCCATCCATCCATATATCTATCGTTCTATCCATCCATCCATCCACCATCCATCTATCTATCATTCTATCCATCCATCCATCTATCTATCGTTCTATCTTTCATCCATCCATCCATCCATCAACCATCCATCTATCTATCATTCTATCCATCCATCCATCTGTCTATTGTTCTATCTATCCATCCATCTATCTATCCATCTATCTATCATTCTATCTATCCATCCATCCATCCATCCATCAATCCATCTATCGTTCTATCCATCTATCCATCTATCTATCATTCTATCCATCCATCTATCGTTCTATCCATCCATCCATCCATCCATCCATCCATCCATCCATCCATCCATCCATCTATCTATCCATCTATCGTTCTATCCATCCATCCATCAACCAATCATTCTATCCATCCATCCATCTATCTATTGTTCTATCTATCCATCCATCTATCTATCCATCTATCTATCATTCTATCTATCCATCCATCCATCCATCCATCTATCCATCTATCGTTCTATCCATCTATCCATCTATCTATCATTCTATCCATCCATCTATCGTTCTATCCATCCATCCATCCATCCTTCCATCCATCCATCCATCCATCCATCCATCCATCCATCCATCCATCTATCTATCCATCTATCGTTCTATCCATCCATCCATCATCCATCCATCTATCTATCATTCTATCATCCATCCATCTATCTATGGTTCTATCGATCATCCATCCATCCATCAACCATCCATCTATCTATCATTCTATCCATCCATCCATCTATCTATTGTTCTATCTATCCATCCATCTATCTATCCATCTATCTATCATTCGATCTATCCTTCCATCCATCCATCCATCCATCTATCCATCTATCGTTCTATCCATCTATCCATCTATCTATCATTCTATCCATCCATCTATCGTTCTATCCATCCATCCATCTATCTATCCATCTATCGTTCTATCCATCCATCCATCATCCATTCATCTATCTATCATTCTATCATCCATCCATCTATCTATCGTTCTATCGATCATCCATCCATCCATCAACCATCCATCTATCTATCATTCTATCCATCCATCCATCTATCTATCCATCTATCGTTCTATCCATCCATCCATCATCCATCCATCTATCTATCATTCTATCATCCACCCATCTATCTATCGTTCTATCGATCATCCATCCATCCATCAACCATCCATCTATCTATCATTCTATATCCATCCATCCAGCTATCTATCCTTCTATCCATCCATCAATTCATCTATCCATCTATTATTCAATCTATCCATAATATATTTATTATATATGTGTGTGTATATATATCAAATTACACTGATTTGAGTAATGCTGCTGAAAATAAAGCTTTGCATCACAGGAATACATTACATTTTAAAATATATTCAAATATACAATTGTTATTTTAATTGTATTACTATTTTTACTGTATTTTTATCAAATAAATTCAGGTGAGCAGAAGAAACTTATAATATAATAATAAATTATATAATTTAATATATTTTCTAATAATTTATATAAGACTCATATTTAATCAGGAGCTCTGGTTTTCACTTCCAGAACAACTTTTGTTAAATGCTAATGCATGTTTAATTTATAGTGTAGGCATTCAAAGGAGCTTAGCAAAAAAAAAAAAACCCTCTTAAAAGTCTCCACTATTTCCAAAACATTTCTCGTTAGGATCTGCAAACCTGCCTGTCATAATGTTGACACTAGAGTAAGTGATCGCTTCCCTCGGACGGAGAGGCCGGGGCGCAGATGCTCGTCTCCAACCTCGACGCGAGACACGATGAGCCGATAAGACCAGGAGGAATTCAGCAGCAAAGCTCCTCTATAAACATGATCATGGAGATCCATCTGCGCTCCTCGCTGCTTATTACGGCTGTTTGCCAAGTCAAGCAGTTTCAGTCTTCATGCCCTTTCAGTCAACTAAAATCGAGTAAAAAACAAGACCTTAGCAACTCCCTGGCAACCACCCACAACACTCCAGCATCACCGCAGCTGCAGGAATTCCTGTCGTTCTTTCTGTGGATCTGCAGCTCCTCCGCCGGGCTTTACACACTCGCGGGTGCCATGGATCATGTTTAATTACATTAGAAATCACCCAGAGGATTTAGAGTGTAAACACTGTAAACAGGCCCTCCGCTGTGCGGGTATTTATGTGTGCGTGTGTTGATGTTCTGCAGGTTTATTGCGGAGAGCTAAAGTTCAGTCGAGTGCTTTGTAAGGTCTGGACTCCATCGCAGTTTCATTGGTCAAGGACCGCCCAGAGGCCGTCTGACAGACATGCAACGCAACCAATCACGGTTAGTTTGGTTCAGCGTCATGTTTAGGGGCGTACTTTTGGAAATCCAGTGTTCAGTTGATCATGATAAGCGCTCACTGTCACAGTTGTAAAAACAACGGCTTTCTTTTTTCATTAAAGGTGCACTATGTAACATTTGTTTCAGTAAAATATCCAAACACCACTAGGCCAGTGTTATATATTTTTTACTTACAATATCCCAAATCAGAGACTTGTTTTACATCTTGTAAAAATGGGCATAAAAGTACAGATCATTTTAGAGTAGACAGAAATCAGAAAATACAACACTTTTCACTCAGAAATTGCTAGTACATTGCACAAATAATTGCAAAGAAACGCAAGTTACACATCAAATTAAATTTTGAAATTCTTGTAAAACGTACACCAATAATCTTGGTTTCATTTACATCCTCGACTAGATTCAGTGGAAGATTGGCTTCGTTAGCTGACTGTCCCTGTACAAGCTTAACCACAGCAAAGCTGAAGAAATCTCATTAAAGCACTACTGAAGTCTACACTCGGCCATCACACTACACAACACACACTGAATTCATTAATTACATCAAGAATAAATACAGGGAGCTGGAAGAAATTTTGCCAATTGCTTTTGTGGATGTTGATGCTCTGAATCCACAAAAGCATGTGCACTAAATAAATACAATTTCACTTCTCAATAGGCAGAACATGTTGCTTGCAACGGCAATGTCAGGGGTTCGACTCCCAGAAAAAATGCACACTGATAAAATGTACCTTGAACCTGCAAGATGCTTTGCATTAATGCATTCAATATTTTGGTAGCACTTTATTTTACAGTATGTACACTTATGTGTACTTACCCAAGTACTGGTAATATAAGGTAACTACATGGGTTAAGGTTAGTTTTAGGGGTTGGTACGTTGCTATCACCCAGTTATTGTAATTACTATAATGAGGTCAGTGTTTTGCTACACAGAGTAGTTGCTTAAGTTCTTTAAGGTTTCAGCTCGAAAGCATCTGTTGTTGTTTGGCTTTGATTAGTCTGTATTAGGCTGGATGAAGGTGAGAGTAAGCTAAGCTTAATCTAATGTCAGCTACATGCACTAACACACGTGCCTTGCGTTTTTTGCGCAACCTGATTGACTCTGAGCATAAACATGCTTAATAAATATACACATGCATATTCAATACTGTATGATTCTTCTAATCTGACTGCTTTGATTCGTCTGGTACTTGTGTCGTATTATGTTGTAAAGTTGAAAGTCATTAAAGTCCCAATGAAGTGCTTTGAAATGCGCAGCATTATTCAATGTGTTGAGGTAATTTCCACTGAAACAGGAAGACAGGGCGGGGCATATCGAACAGCTCCTCCTCTTTCTAAAATCAGCCAATAGAGTTTAGTTAATATCACAGCTCATCGACGTTGAGCTCCATAAAAGTGTTCCCCTATCCCCTATATAGTACACTGTCTGATCCGTCCCCTATCCCCTATATAGTACACTGTCTGATCCGTCCCCTATCCCCTATATAGTACACTGTCTGATCCGTCCCCTATCCCCTATATAGTACACTGTCTGATCGTCCCCTATCCCCTATATAGTGCACTGTCTGATCGTCCCCTATCCCCTATATAGTGCACTGTCTGATCCGTCCCCTATCCCCTATATAGTACACTGTCTGATCCGTCCCCTATCCCCTATATAGTACACTGTCTGATCCGTCCCCTATCCCCTATATAGTATACTGTCTGATCCGTCCCCTATCCCCTATATAGTGCACTGTCTGATCGTCCCCTATCCCCTATATAGTGCACTGTCTGATCCGTCCCCTATCCCCTATATAGTACACTGTCTGATCCGTCCCCTATCCCCTATATAGTACACTGTCTGATCCGTCCCCTATCCCCTATATAGTACACTGTCTGATCCGTCCCCTATCCCCTATATAGTGCACTGTCTGATCCGTCCCCTATCCCCTATATAGTGCACTGTCTGATCGTCCCCTATCCCCTATATAGTGCACTGGCTGATCCGTTCCCTATCCCCTATATAGTGCACTGCCTATATAGTGCACTGTCTGATCCGTTCCCTATCCCCTATATAGTGCACTGTCTGATCCGTCCCCTATCCCCTATATAGTGCACTGTCTGATCATTCCCAATCCCCTATATAGTGCACTGTCTGATCCGTCCCCTATCCCCTATATAGTGCACTGTCTGATCCGTCCCCTATCCCCTATATAGTGCACTGTCTGATCCATCCCCTATCCCCTATATAGTGCACTGTCTGATCGTTCCCTATCCCCTATATAGTGCACTGTCTGATCCGTCCCCTATCCCCTATATAGTGCACTGTCTGATCCGTCCCCTATCCCCTATATAGTGCACTGTCTGATCCATCCCCTATCCCCTATATAGTGCACTGTCTGATCGTTCCCTATCCCCTATATAGTGCACTGTCTGATCCGTCCCCTATCCCCTATATAGTTTACTGTCTGATCGTTTCGCTATCCCCTATATAGTGTACTGTCTGATCGTTTCGCTATCCCCTATATAGTGCACTCTGATCGGTCCCCTATCCCCTATATAGTGTACTGCCTGATCCGTCCCCTGTCCCCTATATAGTGTACTGTCTGATCCGTCCCCTATCCCCTATATAGTGTACTGCCTGATCCGTCCCCTATCCCCTATATAGTGCACTGTCTGATCCGTCCCCTGTCCCCTATATAGTGCACTGTCTGATCCGTCCCCTATCCCCTATATAGTGCACTGTCTGATCCGTCCCCTATCCCCTATATAGTGCACTGTCTGATCCGTCCCCTATCCCCTATATAGTGTACTGTCTGATCCGTCCCCTATCCCCTATATAGTGCACTCTCTGATCCATCCCCTATCCCCTATATAGTGCACTGTCTGATCCGTCCCCTGTCCCCTATATAGTGCACTGTCTGATCCGTCCCCTATCCCCTATATAGTGCACTGTCTGATCCGTCCCCTATCCCCTATATAGTGCACTGTCTGATCCGTCCCCTATCCCCTATATAGTGCACTGTCTGATCCGTCCCCTATCCCCTATATAGTGTACTGTCTGATCCGTCCCCTATCCCCTATATAGTGCACTCTCTGATCCATCCCCTATCCCCTATATAGTGCACTGTCTGATCCGTCCCCTGTCCCCTATATAGTGCACTGTCTGATCCGTCCCCTATCCCCTATATAGTGCACTGTCTGATCCGTCCCCTGTCCCCTATATAGTGCACTGTCTGATCCGTCCCCTGTCCCCTATATAGTGCACTGTCTGATCCGTCCCCTGTCCCCTATATAGTGCACTGTCTGATCCGTCCCCTGTCCCCTATATAGTGCACTGTCTGATCCGTCCCCTATATAGTGTACTGTCTGATCCGTCCCCTATCCCCTATATAGTGCACTCTCTGATCCGTCCCCTATCCCCTATATAGTGCACTCTCTGATCCGTCCCCTGTCCCCTATATAGTGCACTGTCTGATCCGTCCCCTATCCCCTATATAGTGCACTGTCTGATCCGTCCCCTATCCCCTATATAGTGCACTGTCTGATCCGTCCCCTGTCCCCTATATAGTGCACTGTCTGATCGTTTCGCTATTCCCTATATAGTGCACTGTCTGATCGTTTCGCTATCCGTGTTTGTTTGATAAAGATATTTTTCGAGTCCTGTGAGTGTTTCTCCAGACGCTTTCAAAACAATCCCCACATGTACTGAGGGGAGCAGAAGCTCATTAAATATGCAAATCTTATCCAATCCTAGCCGTGGGCGTTTACTTCCAAGTCTTCAGTGCGGCACGCCCATAAAAACTGAGCGTTTTTCAGAGAGCCTCAAAACCAAGGCAGAAAATGGCCTATTACTCATTCATTATGATGTTTTTGAATGTAAAATCCACGCAAACGTCATAAGTTGACCTCAGACAACAGTATAAAAAAATTCAAAAAGCCAGTTCATGACACCTTTACCTTACTATTTCAATAATTTAATGACTCTAACGACTTTAATACTCTAGTTCACTGTTCTCTGATTGGTCAGTTAATGGTCACATGACATGCAAGTAAACATAAAATATATAGTTTTAGTGAGTGTTTTATTTTGATTGTTGGGCTGCATGGCAAAATCAATTATATAGTGATTATTTCGTCCTATATTGCAATTTGAACTGCATAATAACATCTAATTTAATATGAAAATGACATATTGCAACAGCTGAGACATCCAGACAAAATTAATTCCATAAATGATTCTGAACATGGTTTTAATGCTTCATTTTGCTATGGAAAACACAGTTTCCACCTTTTCTTCAAGTAAAGTGAATGTCATTTTAGTAGTTTAGCAACTGTTTATTTTTTAAATAACAGCTATAAAACTCTTCGAGCATATAACATTAATAAAACTATACTTTTCAAACATAAATTAAAAGTGTTCATTATTATGCCATTACAATTATTATACATTTTTACAACCTGTCATGACAACATTATCTGTAAATAAAAACACATGTAAACTTGCAGCACTGCATGTGGCTATTGAAAGAATGAGTTCAGAAGACTTGAATTATGGTGCAAAAGTCTCATTTTTGGGTGAACTATGCCTTTAAATTCAAGATATTTTCCCAGTATGGTACATATGAGATATTTGGGACTGAACAAGGGTGCTTATCCTGGCGTTGTCATTTAAATGAGCCACCCTCGGCCCCCTCTCGCTCTTTCTGTCCCTGTAGGGCCATCGTCGCTAATCAGCATGGCTGATCTGAGGAGGTGGAGCGGGCAGCTGAATCTGTGCCTGTTGGAGCAGAGACGATTAAGAGGCGTTCAGGGATTAGGGCACTACAGCGGCCGCTTTGCCCCTCGCCACTGCCTAATTCTGATTAACAAGAGACCTTCTGCCTTAAACCCCCCGGCCGACCCTCAACCCACCCAAAACACCTCCTCCACCTGCAGATCACACTGGACTAATGAAACCTCGGTTTAAGCCTGCGCTCTTCCCGCCATTTTTGTTGGTACGGTCCATATGGTGCTCATTAGACAAATGAGGGAATGAGGTGGGATGGGAAATGAACGGGGCTGTTTACTTAAATGTTTGGAATAATTACCTTTATTTATGTTTTTTTTTGTCTCTAATGCTCAACGTGGCTGATCAAAAATACTTTAAATTGTGAGATATAACGTCAGAATTGAGAGATATAAAGTCAGAATTGTGAGATATAAAGTCAGAATTGAGAGATATAAAGTCGGAATTGTGAGATATAAAGTCAGAATTGTGAGATATAAAGTCGGAATTGTGAGTTATAAAGTCGGAATTGTGAGATATAAAGTCGGAATTGTGAGATATAAAGTCAGAATTGTGAGTTATAAAGTCGGAATTGTGAGATATAAAGTCAGAATTGTGAGATATAACGTCAGAATTGAGAGATATAAAGTCAGAATTGAGAGATATAAAGTCGGAATTGTGAGATATAAAGTCAGAATTGTGAGATATAAAGTCAGAATTGTGAGATATAAAGTCAGAATTGAGAGATATAAAGTCGGAATTGTGAGATATAAAGTCAGAATTGAGAGATATAAAGTCAGAATTGAGAGATATAAAGTCGGAATTGTGAGATATAAAGTCAGAATTGTGAGATATAAAGTCGGAATTGTGAGATATAAAGTCAGAATTGAGAGATATAAAGTCAGAATTGTGAGATATAAAGTCGGAATTGTGAGTTATAAAGTCGGAATTGTGAGATATAAAGTCGGAATTGTGAGATATAAAGTCAGAATTGTGAGATATAAAGTCAGAATTGAGAGATATAAAGTCAGAATTGAGAGATATAAAGTCGGAATTGTGAGATATAAAGTCAGAATTGAGAGATATAAAGTCAGAATTGTGAGATATAAAGTCAGAATTGAGAGATATAAAGTCAGAATTGAGAGATATAAAGTCAGAATTGTGTGGTATAAAGTCAGAATTGAGAGATATAAAGTCAGAATTGTGAGATATAAAGTCAGAATTGTGAGATATAAAGTCAGAATTGAGAGATATAAAGTCAGAATTGTGTGATATAAAGTCGGAATTGTGTGATATAAAGTCAGAATTGTGAGATATAAAGTCGGAATTGTGAGATATAAAGTCAGAATTGTGTGATATAAAGTCAGAATTGTGTGATATAAAGTCAGAATTGTGTGATATAAAGTCGGAATTGTGTGATATAAAGTCAGAATTGTGAGATATAAAGTCGGAATTGTGAGATATAAAGTCAGAATTGTGTGATATAAAGTCGGAATTGTGTGATATAAAGTCAGAATTGTGAGATATAAAGTCAGAATTGTGAGATATAAAGTCGGAATTGTGTGATATAAAGTCAGAATTGTGATAAATAAAGTCGGAATTGTGTGATATAAAGTCAGAATTGTGAGATATAAAGTCAGAATTGAGAGATATAAAGTCAGAATTGTGAGATATAAAGTCGGAATTGTGAGATATAAAGTCGGAATTGTGTGGTATAAAGTCAGAATTGAGAGATATAAAGTCAGAATTGAGAGATATAAAGTCAGAATTGAGAGATATAAAGTCAGAATTGAGAGATATAAAGTCGGAATTGTGAGATATAAAGTCGGAATTGTGAGATATAAAGTCGGAATTGTGAGTTTTAAAGTCGGAATTGTGAGATATAAAGTCGGAATTGTGAGATATAAAGTCAGAATTGTGAGTTATAAAGTCGGAATTGTGAGATATAAAGTCAGAATTGTGACATATAAAGTCGGAATTGTGAGATATAAAGTCGGAATTGTGAGTTATAAAGTTGGAATTGTGAGATATAAAGTCGGAATTGTGAGATGTATAAAGTCGGAATTGTGAGATGTATAAAGTCAGAATTGTGTGATATAAAGTCAGAATTGTGTGATATAAAGTCGGAATTGTGAGATATAAAGTCAGAATTGTGAGATATTCGGAATTGTGAGATATAAAGTCAGAATTGAGAGATATAAAGTCAGAATTTTGAGATATAAAGTCAGAATTGAGAGATATAAAGTCAGAATTGAGAGATATAAAGTCAGAATTGTGAGATATTCGGAATTGTGAGATATAAAGTCAGAATTGAGAGATATAAAGTCAGAATTGCTAGATATAAAGTCAGAATTGAGAGATATAAAGTCAGAATTGAGAGATATAAAGTCAGAATTGTGTGATATAAAGTCAGAATTGAGAGATATAAAGTCAGAATTGTGAGATATTCGGAATTGTGAGATATAAAGTCAGAATTGAGAGATATAAAGTCAGAATTGTGAGATATAAAGTCAGAATTGAGAGATATAAAGTCAGAATTGAGAGATATAAAGTCAGAATTGTGAGATATAAAGTCAGAATTGTGTGGTATAAAGTCAGAATTGAGAGATATAAAGTCAGAATTGAGAGATATAAAGTCAGAATTGTGAGATATAAAGTCAGAATTGAGAGATATAAAGTCAGAATTGAGAGATATAAAGTCAGAATTGAGAGATATAAAGTCAGAATTGTGAGATATAAAGTCAGAATTGTGAGATATAAAGTCAGAATTGAGAGATATAAAGTCAGAATTGTGAGATATAAAGTCAGAATTGAGAGATATAAAGTCAGAATTGTTAGATATAAAGTCAGAATTGAGAGATATAAAGTCAGAATTGTGAGATATAAAGTCAGAATTGTGAGATATAAAGTCAGAATTGTGAGATATAAAGTCAGAATTGAGAGATATAAAGTCAGAATTGTGTGATATAAAGTCAGAATTGTGTGATATAAAGTCGGAATTGTGTGATATAAAGTCAGAATTGTGAGATATAAAGTCAGAATTGTGAGATATAAAGTCGGAATTGTGTGATATAAAGTCAGAATTGTGATATATAAAGTCGGAATTGTGTGATATAAAGTCAGAATTGAGAGATATAAAGTCAGAATTGAGAGATATAAAGTCAGAATTGTGAGATATAAAGTCAGAATTGTGTGGTATAAAGTCAGAATTGAGAGATATAAAGTCAGAATTGTGAGATAAAGTCAGAATTGTGTGGTATAAAATCAGAATTGAGAGATATAAAGTCAGAATTGAGAGATATAAAGTCAGAATTGAAAGATATAAAGTCAGAATTGTGAGATATAAAGTCAGAATTGAGAGATATAAAGTCAGAATTGTGAGATATAAAGTCAGAATTGAGAGATATAAAGTCGGAATTGTGTGATATAAAGTCAGAATTGTGTGATATAAAGTCAGAATTGTGTGATATAAAGTCAGAATTGTGAGATATAAAGTCAGAATTGTGTGATATAAAGTCAGAATTGTGTGATATAAAGTCAGAATTGTGAGATATAAAGTCAGAATTGTGAGATATAAAGTCAGAATTGAGAGATATAAAGTCAGAATTGTGAGATATAAAGTCAGAATTGTGTGATATAAAGTCAGAATTGTGAGATATAAAGTCAGAATTGTGAGATATAAAGTCAGAATTGAGAGATATAAAGTCAGAATTGTGTGGTATAAAGTCAGAATTGAGAGATATAAAGTCGGAATTGTGAGATATAAAGTCAGAATTGTGTGATATAAAGTCAGAATTGTGTGATATAAAGTCAGAATTGTGTGATATAAAGTCGGAATTGTGTGATATAAAGTCGAAATTGTGTGATATAAAGTCGGAATTGTTTGATATAAAGTCAGAATTGTGAGATATAAAGTCGGAATTGTGAGATATAAAGTCAGAATTGTGAGATATAAAGTCGGAATTGAGAGATATAAAGTCAGAATTGAGAGATATAAAGTCAGAATTGTGAGATATAAAGTCAGAATTGTGAGATATAAAGTCAGAATTGAGAGATATAAAGTCAGAATTGTGAGATATAAAGTCAGAATTGAGAGATATAAAGTCAGAATTGTTAGATATAAAGTCAGAATTGAGAGATATAAAGTCAGAATTGTGAGATATAAAGTCAGAATTGTGAGATATAAAGTCAGAATTGTGAGATATAAAGTCAGAATTGAGAGATATAAAGTCAGAATTGTGTGATATAAAGTCAGAATTGTGTGATATAAAGTCGGAATTGTGTGATATAAAGTCAGAATTGTGAGATATAAAGTCAGAATTGTGAGATATAAAGTCAGAATTGAGAGATATAAAGTCAGAATTGTGTGATATAAAGTCAGAATTGTGTGATATAAAGTCGGAATTGTGTGATATAAAGTCAGAATTGTGAGATATAAAGTCGGAATTGTGAGATATAAAGTCAGAATTGTGTGATATAAAGTCGGAATTGTGTGATATAAAGTCAGAATTGTGAGATATAAAGTCAGAATTGTGAGATATAAAGTCGGAATTGTGTGATATAAAGTCAGAATTGTGATATATAAAGTCGGAATTGTGTGATATAAAGTCAGAATTGAGAGATATAAAGTCAGAATTGAGAGATATAAAGTCAGAATTGTGAGATATAAAGTCAGAATTGTGTGGTATAAAGTCAGAATTGAGAGATATAAAGTCAGAATTGTGAGATAAAGTCAGAATTGTGTGGTATAAAATCAGAATTGAGAGATATAAAGTCAGAATTGAGAGATATAAAGTCAGAATTGAAAGATATAAAGTCAGAATTGTGAGATATAAAGTCAGAATTGAGAGATATAAAGTCAGAATTGTGAGATATAAAGTCAGAATTGAGAGATATAAAGTCGGAATTGTGTGATATAAAGTCAGAATTGTGTGATATAAAGTCAGAATTGTGTGATATAAAGTCAGAATTGTGAGATATAAAGTCAGAATTGTGTGATATAAAGTCAGAATTGTGTGATATAAAGTCAGAATTGTGAGATATAAAGTCAGAATTGTGAGATATAAAGTCAGAATTGAGAGATATAAAGTCAGAATTGTGAGATATAAAGTCAGAATTGTGTGATATAAAGTCAGAATTGTGAGATATAAAGTCAGAATTGTGAGATATAAAGTCAGAATTGAGAGATATAAAGTCAGAATTGTGTGGTATAAAGTCAGAATTGAGAGATATAAAGTCGGAATTGTGAGATATAAAGTCAGAATTGTGTGATATAAAGTCAGAATTGTGTGATATAAAGTCAGAATTGTGTGATATAAAGTCGGAATTGTGTGATATAAAGTCAGAATTGTGAGATATAAAGTCGGAATTGTGAGATATAAAGTCAGAATTGTGATATATAAAGTCGGAATTGTGTGATATAAAGTCAGAATTGTGAGATATAAAGTCGGAATTGTGTGATATAAAGTCAGAATTGTGAGATATAAAGTCAGAATTGTGATATATAAAGTCGGAATTGTGTGATATAAAGTCAGAATTGTGAGATATAAAGTCGGAATTGTGTGATATAAAGTCAGAATTGTGAGATATAAAGTCAGAATTGTGTGATATAAAGTCAGAATTGTGAGATATAAAGTCAGAATTGTGATATATAAAGTCGGAATTGTGTGATATAAAGTCGGAATTGTTTGATATAAAGTCAGAATTGTGAGATATAAAGTCAGAATTGTGATATATAAAGTCGGAATTGTGTGATATTAAGTCAGAATTGTGAGATATAAAGTCGGAATTGTGTGATATAAAGTCAGAATTGTGAGATATAAAGTCAGAATTGTGTGATATAAAGTCAGAATTGTGAGATATAAAGTCGGAATTGTGTGATATAAAGTCAGAATTGTGAGATATAAAGTCGGAATTGTGTGATATAAAGTCAGAATTGTGAGATATAAAGTCGGAATTGTGAGATATAAAGTCAGAATTGTGAGATATAAAGTCGGAATTGTGAGATATAAAGTCAGAATTGTGTGATATAAAGTCAGAATTGTGTTATATAAAGTCAGAATTGTGAGATATAAAGTCAGAATTGTGAGATATTCGGAATTGTGAGATATAAAGTCAGAATTGAGAGATATAAAGTCAGAATTGTGTGATATAAAGTCAGAATTGAGAGATATAAAGTCAGAATTGTGAGATATTCGGAATTGTGAGATATAAAGTCAGAATTGAGAGATATAAAGTCAGAATTGTGAGATATAAAGTCAGAATTGAGAGATATAAAGTCAGAATTGAGAGATATAAAGTCAGAATTGTGAGATATAAAGTCAGAATTGTGTGGTATAAAGTCAGAATTGAGAGATATAAAGTCAGAATTGAGAGATATAAAGTCAGAATTGTGAGATATAAAGTCAGAATTGAGAGATATAAAGTCAGAATTGAGAGATATAAAGTCAGAATTGAGAGATATAAAGTCAGAATTGTGAGATATAAAGTCAGAATTGTGAGATATAAAGTCAGAATTGAGAGATATAAAGTCAGAATTGTGAGATATAAAGTCAGAATTGAGAGATATAAAGTCAGAATTGTTAGATATAAAGTCAGAATTGAGAGATATAAAGTCAGAATTGAGAGATATAAAGTCAGAATTGTGAGATATAAAGTCAGAATTGTGAGATATAAAGTCAGAATTGTGAGATATAAAGTCAGAATTGTGAGATATAAAGTCAGAATTGAGAGATATAAAGTCAGAATTGTGTGATATAAAGTCAGAATTGTGTGATATAAAGTCGGAATTGTGTGATATAAAGTCAGAATTGTGAGATATAAAGTCAGAATTGAGAGATATAAAGTCAGAATTGTGTGATATAAAGTCAGAATTGTGTGATATAAAGTCGGAATTGTGTGATATAAAGTCAGAATTGTGATATATAAAGTCAGAATTGTGAGATATAAAGTCAGAATTGTGAGATATAAAGTCGGAATTGTGTGATATAAAGTCAGAATTGTGAGATATAAAGTCGGAATTGTGTGATATAAAGTCAGAATTGAGAGATATAAAGTCAGAATTGAGAGATATAAAGTCAGAATTGTGAGATATAAAGTCAGAATTGTGTGGTATAAAGTCAGAATTGAGAGATATAAAGTCAGAATTGTGAGATAAAGTCAGAATTGTGTGGTATAAAATCAGAATTGAGAGATATAAAGTCAGAATTGAGAGATATAAAGTCAGAATTGAAAGATATAAAGTCAGAATTGTGAGATATAAAGTCAGAATTGAGAGATATAAAGTCAGAATTGTGAGATATAAAGTCAGAATTGAGAGATATAAAGTCGGAATTGTGTGATATAAAGTCAGAATTGTGTGATATAAAGTCAGAATTGTGTGATATAAAGTCAGAATTGTGAGATATAAAGTCAGAATTGTGTGATATAAAGTCAGAATTGTGAGATATAAAGTCAGAATTGTGAGATATAAAGTCAGAATTGAGAGATATAAAGTCAGAATTGTGAGATATAAAGTCAGAATTGTGTGATATAAAGTCAGAATTGTGAGATATAAAGTCAGAATTGTGAGATATAAAGTCAGAATTGAGAGATATAAAGTCAGAATTGTGAGATATAAAGTCAGAATTGTGAGATATAAAGTCAGAATTGTGAGATATAAAGTCAGAATTGAGAGATATAAAGTCAGAATTGTGTGGTATAAAGTCAGAATTGAGAGATATAAAGTCGGAATTGTGAGATATAAAGTCAGAATTGTGTGATATAAAGTCAGAATTGTGTGATATAAAGTCGGAATTGTGTGATATAAAGTCAGAATTGTGAGATATAAAGTCGGAATTGTGAGATATAAAGTCAGAATTGTGATATATAAAGTCGGAATTGTGTGATATAAAGTCAGAATTGTGAGATATAAAGTCAGAATTGTGATATATAAAGTCGGAATTGTGTGATATAAAGTCAGAATTGTGAGATATAAAGTCGGAATTGTGTGATATAAAGTCAGAATTGTGAGATATAAAGTCAGAATTGTGTGATATAAAGTCAGAATTGTGAGATATAAAGTCAGAATTGTGATATATAAAGTCGGAATTGTGTGATATAAAGTCGGAATTGTGTGATATAAAGTCAGAATTGTGAGATATAAAGTCAGAATTGTGATATATAAAGTCGGAATTGTGTGATATAAAGTCAGAATTGTGAGATATAAAGTCGGAATTGTGTGATATAAAGTCGGAATTGTGTGATATAAAGTCAGAATTGTGAGATATAAAGTCAGAATTGTGATATATAAAGTCGGAATTGTGTGATATAAAGTCAGAATTGTGAGATATAAAGTCGGAATTGTGTGATATAAAGTCAGAATTGTGAGATATAAAGTCAGAATTGTGTGATATAAAGTCAGAATTGTGAGATATAAAGTCAGAATTGTGATATATAAAGTCGGAATTGTGTGATATAAAGTCGGAATTGTGTGATATAAAGTCAGAATTGTGAGATATAAAGTCAGAATTGTGATATATAAAGTCGGAATTGTGTGATATAAAGTCAGAATTGTGAGATATAAAGTCGGAATTGTGTGATATAAAGTCAGAATTGTGAGATATAAAGTCAGAATTGTGTGATATAAAGTCAGAATTGTGAGATATAAAGTCGGAATTGTGTGATATAAAGTCAGAATTGTGTGATATAAAGTCAGAATTGTGAGATATAAAGTCGGAATTGTGAGATATAAAGTCAGAATTGTGAGATATAAAGTCAGAATTGTGTGATATAAAGTCAGAATTGTGAGATATAAAGTCGGAATTGTGAGATATAAAGTCAGAATTGTGAGATATAAAGTCAGAATTGTGAGATATAAAGTCGGAATTGTGTGATATAAAGTCAGAATTGTGTGATATAAAGTCAGAATTGTGAGATATAAAGTCAGAATTGTGAGATATAAAGTCAGAATTGTGAGATATAAAGTCAGAATTGTGTGATATAAAGTCAGAATTGTGAGATATAAAGTCGGAATTGTGTGATATAAAGTCAGAATTGTGAGATATAAAGTCAGAATTGTGTGATATAAAGTCAGAATTGTGAGATATAAAGTCAGAATTGTGAGATATAAAGTCGGAATTGTGTGATATAAAGTCAGAATTGTGTTATATAAAGTCAGAATTGTGAGATATAAAGTCGGAATTGTGAGATATAAAGTCAGAATTGTGAGATATAAAGTCAGAATTGTGTGATATAAAGTCAGAATTGTGTTATATAAAGTCAGAATTGTGAGATATAAAGTCAGAATTGTGTTATATAAAGTCAGAATTGTGAGATATAAAGTCAGAATTGTGTTATATAAAGTCAGAATTGTGAGATATAAAGTCAGAATTGTGAGATATAAAGTCGGAATTGTGAGATATAAAGTCAGAATTGTGTGATATAAAGTCAGAATTGTGAGATATAAAGTCAGAATTGTGAGATATAAAGTCAGAATTGTGAGATATAAAGTCAGAATTGTGTGATATAAAGTCAGAATTGTGAGATATAAAGTCGGAATTGTGAGATATAAAGTCAGAATTGTGTGATATAAAGTCAGAATTGTGAGATATAAAGTCAGAATTGTGAGATATAAAGTCGGAATTGTGTGATATAAAGTCAGAATTGTGTTATATAAAGTCAGAATTGTGAGATATAAAGTCGGAATTGTGAGATATAAAGTCAGAATTGTGAGATATAAAGTCAGAATTGTGTGATATAAAGTCAGAATTGTGTTATATAAAGTCAGAATTGTGAGATGTAAAGTCGGAATTGTGAGATATAAAGTCGAAATTGCTAGGAAAAAAAGGTCTTTATATCACGCAATTGCGAGTTTATATCACAAAAATTAAGGAAAAAAGTTGCATTTAACTTTATTTCTATTCAGTGCCGGAAACAAGCTTCCACTCATTCCCGCTCTCCTGGATGTGAATGGAAGTGAATGGGGCCCAAAGCCTAGTGTGACCGCACCTTTAAGAGCAAGCCTGCGGTTTGAGGGTCATACGTCACTTCTATCATCTGAACGAAAGCTATACGGATGATGCTGGATCGGTTCCCGCACTCGACGGCTCTTTAAATAGGTTCTAGTTTTCTCTTTTCTTTTCATCTCTTCTTTTGTTATTGTGGCAATTTCAAGTTCACCTCCGCTGCTGCCCGAGGGCTGACAGTACCTCTGTGTGCCCTCCATAATTATACTCCGTCCTCCCAAAAAATGTGATCCCTGGACTTTTGTCCATCAAGTGTCGTGACAGAGGAACAAAAGCACCTGCAGTTTAACTGCAACAAAACTCCCTTTTGTCAAACGCTGAATGATTCCTCTTGCCTATTGGAAATGAGGTCGCCCATTCGGATTCATCATAAATCACTCAATTCACGTCATTACCATACATTTTAACTGGCACATTTTGTTGTTCACTAGGGTGTTCCGACCATGTGAAGATAGAAAAGTAGTGGATCATTTCATATTAATCTTCACGTGATTGAACTGATGCCAAACTATGACAATGATTAAGCAGGTCGAAGCTCGCTAGTTCATTTTTGCAGCCAGCATCTCATCAGCAAACATTAATAACCATGCATATTTGTGGAGGAAATGAAACGCCTAAAATAAGGCAGTTAACCAGCTAACAACAGCACACAGTTATTGCTTTTTACATAAATCAAAATACAGCATAACGCTTTACTCTCCATCATAATGGTAACCCTAAAACTGCAACAATAAACCCCAACAGATCATGAAATACTAACATATCTCTATTTAAACATCTTTACACAGACCGAAGCAAAGCATGCTGGGAGAAATCATGCACAAAAATCTCACCAATCATTATTTGTTTCACACATTTAATTACAGTACATTGCACAGTAAAATTGAAAAAAAAAAAATATATATATATATTAAGATACTATATCAATAATTTAACGTCATACTCACGGTTCTCTGATTGGTCGGTTAATGGTCACATGACATACAAGTAACCGTGAAATATCTTTTCCAGTGAGTGTTTTATTTTGATTGTTGGGCTGCATGGCTAAATAAATTGAATGGTGAATATTTTGTCATGTATTGCAATCTTTATACAGAGCAAAGCATGATGGGAGAGAGAGAAAAAAGCAAAGCATGCTGGGAAAAATCTGTTTAAATTCAGGGGCACGTTCAAGCTCAAACCGGTGCGCAACGTTTTGCTATGGTTTCCGGGTTGAACGAAATGTTTCCTGGAAACGGTGTGCAATGGGTTTGAGATGCGTGTCTAAAATGTCGGCCCAATCAGCAGCAACATGTATATAAACCACACGGTATTAAAGAGACAGCTCGCGCAAAATACTATAGCCTACATATTTATATATTTTGCTCTTGTATTGTAGACTGAGTAAACCCAGCCTGATCTCGATTTGATACTAGAAACCCGTACATTCATTTCTACTGCTTCTGTTACACTTTTGCGGGAACCAATCACAGACTGGCTTATCCACCTGGCGCGCTATTGTGGGTTTAATACGATGACGGATAGAGAAGCGATGGGTCGTTGCCCGTTGATCACGCCTCTTGTGGTCTGATTGGTTGAAGGACTATCCAATTGCGTACAGAGTCATTTGAATTATGCGCGTTTATGCTCGCGTGTGCAGTAGAAAATACAGAGCAGATCCCCAGACCAATGTTCAATCTTAAATTGAGCTTGGTCTGGTGATAGCCAGACAACTTATATTGGGGAGTGACACTTTCATAAACTTTTCTATACTCCTCTGATTATATAATGGTAAATATTACAATATCATAGCACAACAGTGATCAGCAATAATGATAAGCCTAATACTCACAATAAAAATAGATCATAACACAGTCTCGGAGGTAGGAAGTGGATTATCCTTAACCTGAAATCTTTGTCTTTTCATCCTATAATGCGAGGAAAATGCTGCATACATACTGTAAAAAAATATGGACGTAGTGTCCGTGACGTCACCCGTAGGATTCTGAAGAGCAGTTTTGAAGCATAAAGTCGGGTCGAGCCGGCCGTCTCCATCTTGTCAGCGTCACTCCCGGATAACAGAAAATGGGCAAAGAGGCGGGACGTGGGCGGAGCTGAGGTGACGTCATGACTAACAGACAGCAGACAAACGACAATGTCACTCAAAGTGGCCACGCCCTTAATTATGCAGAACTTTAAGGCTTTATATAATGTAAACGAATGAGTTATAAAATAACTCACCCCCCTCACAGTCGTCATGAAGGGCAAAATTAGCCGTATAGACCAAAACCACAATTTGTCCCAGACTGTAAACATGTGTTCTTCTGCTGTAAAGTTGGCCATTTTAACATGAGCTCAATGAGATTCTGCTCCTTCTGGAGTCTCTTGTGGCCAGTCCATGAACTGCAGTTTAAGTCACTTCTGTTTCGGCTTCAAGAGAAACTGCGGAAGGTGCCGCTTGTTTGGATCACAATAATTAGGGATCACAGTTTCCACAAATCCCTTCACTCGATTGAGATGTTCTCTTTTATTCTGGACGAAAAGTGCAGTGACTGTAACATCGAGCGTTTTTTTTCAGTATTACAGTTTTTCTCAGTCGCTTTGGTACATTTCTCGAATCATCCTCGACATTTGCAAAACAGCAAGTGCATTTCTCAAAACAATTCGTACAAATAGCAAAACACCATGGATTACCTGCAAAAGCCAGTCTCTTGCTCAAAATCCTTAGTTCATCTCTCAAAAGTAAATATCTGTGTCAATGAACATGTCAGTGCCATCAGAATGACAAGTGCTTGTGTCATTGTGTATGAATAAGACAGTCAAATTGCTTAGTCATGTTGTCAATATAACTGTACTCTGGAGGGATGTAAATATGGCTAAAGTTTTGATGACAATTATTGTAAATTGTAGGTTACACCTCAGTGTATGTGGGAGTTTGAATGCAAGAGACTGGACAAGATTCACATTTACGCTTTTATTGTTTGTACTGTCATTTGTTGACAGACCATGTCATTGCGATACAGAAAGGAAAAGACAGCACTGTATAGCACAAAGAAAAAAAGACAGAAAAACAAAAGTAGAAATGTGAACGTCTAACGGAAATGTATAGAAATATGCTTGACATTTTTTGACAACTTGTTCAACCATTTTGCATGTAAAGACTTATGCTATGAACTAATGCCTAAATGTTGTGGGGTGAGACTATTCAACAGAGACCCATTATAATACATTTTGATCAACATGACATAAGCAACTGATAATGTAGGAAACAGCAGAGAACATAATCATTTGCATGGATGTACACAAGCATATGCAACTTGTTCAAAGAAATGAGAAACTGCTTTTTTGATGTGCACAAGTGACACAATGATGTGAAGATTGAACAGGTATAGCTTTGAGAATTTCAATTCTGATCTGAGAAATGTACCAAAGCGACTGAGAAAAACTGTAAACAAGTATTTATACCGATTTCATCAGGCTCTGAAAATTCTTCAAAAAGAATACAGAAAATGGCCTTCTCAGCTGCCATAGTTGCAACTCTTGCGTCATCAGAACAGGGTGTTCAACGCAGCACCGTTTCCGTTTAAAAAACGTTTTGCAACGTTTTGTCGGGGCTGAACGCATCCCAGTTCATGCACAAAAATCCCACAAAGCATTATTTGTTTCACAACTTTGCATGTAATAAAAATAAATTGCGACAAAATGTTCTGAATTTTGCTGCATTAAGCCTTGTTTATACTCGACGCGTCCGCAAGAGCGCGAGGGTGTGCGCGGCAAAAAAGACGTCAACGCAAAGTGGGCGGACGTGCGCATTGGGTGCGCAAGACCCCATTTCGTGTGCCGGTGTGCAGCGAATTTTTTCTAACTGCGCGTGACTCCGCATCCGAAGATGAACGAGTTCTAGGCGAATGTAGCCGAGCATGACGTCTCATCACACCGGCACACAGTTTGCACATACAAATTAGGTGCTTATATTTACAAAATGAGCCTGCAAACGCAGAAATAAGCCCTTTTTAAAATAAAGATCCATGTTTAATCAAAAAAAGATTCTCGAAACTAAATGAAAATGTTTAGTGAAATTAGGAAATATTTAAGAGATCGTTAATTTAGTTGACTACATGTGTGCATATATTTTGTTCTCATGTTACAAGTAATAATCTCAAGGTTTACTGAGTTTTACACAATTCTTTTGTAGTGTGGTTTTCGGTGAAGTGTACTAAAATAAATATCATCACCTGTGTACATTAGCCCACTTCTTCTCAACGCTCTGTTTGGAGCGCGCAGTCAGCGGAGACAGGCCAAAGTATAAACAAGGCTTAAATTACCTAAAGTTGAACAAGCAGCAAAAATATTATTATACTAGACTAAATTAATTGCTGTAACTGAAGTCATTTGAGTTCTGTTTATTATAATCAGTTATTAAAGGGATAGTTCACCCAAAAACGAAAAATTTATGTTTTTCTGCTTACCCCTAAGGCATCCAAGATGTAGGTGTCTTTGTTTCTTCAGTAGAACACAAATGAAGATTTTTAACTGCCGTTGCTGTGTGTCACTCATATAATGCTTGTCAATGGGGTCGAATTTTTGGTTTCCTTGCCACTGTTGCCTCTGGCTTGGCGTGCTCAGTTGGGGACACTCAATTTTTCAACTAAACATCAAAATAAATCGAATTAATAAACTAAATTAACAATATAAACTAAATTACTGATCTAATTATTGATCTAAAGCCCACGCTGTCACTGTATGATAATTGAAATGAACTGATGACATCAGCGTTTTCTCCAGAATGGCTATACGGCTGAATAAAATGATGCTGCATTATTTTCCTGTTTAACACTGTAATGCTGCTTTGAAACATTGCTTACATTGTTAAAAGCGCTATATAAATAAAGTTGACTTGACTTGACTCGAATTCTATTAGAGTAAAAAAAACACGGACAGACAACTTCAAATTAAACCCTGCGGCTCGTGACGACACATTGATGTCTTAAGACACGAAACGATCGGTTTCTGAGAGAAACCGAACGGTATTTATGCAATTAATTTCACCTCATATCAGACGAACGCTTCAGCTCTCCAGACTGCCATCACTTCCCGTAGGTGAGGTCAAAATACTGACCAGGTCATAGATATATACATAGATACCTCATTAGTGCCTGCGTGGATCATGGCGTGGATCGCTCGAATGAGGAATCTACGTCTACATATCTATGACCTGGCCGGTATTTTGACCTCACCAACAGGAAGTGATGTCAGTCTGGAGAGCTGAAGCGTTCGTCTGATATGAGGTGAAATTAATTGCATAAATACCATTGGCAACTAGCAACATTTCGCATTTTCTTTTAGTGTAACATATATCTAATATATATTTATATTTAAATCTAGTTCATCTTAGACCATGGGTTTGCATTGATGTCAGCGAAATAATTCAGTGTTCTTCAGTGAACCTGCAATAATGCTGCAAAAGTCAATAATAACAAACCATGATGTACTAACATAACTCAAATTGAAAACTATTTAGATATATTACAAATATTTATAACAAAAAAGACAAAACGTAAAACAACATTGCTAAAGTTAAAAAGAAAATGGAAAATATTTAAATAAGAAAACTCAAATGTTGCAAAAATATTAAATAAAACAATAATAGTATCTCAATAACACTGGCCCATGTCGGCGAGTTTTGCACAAGCAAAATCAATATTGTCTTCAGAAACGGTGCAATCTACTTTTACTGTTGCACATTCATATTTTGCAGTGGTTTGGGTCCCAGTACACACAGTAATGAGACCTGTAATCCAAGATAATATGAGCACTCAAGCAGCATGCGCATATAGGGGCCCTCAGGGGCCCTCTGGGGGATTGCATGATTGTCATTTGTTCGCAAGCCTCGTTCAGGCTGAAGGAATAGAAGCGCATCTCATTAGCTCTATTTCAACACAGCAATGACACTCAAGACTGAACGTCAGTTCGAACTAGATTTACATTAACAGATGCAACTTATAATATATTATGTTTAAATATTTGAAAATCGGGAAAAAATAAACAAGACTGCATATTTGAGGAAAACTTGAAAAAAAAATCAAAAAAATAAAGTCAGACCAGGCCACCTTCTTCCATTGCTCCGTGGTCCAGTTCTGATGCTCACGTGCCACTGTTGGTGCTTTGGGCGGGGTCAGGGGTCAGCATGGGCACTGGTCAGCGGCTGTGCCGCCCCATACACAACACACTGAGATGCTCTGTGTATTCTGACAGCTTTCTATCAGAACCAGCATTAACTTCTTGAGCAGTTTGAGCTCCAGTAGCTCGTCTGTTTGATTGGCCCACACAGGCCAGCCTTCGCTCCCCACGAGCATCAATGAGCCTCGGCCGCCCATGACCCTGTGGCCGGTTCTCCACTGGTCCTCCATGACCCTGTGGCCGGTTCTCCACTGGTCCTCCATGACCCTGTGGCCGGTTCTCCACTGGTCCTTCATGACCCTGTGGCCGGTTCTCCACTGGTCCTTCATGACCCTGTGGCCGGTTCTCCACTGGTCCTCCATGACCCTGTGGCCGGTTCTCCACTGGTCCTCCATGACCCTGTGGCCGGTTCTCCACTGGTCCTTCATGACCCTGTGGCCGGTTCTCCACTGGTCCTCCATGACCCTGTGGCCGGTTCTCCACTGGTCCTCCATGACCCTGTGGCCGGTTCTCCACTGGTCCTTCATGACCCTGTGGCCGGTTCTCCACTGGTCCTTCATGAACCTGTGGCCGGTTCTCCACTGGTCCTTCATGAACCTGTGGCCGGTTCTCCACTGGTCCTTCATGAACCTGTGGCCGGTTCTCCACTGGTCCTCCATGACCCTGTGGCCGGTTCTCCACTGGTCCTTCATGACCCTGTGGCCGGTTCTCCACTGGTCCTCCATGACCCTGTGGCCGGTTCTCCACTGGTCCTCCATGACCCTGTGGCCGGTTCTCCACTGGTCCTCCATGACCCTGTGGCCGGTTCTCCACTGGTCCTTCATGACCCTGTGGCCGGTTCTCCACTGGTCCTCCATGACCCTGTGGCCGGTTCTCCACTGGTCCTTCATGACCCTGTGGCCGGTTCTCCACTGGTCCTCCATGACCCTGTGGCCGGTTCTCCACTGGTCCTCCATGACCCTGTCGCCGGTTTCTTCCTCTGAGCACTTTTGATAGAGACTGGCCACTGCAGACCCGGAACACCCCACAAGAGCTGCAGTTTTGGAGATGCTCTGACCCAGTCGTTCCTTGTCAAACTCGCTCAAATCCTTACACTTGCCCATTTTTCCTGCTTCTAACACATCAACTTTGAGGACAAAATGTTCACTTGCTGCCTAATATATCCCACCCACTAACAGGAGATAAAGAGATCACCAGTGTGTTTCACTTCACCTGTCAGTGGTCATAATGTATTATATATAAATAATTTTAAATATTTGAAAGTAATGCATATAAGTAGTTCAAAGAGTTGAAATGTTTAGGATTCAAGATTCAAGATTCAAGAGTTTTATTTGTCACATACACAGTTATATACACAATATACAACTGGCAGTGAAATGTAAACAGGTCCGCTCCATGGACAGTGCAAATAACAGTTACAAGAAATTAAAATAGAAATAGAATAAAATTAGAATAAAAAGTATTAACATAAGTAGGATTATAAATAAATCAAGTAAAGATAAAAATTGGAAATAAGATAAAATAAAAATATAAAAAATATGTGGATATGATAAGTGAGATAAACTGTAGACTTAAAAATAAGTGGTTAACATAAAATATATATATATATGTATATATAAAGAAGTATAATGTGCAAGGTTTATTACAGGTTGTTACACAGTAACAATAGGAACGTAAAGTGCAGTGCAATGGCAGTATGTGGATGTTAATGTTTAAACTGGATGTTTATGCGTGTGCGGGGTGAAGTGAAGTCACGTGACTGAGTTCAGTTCATAATACTGCTAAAGTCTATTTCTCTATTGAGAAAATGTTAGTCTCAGTTAAACCAGTCATGGGATTCATTCCCTCGACTATCATGCCAAACAACATGGATCTGTGGACGTCTGCAGCAGAAGCTAAATGATTTTGTGAGTCACAACAGTTAATTGTTAGAGTGACTCATTTAAAGTCATTTGCATGTGCTGAAGTTTGTGTTTGTGTCTGTGTTCTGTGTGTTTCACACTTTGCTGGTGTGAACGCTGCCGGTTTTCTTTCCATTAGAAATCAGAGAACATAAAACTACTTGCTTGGGAAAATGCTTTGACACTTAAGTCAAGCATATATATATATATATATATATATATATATATATATATATATATATATATATATATATATATATATATATATATATATATATATATATATATATATATATATATATATATATATATATATATATATATATATAAATCAAATATATAAATCAAATATATATATATATATAAATCAAATATATATATATATATATATATATATATATATATATATATATATATATATATATATATATATATTAGGGATGCAACAGTACAGTTGGTCCACGGTTCAATACATACCTCGGTTTTTAACCACAGTTTTTGGTTCGGTTCTAATGGCTTGTCACATCAGTTTTTTGCTATTCTATTCTTAGGCAACAGGAACAGCAAGAGGTTAAGGTGAAAAAAGACTATTTTTATTGCAGTACTTTATTTTACTTAAAAGAATTGAAAAACCTTACTTAAACTTAAAACTTTACTTAAAAAAAACAACCCTTGTACACATTCCAGTGTACATTAAAGGGATAGTTCACTAAAAAATGAAAATTCTGTCATTGAGAAATTAAAACAGGTTTGGAACAATATTAGAGTGAGTAAATAATGACATCATTTGAGAGGTGAACTGTCCCTTTAAGGACAGCGTGTTCACTATAGGCTGCGCTGCTATCAATTTAAGACCTGCACGCATCTAATATACAGACACACACCGATTTTACTTTCACTTTAGACATAACCGACTGTGTTTATGTTAACCTTGTGTGTATTTGACAGTATTAGTCAATATCAGTATCAGTATTAGTAAGACGACTACTTAGTCCAGTAATTGCGTGTTTGACAGGCGTTTAGTGTGTGCTCTTGGAAAAGCGAATGTGCATAAGCATGCAAATGAAATGTTTAACCAGAAAGACGCATGCAAATAATGAAATTTGGTGATTGTGAATAACTATAGTGTTCCGTGAGTATAACTCCACCACTAACGTGTGATGTGAATGTATGTCGTGTTGTTCAGTATATTGGGATGGAGGCAAATTATAGAATGTGTAGAAAAATAATTATTTAAATACAAAACCGAATATATTTAATATAAATATATATATATATATACACACACACTGAACAAAATTATGCGCAACACTTTTGTTTTTGCCCCCATTTTTTCAAGAGCTGAACTATGTACACCATGTACAAAAGGCCTATCTCTCTCACATATTGTTCACAAATCTGTCTAAATCTGTATTAGTGAGCACTTCTCCTTTGCCGAGATAATCCATCCACCTCACAGGTGTGATGTACCAAGATGCTGATTAGACAGCACAGGATTGCACAGGTGTGCCTTAAGGCCTGTTCACACCAGGACGATTTTCGCGTGCGTTTATCGCCGACATTTAACGTCTCGTGGCTAAACAAAGAGCGCCAATGTGAGCATGCACACGATGCGCAAAACGGCAGCCGTAAAAGCGTCATTTTTTTAAAAAACGCATTGGGTTAGTTGTTTTTTTTTGACGTGGCGCGTGTGAAACTGGCCGACCAATGAGATCAGCGCTTTAGTTCACGTGCCTGGATCTGCTGAAGTTACAGTAAAACACCACCTGGTGGCGCTCAAGTACAAAACGGTCTCGCCGAGCACACATTGAAACGAGAAAGAGGAAGTAAGTAGACAAAGAAGAAGATGAGCTGCTAATGCTTTTTGCCAATTAGCAAAAGTGTGTGAATGGTTTTGGTAAGCACGTAAATACCATAGACAGTAAAACAAATGGACAGAGCGACCCCATAGACTTCAACGGGGAGAATTGAAGTCCGGATAGGAGCACTTACTTCCTGATGGCTGATGTACTGCGCAGCCTCAGACTGAGATTGACGACGTAGATGTGACGTGATCAGCCTGTCCGATAGTGGCAAGTCTTCTAGTAGTTGTGCAACGTAAAATCTAAATCACCGAATCTTGCAGAGACAGAGAGGGTGAGCAGGAGCAACTTTTGATGAATGAAGCCGGATCTGCAACATCTCTATCTGCGTTTATGCCTCCACGTCCCCCCTGATTGCCTCATAGACAGTAAAAGATTGCCTATGAGCTTCTCCTCGGGTCTATACGGTAATTTGCTCAACAGAGCGACACAGTCGCGTGGTTATGACGCAATCGTTAGCCTATATTTTACAAAAACAGCTTCAACGGGGCGATAGTGTAAGATACAAGGTAATGGAGCCTTTTATACATTGTCGTGTTTGTTTAGAAATAAACAATGGATGAATGGAGTCTTTAAACGCCTCAGATGTAAAGATATTCACTGTCAAAGTGAGGCCAAAATGAATGGGATGCTAACAACAGGTGATGGCTTGGTTAGCAATGGCCGCGCCTATGGGTGGTACGCTTTCCGGGGGCTGGGCTACCCTCTTGGTAAATACTGTCTCTCTTCATCTTCTGTGTGACAAACAAGTGTTAGAAGCGTAAAGTGGCGCAGCACCACCTTGTGGTAAATAAAACTGGGACACGCTGTCGTAACCGCAGATCCAGAGCATCCCAAACATGCTCAATGGGTGACCTGTGAGTGTGCTGGCCATGCAAGAACTGGGAAGTTTTCAGCTTCCAGGAATTGTGTACAGATCCTTGCCACATGGGGCCGTGCATTATCACGCTGATAGTCGTGGATGAATGGCACAACAATAGGCCTCAGGATCTCGTCACGGTATCTCTGTGCATTCAAAATGCCATCAATAAAATGCACCTGTGTTCGTTGTGCATACGCCTGCCCATACCATAACCCCACCGCCACCATGGGCCACTCGATCCACAACTTTGACATCAGCAAACCGCTCATCTACACGCCGCCATACACGCTGTCTGCCATCTGCCCTGTGCAGTGAAAACTGGGATTCACCCGTGAAGAGAACACCTCTCCAAAGTGCCAGACGCCGTCGAATGTGAGCATTTGCCCACTCAAGTCTGTTTGGATGATGGTCAGGTCGTGACACCGATGAGGACGACGAGCATGCAGATGAGCTTCCCTGAGACGCTTTCTGGCAGTTTGTGCAGACATGATTTGGTTATCCAAACCAATAGTTGCAGCGTGATAATGCACGGCCCCATGTGGCAAGGATCTGTACACAATTCCTGGAAGCTGAAAACATCCCAGTTCTTGCATGGCCAGCACACTCACCGGACAGGTCACCCATTGAGCATGTTTGGGATGCTCTGGATCGGCGGTTACGACAGCGTGTCCCAGTTCCTGCCAATATCCAGCAACTTCACACAGCCCTTGAAGAGGAGTGGACCAACATCCCACAGGCCACAATCAACAACCTGATCAACTCGGAGATGTGCTGCACTGCGTAAGGGCAAATGGTGGTCACACCAGATACTGACTGGCTTTCGGGTTAGGGTTAGGGTTAGGGTTAGGCCCCCCCCCCCCAATACAGTTAAACTGCACATTTTAGAGTGTCCGTTTATTGTGGCCAGCCTAATGCTGCGTTCACACCAACCGCGAATAGAGTGTCAAAATCGGGTCTACCTCGTCTAGTTGGACACTTGAACATTTTGAATCCATTCGCGCATCCACAGTGAATTGGACGTGCGTAAAAATTGAGCGTTTGAAGCGAAATAGACGTGCGTTCAATGCCCTCCAGGAGAAATATGTTATATTTCTTTTCATTTTCATTAAAAATTTATATTAAACATTAATAGCCACACAAATGAGGTCCAGGCAACTCCTACATTATCTTCACTGCATGCATATTTAAATATCCTTAAAAAATTAAGTTATGAAACTTCTCTTTGCCCTCAGTCAAAACGATTTGGCAGACAACAAATGATAGATTCATGACACCAAAGATCGGCCGTTAGATCCACACAAGACGAGCCACTACAGGACATCAGAGCCAGAGGCAGACGGCAGAAGGACTGGCCGAGGAAAGGCTGCTCTCGCTGGGGTTAATGAGCGCTGAGCGCCGCTGATCCACTGGAGCTCACAACTCCACAAACTCAAGATTATTTTTTTTAAATAGGCGCTCTCTTTATAAATAAACCACAGATTTGAGCTTTAAACAACTACATTCTCACCTGAAAAAGTCTTAAAACTACATTTTGTGACACAATAGTAGTATTTTTCAATACAGGGTTTCTCATCACGTCAGTTTATCACGTGACAGCAGCGAGCAGGCTCCTGATTGGTTAACGCGGCGCGAATTGATGCCAAAGTAAAAAAAATTCAACTCGGGCGTCAGACGCGAATTCCCTTCAAACGCGTGAATGCAAAAAATCACCACTCGCGTGTAACGCGCATATCGCTCAAGACGCTCATTCGCATCATTCGCGCGAACTGGACGCGCGAATGAGGGGGAATCGAGTCCATTGCGCTGCGCGAAGCGCGCCTTCCGCGCCGCGGGACCTCCGTCAACTGGCCTTTCCAGTGACTTAACATTGAAATCACTGGCGCCAGACGCTTTACTCGCGTTTGAACGCAGCATAATAATCACGCTGTCTAATCAGCATCTTGATACGCCACACCTGTGAGGTGGATGGATTATCTCAGCAAAGGAGAAGTGCTCACTAACACAGATTTAGACAGATTTGTGAACAATACTTGAGAGAAAAAGGCCTTTTGTGTACATAAACAAAAGTCTTAGATCTTCTAAGAGTTCAGCTCATAAAAAATGGTCGCGAAAACAAAAGTGTTGCGTTTATAATTTTGTTCAGTGCATATAGGCTACACCTGATAATGTAATGTTCTTCAGCCGTTGTGGGGACATTGTGCATATGTTCCAGCTTCAAGTTCATTCACAAAAGCGAAGTACCTGAAGCCCCGGTCCATTAAATAATGATCACATCCAAATGCACAGAGCCTGCCTCTGGCCAATCGCTCGATCAGGTCTTAAATCACTGGCTGTCGGGTGCAGCTGCAGTCCAGCGCTCTTCTGACCAGTGTAACCCAACAGCTCCAGCACACGAGACAAATTGGATCTGGAGGATCACATATATCACTCGTCTGTCTCTCCACGAGCGCGTGCCTTCGCCTCTCTCGCGCTCACATGCAAGTGTCCACAGGAAATGAACTAAAGCTGCGCGAACGTATCAGAGGAGCGTTCCCTTCGTGCTTTCATCAAGGGTGCAAGTTCACATCACATTGCTTTTGACTGCGCAGAGGGAGTCAAGGAGCCGTACGGTCTGGAAGGAGGGAGATTTGACCTGTGCTTGACCTTTTGCCCCGCCAGTGTCCAGGCAACATCTAAACCCCACCGATCATGATTTTTAATGAAACGTCCTGCGCCGTAATGCACTCATTTTAGACATAAACGGAGAAACACATCTCGCAGTTTGACAGAACACAATTCAATCTGACAGAAATGTTTATTTTCTTAAACTTTAGGCCTCAATCTTTACATTTTTCTGTTCATTTATGGACGGATCAACAAAATCAAGGTCCATAGCAAAATGTGCAAAAAAAGGATTTTTGCATTGTGACATTTTCATAACAATCAAACACGTTCCCCTAAATCATTACTAAATGTAGTGTTAAGAAATAATGACATATTTAAATTTTAAAATAATACTACATCATGGTAGTAAATGTTGTTGTGAAGTTCATTTATGCAGGTTTAACCCTCTATGGTACGCAATATGATTTCAATGAGTAAAAAAATATGTGTGGCGTTTTTCCTGTTTAAAATTGGACTCTATAACATTAGCAATACACATTTTCATAATTTTTTTATTTATTTATTTTTTTAAAGTTTGTTGCCTCGATGCAACATTGTACCACAACGGACAAATTTAAACATTTGACATTTTCATGTAGAAAAAAGAAATATATTTATTGAAAACATCGATTTCTTTAACCAGACACCTGAACAAACACATTTATCCAGTTTATAGTGTATAACAAATTTCATATTTAATAAAAAGTAACATTTCAAATTCAGCTGTTGCTCTCAGGCAACATTGTACCATCGTGGAACACAAGTATTACCAAACCATCTCATCAAGTTATCATATCCATCTTCATCCTCATCTCCATCTCCGATCTCTCCCTGCCGGATTGTCGCTATGACCTCATCTTCCTCATCACATGACACCTCATCCTCACCCTCATCTGTTGTGTTTTATACCTTTTTTTAAGTGCTATAGAAAATGTGTAGATCATAATATGTGCAGTTATAGTATGTGAATTACTAATCTTATACGCGTATTACAAAATCATGCAAAAATGCAAATAAATTTAGAGAATTCTAGCTCTTTTCCTTACAAATATACTATATTTGTACCCAACCCAGTGTCTGGTATGGCCGTATGCGATTCCATTATGGTACAATGTTGCCTTGTTTTTTGCTATTTACTCTAAAACGTCCAAAATACTTCTTTACTTACCAGTGAAGGCGACTCTTATTTTTTGTGGGTGATTAACAGGGCGGAAACTAGTGAAAAATGCACTTTTCATTGGAGAAAATATGAAGCCATGTGACCTGTGCTGAAACAGGACACAAAATGGACCCCTGTGGATCATGTGACCAATTTGTTTGCACTTTCATTGATTAGTATTTGAGTTCTTCTTCCCTGAGATAGGTTTGACCAATAAATTGGTGTTTCATTTTATTAAAAATAAACTAAAATAGACTATGTTGCCTGGAGGCAACACCGTACCATATAGGGTTTAATAATAAAATCAAATAAATAAATAATAAAATCAATTGTGCCTAGGCAAGATGGTTTTTCATTATAGTTTTTTGATAATGAGAATTAGGGATGAAATGTGCATAATTGTCGTGAAAATGTCACAAACATCAGCCGTTTATACAATAAAATGAAATGAGCTAAAGCAACACAATTGCTATGCATTTTGTCCTAACTTAATTTGATTGTGTTAAATAGAAGTTTACTTCATCCGTTTGTGTTGAGATTACATGAGTGATTTGTGTTGCATTAACTGAAACTGGGCGGGGCTTGTTAGTTCCCAGCATGCTTTGCATATGGCTAAATCAAGAGAGAGTAAATGTTGTTATTTTATATGTAAAAGTGTTATTTTATGTATTTTTGAGCAAGATGACAAAGGGGGAGACTTGATTGTGTTTAATAGTGTTTAATATTAAATTATGTTGGAATTATTAGAATAATTTTAATTACAGTGGGTTACCATTGTGGAGAAATGTGGAGCACTTGCTTAGGCTGTGGACTAAAACTACTAATGTCATAACCGGTTTATTGAAAGGGCTTTTTATGCTTTGCATTTAAGATGCTTAAGATAATGCATCATTTTCAAACTAGGTAATGCAATATCATAATTCAGATGAATAACGTTAAAATATGTGAATTTGAAGTGGATGAATGAATATATGTAATTGAATGACTGAATCATGTCAGGAAGCCGGATAAAATTCACTTTGAAACTTAAAATGTATTCATTCTATGATGTTGAAATTACATGAACAAACCATGTTTGTTTAACTTAATTGATTCATGTGGGGCCGATGTATACAATTAAATCATATAAATCCAACACACTTTTTTTTCAGTGTATCGATAGGTGTGTGACCGAATTGAATGATAATATCATTTTAGTGTGTTATGCACATGGTGATGACAGCTGGCTCGTCTGATCCTCACAGTCAGCTCACAAAGTGGGTTTAGAGGAGCTAACAAATCTGATTAGCCTCTGAATGGAGACCCGCAAACCTGATCGATGTGTAGATGCACACCTAACCCTAACCAGACCTATTTATAGCGTTCCTGGACACGTCATTTGCAGTTGCAACTCATGGGTGGGGATTATGCTAACTATGAATAAGGCACTATTTAAGAATGTTTGGGCCCATTATAATTGTATATGTGGGACATGGCTTAAACCCTCTGGGGCTCTTCGGTCATTTCTGACCCGAGTTTTTGTAAAATAAAAAATGTTAAAAATCGTAGCAGAAAAAAGGACTCAACAGTGAAGTTGTGAATCTCTAAAACATCAAGAGTGCAAAACAGACAAAAAAACTCACAAACACACAAAAACACAATTAGCTTTTGGAATGGCATGCGTTAATTTGTGCGTGTGTTTTTGTGTGTATAAGTGTGTGTGTGTGTGTGAGTTTTTTTTGTCTGTTTTGCACTCTTGATGTTTTAGAGATTCACCCCTTCACTGTTGAGTCCTTTTTTCTGCATCCTGGCTGATTTGTAGATTGTATGCACAAAAAAACTCAGTATTTTCATATTTTTGGCAATTTCCCATTCATTTCATATGGGGGTCATTTTTGACCCGAAGGTCCTGAGTGTGATCATAATTTTTTTTTACGACCACTTAGACTTTTCAAATCCTGTCCCCAATTTTTTTGGGTGTTCATATACCAAGTACCAATAAAGTCACCAAAAAAGAACAAGTTTAGGACCATTCCGATGAAGCTACGATTTTTATAAATGTTTTATAAAACGCAAGATCCACTATAGTGGTAAAAATGTGCCATTGCGTGATAAAAATGCTCAATGTGTCCACCGGATGGCACCGATCTCATTTAAAAAATTGCTTTCATGAGGCCTAGGCTTGACTCTAAAATGAAATACAGCTTTAAAAAAAAAAAAAAAAAAAAAAAAAAAAAAAAATTATATATATATATATATATATATATATATATATATATATATATATATATATATATATATATATATATATATATATATATATATATATATATATATATATATATATATATATATATATATATATATATATATACATTTTTTATTATATTCAATGGGAAAAAATGGGTCATAATTATTGCATTAATATTAATTATAAATCATAAAATTATCTCAAAACACCAAAAAAGAAAATAAAAAATATTATTGAACAAAAATATATTTCATTGATTTTACTCAAATCTTTTTTATCTTAATCCCCCCCCGAAAGTCCTGAGTGTGACCCATAAATGAAGAACCCCAGAGGGTTAATTGTGAGACTTTTGTTTTTGTAATCAGGCTCTCAAAAATGATATACAAATTTGGATTTCGATTTATCGGCCAATATATCGGCTATCGACTTTCAAATATAACGTATAATCAGTTATCGGTATCGGCCAAAATGTTCTATATGATCAATCGGAGAAACCTTAAAAATAACTAATGTTTTTCACAGAGCAAATGGGTTTTGATGCGTTCTGTTGCATCAGATTCGTCTTGAGCAGGCCTTGTGATTGAACGCTTTGTAAATCTAGCCTTTTGTCGATTTGGTGGTTTTCTAGCTGGTTTAGATGTTAGATGTTACCTCCCGGCATAAGAAACGTCCTTTATGCAGGACCAGAGGAGGCCCGGACAACAAACATAGAAAGAGCTGCTAAATCTTGAACACCCGACACTGTTCTCAAATGCCACATGAACCTCCCATAAGCCCAAAGGCGACTCTGCGAAAATAAACATTGTGCTTTCCTCAAAAACTCCCTGTGTATCAGATATCACAATATGAAAGGCTGAGGCTCTCAGCTCTATATGTCATGTTTTTTCTTTCTTTTTTTGGGGAAGGGATTAGCGGTAACCATAGAAGGGGGAGAGGCACATGGGCGACTAACCGGCTTTTACAACTCTAATGGACGCGCAACAGCTTTGAAAGTGCAGCGCGCAGTAAAGTTAACAGCCGAGCAAGGAAATGTAAAAGATTTTATTGCCATTAACAGGGTTGCAGCATCAATGGGGGTCTGAGCGAGACCAAAGTAGCTGGTTAGGCTTCAATGGCCTTTGAAATGGAGGAATTTGAGACGACGTATATCAGAAATTTTGCTCTACATGTATTGGCACATGAAAAATAACACATTACTTATAGCTGAAACCCTTTGACCTCAATAATTACTTGAGAATTTAAGGTAATATTTCAATAATTTAACAACATATTCGCATGCTCTCTGATGTCAGTAAATGGTCACATGATATGCAGGTAATCATTTTATAGAAAGTTTTATTTAGTTATGAATTATTTTTTTTATATTCATTTTACATTTTTATAATGTAATTTATTCGCTTTTAGAGTTAAGAATTAACGTCTGGTGTTTCAGACATGCCGGTAAATAATGGCACAAACACCAAGCACAAACCTTAGTAAATTTTAGTGAGTGTTTATAAATTAAAGGAATAGTTCACCCAATAATGAAAATGATCCCAACATTTCCTCACCCTTAAAGAGCACCTATCATGGAATTTTGAAATTTACCTTTCATGTAGTGTGTAACATAGATCTAAGTGAACAAAAACATCCTGTGATAGCTTGAAATATGACAGTGCACCGTATATATAGTTATTTTCTTTCAAAAGTAAGAGTCGACTCGGAGTCATTTTTAAGAATCGTTAGAAGACCGAAGCTTTTTCTCTGACTAGATGACGTCAACTTGTCAAGTTATTTGAATACGATACGCCCACTTATTGCGCTCCAAGACACCAGTGAAAACTAGAAAACATCATGGCGACGAGACGCTGTGTTCTGAAGTGCACCTCAAAAGCAAACTTTTTTCATCTGCCCAAGGATGAGCATTTGAAGACTAAGTGGCTTGAAGACAAACCCTACATCGTCGCGATTGAGTGTTTATTATTAGTCGTCAAATGTATGTTTCGCGATCTCAGGAAGCTTTTATTATGGACTTTTATTATGGCACATGGTATCTTCTTCGTCTGTCTGTACCATATATGGACTACATGTGCACAGAGCGCCCTCCGGCTGCCAGTATGAATTGAAAACAACACATAAGAGACTCAATCGCTCATGATTAGGCTATTTCTGCCCATTTTGAGGAAGTATTGAATAAAAAATACTCCTCTGTTTAGAAATTTGACACAGACATATGAGAATCTATCAATATGTCTCCTCATCTGCACACTTTTGAACTAAAAGCCCTGAGGGATGTTGATTTGTCGCGAGTCTTCGTGAGGAGTTTTTTTATGAATGAGATCAGCTGAGGCTCATATTACAATCAAACAGTACCGACGCGGTTTTCATATTCATAACTCCTGACACATATTAACAAATTACTGTCATTATAAGACTTTGATGGGCGTTCCGTTTCCGAGAATATCTGCACAGACTATACCAATCACAACTGACTGGGTCATCTGACCAATCACCGCAGATTAGCGTCACGTAAAGGCGGGGTTTTGAAAAGTGAATCACTAAAGGAATCATTTGAGAATCGCTGTCAAAACAGGTAAAAATAAATGCATATTATAAGAAAACTAAAGTCTTTTTTGTCATTGCATGCATGCAAAACTGTTGTTGGGGACTTCTAAAACAATATTTGGAACATTTTAAATGCCATGATAGGTGCTCTTTAAGCTATCCTAGGTGTACATGACTTTTTTTTTTCAGCCGAACACAATCAGAGTTATATAAAAAGTATCCTGGCTCTTCTAAGCTTTATAATGGGAGTGAATGGTGCCTTAGATTTTGAAGCCCAAAAAAGTGCATCCATCCATCATAAAAGTGCTCCATATAGCTCCAGGGGGTGAATAGCGGCCTTCTGAAGCGAAGATATGCGTTTGTGTAAGAAAAATATCCATATTTAAATCTTTATAAACTATAATCACTGGATTCTGGTAATGGCCGAATGCAAGCCTAGTTCTGGCGGAAGAGTGACCTCTGACCCAAACCTTTTACCAAGCGGCAACCTCCGAAAGTCCAGATTTACTAAACAGTGGAACAATTCACCTATCGGTAAGCCCCTCCCCTCGAACGCAGATCAGCCAATGACAGTTGAGTATCAGTCACACGGGGACCGGAACTCGGACATCTTTAGGTTTCAGCAGCGCCACAGAGCATCCTGGAGGCACACCAACACTGCACATTTTGCATGTCTCCTTTATTCGACACACCCATTTCAGGTCTTGGAGTCTCTGATAATAAGATGATCATTTGAATCAGGTGTGTTTGATTAAGGAGACATGCAAAATCTGCAGTGTTGGTGTGTGGTTGGGAAACACTGCCATAGAGAACCATTGGAAAATCCGAAGCTCTCATCGGTTTGATGGGGTTTATGCTACAAAAATGGTAAAACGATGTCAAAAACACATATTTCTGTGAGTTTAGACATGTTTAAGGTCTGCATTATCTGTCTTACTAAGGAGGGACTCCTATTTTGATGGGTATTATAGTCTACGGGTAGTGAAAGGGAGAGCTCGCACTTTGTTTTCAGATACAAAGTTTACAGTTTATTAGCACCAACGAAAAGGCATACGGTCTATATGTGTTTACTGTTAGTTGTTTGAGTGTTTTTTTTGTGTAATTTGCTGTGTATGTTAATGATAATGCAACGGAGAGAGAGAGTTTGTTAATGCGCACTTCTTATGCTTTGTTTGTACAGCTCTTACTGTGATCTTTTTTTGAGTTAAAAAGGTGGCAATAAACGTAATAAACCTTAAGTTAAGTTTGACCATTATTCGGACGGGGTCCGCTACATTCTGCGTCCAAAAACAACTTGGGATAAGGTTTTCACACTGACACTGTCATTGTAATGGTGCGTTCACACCGGACGCGATTCGCGTGAGTGATTTACATGTTAAGTCAATGCAGAGACACGAAATGGCATTCTGCCGCGCGATTCGCGCGAATGAGGCGGCGCGAAGGACGCGAATCGGGCGAATTTCGCGCTACGTTAACCAATCAGGAGCTTGCTCTAGTAGTGACAACAATGAGGAGAAAATCTGTATATTCATATCTGGTTCAGACAATATGATTATCACTGTGATAACATTAAATGACATGAAACACAACACAGTCTCTTTTTGTTAAATGCAAGTTTATGTGTGATCAATAATACAAAAGTATAAGTAAAAGGTATAATAAGCTATACATGAAATAAAGCAAACAATTCAGTCAAACATTCAAAGTCCGTGCTAGTAGGCTAACGTTACAACTGCAACGTACAGTTATAGCCTAAAAATATAAAGTAATGAAACTTCTCTTTGCCTTCAGTCTAAACGATTTGCCAGGGAATAAATTATAGATCCATGAGACCAAAGATCGGCCGTTACAAGACGAATTATATCTGGAGACGCCTCAGAGACATCAGAGCCAGCGGCAGACGGCAGAAGGACTGGCCGAGGAAAGGCTGCTCTCGCCGGGGTTAATGAGCGCCGCTGATCCACTGGAGCTCACAACTCCGAAAACGCCAGATAAATGTTCAAATAGGCACTCTTTATATAAATAAACCACAGATTTGAGCTTTAAACAACTACATTATCGACTGAAAAAGTCTTAAAACTACGTTTTGTCACACATTAACATTAAATTTTAACAAAAAAAGACGTGTAAACACAGCCCATGTGAGCCATTTCTCAACGAGACGAGCCTCTGGCAGAAGCCCCGCCCATGACGCGAATTCGCGTCTGTTGTGTAGTGAATGTCACGCGCGAATTTCACGCGCGATTGAAGCGAGTAAACTCAAAATGTTCAAGCGTCCACCTTCGCGCGAATCGCGTCCGGTGTGAACGCCACATAAGACAGTTAGAAACTCGGTTTGTTTGTCCGAGTTAGCAACAGTAACTAAGTAGGGCAGGGCTTACCAATAGTTCAATTAGCGTGAGAGCGTAATACCAAAAAAGCACAGATGGGAGTGGAAAGTTCTGCGAGTGACGACACACAAATTAAAGATCACAGATGCAGCCGGAGCATTTCCATAATGACCAACACAATCTACCAAGAGAAGCGCAAATTAGTGTCTGGTTTAAGACGTGCTTTTTTGGGCTGTAAATAATGGCCAGTAAATTGACAAGCACAGACCTTAGTAAATCACCTTGGGTGATTAATTTAAATACTCTCCTCCCATAAAGTCTGAAAGGGAAATTCCTCCAAATACATATGACTTAAACTGCAGTTCATGGACTGGCCACTAGAGACAGACTCCAGAAGGAGCAGAATCTCTTTGAGCTCATGTTAAACTGCCCAACTTTACAGCAGAAGAACACATGTTTACAGTCTGGGACAAACTGTGCTTTTTTTTTGGTCTATACGGCTAATTTTGCCCTTCATGACGACTGTGAGGGGGGTGAATTATTTTATAACTCATTCATTTACATTATATAAAGCATTAAAGTTCTGCATAATTAAGGGCGTGGCCGCTTTGAGTGACAGGTGGATTGTCGTTTGTCTGCTGTCTGTTAGTCATCACGTCCCTTCAGCTCCGCCCACCTCCCGCCTCTTTGTCCATTTTCTGTTATACATGACCCGTGACAAGATGGCCGACTTGGAGGCTACAAAAACTCTCTTCAGAAACCTATGGGTGACGTCACGGACACTACGTCCATATTTTTTTACAGTCTATGGGTCTAACCCAGCACGACAGGAACCCATTTTTTTTTAAATAAGCTGTGCGAACACACAGTTTACAGCCTATATTTATATGTGAGTAAAAAGTTTCCATCTTTGGATGACCTACTCTTTTAAGTCCCCAAGACCCGGGATGAATAGGATCGTTTTCCCAGCTGCCCGCCATTTCGACCAGGCCAAAGCGGGTCGTAATACCCCGCCAATCTGCTAAATTGATGTCCTCTCAGGAGGAAGAAATCTTGTCCTGGAGCGAACTACAAGGCAAAGGCAGGTATCTGGTGTCCTGACCTAAGCACCCAGCTCCCCGCTGCCCACAACCACAGGGCCGCCCATTGTTTATCGTCCCTCCTCTTTCAATACAGCCACAGATACAGTTAAAAGCACCAGCCAGTTAACGTGATTAAATTTCTCTGTATCAATCATTCTAACACAAAGTGTTCGATTGTGTGCCTCAGAGTTGCTCACAATGGACAATGCTCCTCACAGTTGAACTGTTCGTGGTAGAAAAGGTGTCTAGTGCGCTGTTTTTGTTGCCTGCTCTCTAGCCTGTGAAAGCAATCTCACATCAAAGAAAAGCCATGCAGGTAACACAATGCCACATCAGTGCTAGCATGATGGCGCGCTGTGTTTTCGCCGCACATGCACGTATGTGTGTGTCCTTCGCATGATGCGACGACCCCCGTACGGCTCGGGACATCAAAATGAGCCGCTCAAAGCCACAACAAGCCATTGTGCCGACGAGATCTCGAGAATCTACACACTTCTGAGGGGAAAAAGGACAGATAAAATGACATTCTAGCTCTCTACACGCCGGGGACAATCAACGTTTACAGATGGCAAAGATACGAGAGGGGGACATTTTCTTTTCTCCGCCCGAACACAAAAGGCTCCAGTAGTTATTTTAGACCGCTCGCTTACATGGGTAATCTTGATGTGTGAAAGAAAGGGTCCGGTGCTGCGACCCGTGACCCGCGCCTGTACCGCTGGGGTTATGCAGTAACAGTGAGAAAGACACAGATGTGTGCGAGCTCAAACATGCGGTGAAAAAACGCTTTGTAGTTACGATTGCCTTTGCTGCTTCTAGGCAGTGTTACATTTACATTTTCATTTATGCATTTGGCAGACGCTTTTATCCAAAGCGACTTACATGGCATTCAAGGTACACATTTTACATTTCAGTGTTCATTTCGTTGACAAATCATTTTCGTCAATGACCTTTTTTCACTGACGTGAGACCATAACTAAATAAAAACCAGGGGCCGGATTCACGAAACATTCTTAAAGCTACACTGTGTAACTATTTTAGTTTATTCTTAGCTAAAAACACTTAGTTCTTTCAAAAATATATGGGAGAAAATATCACACAGCGTAGCAAATAATATTTGCACTGTCCATGGAGCGGACCTGTTTACATTTCACTGCCAGTTGTATATTGTGTATATAACTGTGTATGTGACAAATAAAACTCTTGAATCTTGAATCTTTAAGAATTAAATTATTCTTAACTGCCAATTTCTTCTTATATTCTAACTTAAGAAAAAAAAAAAGAATATTTTGTTTTCCCAAAAACTTTTCTGAAGAATCTTTTTTCTTATGATTGTTCTTAAGATAAAATTTAAGAAGTATTCATATTCACGAAAATAATCAATAAATCATCGTAAATAACTTCTTAAAGTTTCATTGTACTCTGCCAGGAGGCTGGCGACAGAGTGGGATGCGAGTGGCGGGACCCGTGGGTGGCGCGCACCGTCATCACCGGACTCTGTGGGCTCAGGGATGGGAGTGTTAATTCTTTCTTTGACCAAATTAAGGTGCTGCTGACCCGTGGGCCAGCAGCTGAACAAAGGATTCTCCCCCGGCCCTCCACCGGGGGAAGGAGTGGTCCTGCTACCATCTCCTCGAAAGAATACTCCATCCCTGAGCCATCCGTCTCAGGAACGCCGCTTGGCCTGGCGTTTAGCGGGGCGCGGGGCGGGCTGAGCGGATTGTGACGCCTTCCTTCGGCGACCTCTGCCACCCGGCCCGGGTGAAGGCTGCTGCTTGGGCCGGGCGGGAGGGGCGGGAGCCTTAGGAGGGCGTCCTCGGCGTGGAGCAGACTGAGGCGACTGTGCCGGCGGCTGGGTGGAGGCAGCAGCTGGCCGCCGGGGCAGTACGTGTTTTATAGCCTCAGTCTGCTTCTGGGCGATTGAGAACTGTTGGGCAAAGTCCTCAACCGCCCCGCCGAAGAGGCCGGCCTGGGATATGGGGGCATCGAGGAACCGGGTCCGCTCGGTGTCCCGCATATCGGCCAGGTTCAGCCACAGGTGACGCTCCTGGACCACATTTGTGGACATCACTTGACCCAGGGAGCGTGCGGTCACCTTCGTCGCCCGGAGAGCGAGGTCGGTGGCGGCACGCAGCTCATTTAAGAGCCCCGGATCAACTCCACCCTCGTGCATGTCCTTGAGGATCCTGGCCTGGTAGACCTGAAGGATCGCCATGGCATGCAAAGAAGCGGCAGCCTGCCCCGCAGCTCTGTGCGATTTCGCCACCAAGGTTGATGTGAATCGACAGGCTTTGGAGGGGTGCTTAGGATCACCGCGCCAGGTTGAAGCGCTCTGAGGACACAGTTGCATCGCAACAGAACGTTCAACTGGGGGGACCCCAGTGTACCCATTGGCCGCCGCCCCATCGAGGACGGAGAAGGCGGAGGAAGTTGCCGAACGGTCACGGGAAGACAACGGGGACTTCCAGGACCGCGCGAGTTCCTCATGAAGCTCGGGAAAGAAAGGTATTGGGGGCGGGGACTGACGGTTGTCAGCGCGCGCTCCCAAAAACCAATCATCGAGCCTGGAGCGTTCGGGACAGGGCGGAGGGTTCCACTCTATCCCTAAGCTCGCGGCTGCCCGAGACAACATGGCTGTCAGCTCTGGGTCCGACTCGGGCAATGCTGGAGCGCCCGAAGGCGGCAGCACAGCCGAGTCATCATCTCCCGAGGACTCGAGCCCACCTTGTGATGCGGTGACCGACATCGCATCTTCCTCCGGAGCGCCAAACGAGATGCGCGGGGGGGCAGGAGCCGGCCCCGCGATCTGCGTCTGGACACTCGCGGGTTGCAGTGTGCAAGACGGGGGTGTGGCCCGAGGCATGAGCGTCGGGGCTTTGTTCCACACCGTAACCGTCAGGTCACCCTGACCACCAGCCGAAGTACTGGGCCTCTGGGACTCAGTAGATCGGGGTGTGGTAGAGGGGACTCTCACTTCTGTACGAAGGTCATGGAGTCTTGACCGCAACACCGCGATGGTCATGTTCCCGCAGTGGGAACATGACTCATCCACAAACGCTGCCTGGGCATGTTGAAAGCCCAAACATACCAGGCAGTGTTTGTGCCCATCAGAAGAAGATAACGATCGGCCACACCCAGAAGTACACGGACGAGACATCCTGAAAAGGACGCGTCACGTGTAAGCTCTTTTGTGAGAGGAAAGCTTCGCAGAGAACGCCGAAGCGCCCAGGGACCACACACCAGCTGTCAGACGGACCACTGCGCAGATCAGCAGGCAGGCAGTATGATGATCACTGGAACGCGCCGTAACACCAACGCCTCTGGAAAGCTGCTCGTCTCGAAGGCTTGTCGAAGACTCAGATCAAACTTGAAGGAGTGAAGAGATACTCTTGGCTCCAAAGCAGAAACATAATGCGATGTTGCCAGCGTACTTCCTTATATACCCACGAGGTGGGGCGGAGTTACGCATGCAAATTCCGCATGCCCATGGCATTGGCACTGCCATTGGGCGCTGTTGAATTCTCGGAGATGATTGGCTTCTAAGCGAAACCCCCATTCGTTAGTCACTAACGTACGTCGTAGTGACTGAACGAAAGGGAACTTGACCGGACTGAGCAATAATTTACTTAAAAGTTTTCATTGTCCTCCCTCAAAGGAAAGAAATGCTGACTCGGTTCCGATACATAAAAATGATAATAATAAATCAGATCTGTTACCACAACTTAAATGCATGGTCGCAATTTAAAAATTGGTTCCATGCTGAACATCCATAGACACGTTCCAGTTGCACAGAACGTTCTTTACAGAACCAAAATGGTTCTTCTATGGCATCACTGCAAAAAAAAAACTGCATTGGAAACTTTATTTTGAAACTTTATTTTTGAAAATAGGCTCATTTTCCGTCTCCCCTAGAGTTAAAAAGTTGAGTTTTACCGTTTTCGAATCCATTCAGCCAATCTCCGGGTCTGGTGGTAGCACTTTTAGCATAGCTTAGCATAGATCATTGAATCTGATTAGACCGTTAGCATCTCGCTCAAAAATGACCAAAGAGTTTCGATAATTTTCCTATTTAAAACTTGACTCTTCTGTAGTTACATCGTGTACTAAGACTGACGGAAAATGAAAAGTTGTGATTTTCTAGGCCGATATGGCAGGAACTATTCTCTCATTCCTGCGTAATAATCAAGAGCTTTGAGCCGTTCCATGAGTGCAGCGGCGCAATGATATTACACAGCGCCTGAAAATAGGCTAACTCCCGTCAACATAACGAATATTAGAATATTCTGGTCCAGCCCTAAATAGAAAGCACAGTTGTACACCTTAAATTAAAGATGGTACACAAGATAATTAATAAAAGAGCTCCTACATACTTTAATATGTATTTTTCTAGGGTATGTGAGAAACATTGTTATAATACTAGGCAGAGTCTAATGGATATTACATTATGCCCTTTTAAAACAATGTGCGGTCGTGGGTCTTTCGAATACTCAGGGGCTCAAGAGTGGAATAAGTTGCCTCTGGATGTAAAGAGTATGTCAAATATGGTTGGATTTAGTATGAAAGTTAAAAGTTGGCAATTAGCTTGTTTTTAAGATGAATTTGTATTAGTGTTTTTAGGTGGATGATCAATTGTGATGTAAATTTTGGAAGTGTGTGTTGGTAATGTTGTGTTGTAATCTTAATAGTATGCAATGCCTTTATAACCTGTCACCAGGAGTGAAGTTGTGCTTTACAGCAAGGACCACAATGGAAATACGTTTGGATTTAAACTTTATTGTGCTATCCTTGACAAATGAGTGCATTTTCACTATTATGTCTAATAAATCAAATCAAATCAAATTTGTGCTCATAAACGGTCTGTTTTTTTACTTTTCTCCCACCCAGACTAAGCAATTTTTATGAGCTTAAGTGTGGGATTAGGGTCAGGGTCATTGCTGAGATGAATGTGAAAACACTTTTAATAGCAGAAGCTCATACGTGCTATCTATATTATATTTACTATTTTCATGTTTTTATTTTCTCAAGGTTTTGTAGGAGCAACTTCTGAGCCAAAGTTGAAGTATGACTAGCTCTTCACCCTAACGAAAAAATATGTTTATTCAAGTGTGCTATACTTCTTTTAAACTAAAAATAAGAAAGTATACTTTTGTCTATTTTTTTATAATTATTAAAATTATACCTATGTATACTTGACTTATACTGACAGAAAAGTCTAAGTATATTTGTCCTGTAAACTTGTACTCAATCTTTTGATCTAGATATACTTAAGTATAATGAAGTATTCTAAGTATACTTGGCTTGTAGTGTTTAATCTTTTGATGGATTAGCATTAAATATTCTGTTTTGTCTTATAAACTTGCATTGTTTGAAAGTACTGAATCTGATTTTTAAAGAATACAGATATGTTCATAATTTTGAGTATCTTAATTCTTGTGTAGGCTCATCCACTGGTGGTCGTATAGCATCAATGAATGAAATGAAGGCAAGGCAAGTTTATTTATATAGCACATTTCATACACAATGGCAATTCAAAGTGATTTACATAGAAAATGAATTAAAATAGTGATAACATATGCAAACGAAATAAAAATAGCATGTATAAGAATTAAAAATAGAAACAAGGATTGGAATGAAATGAATGCTGGTAGTGTACATAGGAATTTACTTCCAACTGGGATCGGTCCGAGCCTCTGAAGCCCTTCCTCTGAAACTGCATTGATTTGGACCTTCAACCGTTGGTTCCCATTGAAGTCCATTATGTGGAGAAAAATCCTGGAATGTTTTCCTCAAAAAACTTCATTTCTTTTTGACTGAAGAAAAAAAGCACGAACATCTTGGATGAGATGGGGGTGAGTAAATTATCAGGAGATTTTCATTTTGAAGTGAACTAATCCTTTATCTGAATTTTCCGGCGATCCATGTTTTCAGTGTTATACGGTAGGGGGCGCTATTACACATCTAAAAGAGTACAGAATCTCCGGATACAAACACAGGCGAAGAAGCAGAAACAAGTGATAGAAGCATTGCTGACGCACATGTAAATGATTGCGATCATCAAACATTAAACAGCATATAAATCTAACATCACTGAAGGAAATGATGAAGAGGAAACGACTGTGAAGTTTTAGGTGTTGATGGACTCGATCGACTCCATCTGTGTTTGATCATCGTTCTGAACCACATCGGGATGAAGACGAAGGTTTTTGTTTAAAATTTTGCCTGAAACTTACCCACATTCAAATGTTGATAAAAAGGATACAGAATAAAATGTAATGTTTTTAAAATGAGTATATTTCAAGTATAAAAAAAAATTATACTTAAATAGTAGTAGTATACTTAAAGTGCAAAAATAATATACAAGTAGTAAACTATAAATATGATGTTATGTTAACCTAAAGAAAACATACAAGTATACTTGCAGTATAAAACTACTAAACTAGTAGTTTACTGAGAGTATACTTTCATAAACTAAAAAAATTTACTACTATACTCTAAAAAATGCTGGGTTAAAAATAACCCAAGATGGGTTGAAAATGGACTAACCCAGCCATTGGGTTGTTTTAACCCAGCGATTGGGTTGTTTTAAGCAAACAACGCCGGGTTAAAACAACCCAATTGCTGGGTTAGTCCATTTTCAACCCAACTTGGGTTATTTTTAACCCATCATTTTTAGAGTGTAGTAAAATAGTAAACTATTTATAAGTTCACTTGTACAGATGCAGTACAAATGAGAAACGTAGTTGTGAACTAGTTATGCACTTAAAGTTTACTATTGTTACACTTATATAGTATACTTGAATGTAGGGATGTGCCGTATCATACCGTCCACGATAACACCGGTATACATTTTTGCATTGATATCAATGCTGACGTATAGCGCATTTACGTTCCCTAGCGCGCACAACAACAACACCTGTCTGAGAGTAAGAGCAGCCTCCCATGAAGATTTAGTACATAAAAGGGAGCTACTTCAATAGTATGGAAGTGGTTTGGTTAAAAGAGGACAGATCTCCAACAAACGAGGCAAAGAACCGGCCGACGCGAAGCGCTTATGCCATGGTTATTTGCCAACATTGACACCTTAAAGCTGTTATTGATGTTTGCAGCACAATGTTTGACCGGAAGAGTAAAGCTTACGGTAGATTACATTTATTTGAATGAATGAATTATAGCATTTATTTGAATTAATTATCAAGAGCTAGAGAGAGATATTCGTACCTGCTTCTGTTCAGCGTCTCTCTTAACAATGAAGATGTGAGTTTATTATTTAAAAATAGAGATGTAACCCTATCGTTGCAGAAATATAATGCAGTGATCCAGTAGCGAAGTGTATGCCTATGTGTGTGTGTGTGTGTGTTCGCTTAAATGAAAACAGCGCATTAATATAGAACGGTGATTCAACAGACTTGGGACTATCTGTCCATTAAACGTTTTTTTTGCGCACCTTCCAACTAATCAGACTTGAGTATTCAGACAGACCATGGCATAAATTACTTTGTTATAGTTACATTAAAATGTTAATGAGTTATGTTATACTTTTCCTTAAAGGAACATTTTCCGTCTCCCCTAGAGTTATACAGTTGAGTTTTACCATTTGCGAATCCATTCAGCCGATCTCCAGGTCTGGCGGTAGCACTTTTAGCATAGCTTAGCATAGATAATTGAATCTGATTAGACCGTTAGCATGGGTGCCGAGGCACAATGATATTACGCACAACACCTGAAAATTGTCCCCAGCACAGCTCCCTGTGTAAGCCGGTTGTCACGTTGGTTTGTTAACGGAAGTTAGCCTATTTTCAGGCGCTGTGTAATATCATTGTGCCGCTGCACTCATGGAACGGCTCAAAGCTCTTGATTATTACGCAGGAATGAGAGTATAGTTCCTGCCATATCGGCCTAGAAAATCACAACTTTTCATTTTCCGTCGGTCTTAGTACACGATGTCACTACAGAAGGGTCAAGTTTTAAATAGGAAAAATATCTAAACTCTTTGGTCATTTTTTGAGCGAGATGCTAACGGTCTAATCAGATTCAATGATCTATGCTAAGCTATGCTAAAAGTGCTCGGAGATCGGCTGAATAGATTCGAAAACGGTAAAACTCAACTGTTTAACTCTAGGGGAGACGGAAAATGAGCCTACTTTCAAAAAAAGTGGAGTGTTCCTTTAAGATTTCCAGGGAAAACACTACCAACTTGTACCAAGGCTACTTTTTTACTTTGCTTACATTTGATTGCAATCACCAATAAAATGTTGTTCCATATATATTTTTTATATATCGTCATAAATATCATTATCGCAAATATTCTTCAAATATCGTGATATAATTTTGAGGCTACATCTCTACTTGAATATATACTTTTTATATACTACATTTAGGCCAATTTAGTCCCAAGCAGTATAGAAACAGTATACACTTACAAGTTTACTACTAGCACATTCATATGAGAATACATTTAGGCCCGGTTTCACAGACAGGGCTTAGACTAAGCCAGGATTAGGCCTTAGTTCAATTAGGACATTTAAGTAACTTTTATAAACGTGCCCAAGAAAAAAACATTACTGGTGTGCATCTTGAGACAAAACAATGCCACTGACATATTTTAAGATTTGTCAGTGCAAGATTCTTTCAGTTAAAACAGCTCAAACATGCATTTTAGTCTAGGACTAGCTTAAGCATTGTCTGTGAAACCGGGGGAAAGTGTACTTAAAAATAAGCTTGAACATTACTTAAGAATACTTCATAAAAATGAACTTTTTCTCTTAAGGGTAAGGAAGAAAACAGTCTTTTGTTTCATATTCCTGAAGACAAGCGCGTTACGGTGGATATTTGCAGAGGCATTAATGATTTATATAGGAAAACGCTGTCTGGAAATGTGCAGCGAGTCATGAATTTTTACTAAGGAATTTCAGAGAGAAAAAAAACGAGAGCAGACGCATGAAATAAACCGAAAGAATAACAACATAAATTATATATATCTTATATATGCCTGCTGCTATATATCTATAATACAGCTTAGCATTCAATAATGCATAAAACAAGCATGTAATTGATAATCTTGTGCATGTTGCTTTGGAAATCGATGTTTTGTGTTCCTGATACTCTGACAGCAAAAGGGAAACTCATGGCTTATGAAAGGCAGATTGGCTTACAATGTGAAGATATATGAAAGGGTGTGGTGTGGATTCTAAATTACAGGTGTGACCCTGCGCCGCTCACGTCTTGCATGATTTATTGGGTTTGTCGGTCACTAGAAAGAGCTCAAATATGGGAGGTCTGAACTTCCTGTTATCTTTGCCCTCAGCTGACCCCTTCGTGAAGAGAGCTCGTCTGCTGTGTTTCAAAAGCTAGCGCACAAAGAGCCCCTTGGACCTGTCCGGAAACTAATTAAAACAGCTGCTTAAATCAAACGCATGCTGTATGTTTACCGCGATGCTTAAAGATGTCACAGACGGGCAGCTCAGACTGAATTGCCGCTAATGCTAAATCTTGCGCTCTTGATCTAACATCATGAAATTCCAAGAATCAATAATGGCTTAAACTTAGCAATTAATCTGATAAGAAGGGTTTATTTCCCCTGGTTTAGCTGTCAGAGGGTGACCGCTAAATTAATCTTCCTTGTGTTTTTGCACGCGTCTGTTCTCAGTGTTGACAGTAGTTTTAATGGTGACATCACAGACTTTAAAACTGGAAATGGCATTAATGCATGCCGAAGGTGATGAATCATAAACGATAAATGCAGATGACTAATCCGGATAATTTGATGCAAAGGTTGCATGCATTATTCATTTTACTGTTGCTTTTCAGGTATCAGATTGTGTGTAAATGCATGCGTGTGTCTGGGAGTGTGTGTTATTTAGTTTTAGTCTCATTAAACGGCTCTTAATGGAAGTGTTGAGTTAGCTGCTCATCTCCACCTTCAAACGACCAGTCTCCTCACACACATTACTGTAACGTAAGCGCTGCGTACTGTAAACAAATGTGGGTTACATAAACACTGAGGCGGTGGTGGGCACAAGCGGGGGTTTTTTGGGCGGGTCAGAGGGTTAAGAACCTGCTCGCGTCCCCCCTCGTTGTGCTGCGTGCAGCTAAAACAAAAGCCTCTAATTCCGATTTAGTGTTTCAATCCTGCGACACATTTCTGAATGATTTGACAGGTCAACAAGCAGGGGGCAATCTGTTCACCTCGAGATGTTTGCCTCGTTTTACAGCGGCTGGGTGGATCCAAACCTATGATGGACTGACAAACTGTACACCATTAAACTCAACCACCAGTGCAGGAACAGTTCTAACATAATAATAATTTGATTGAGGTTATATCAATTTGATCTAAGTCCTTGTTTATACCTGGTAGGGGCAACGGGGCTAAAGACACACCTTCAGAAAAATCTGCTGTTCACTCCCATAGTGTTTAATATTGAACATTGATGATGGAGCAACGGATTTTGTGTGAAAAAGAATAAATAAAAAAATCACAAAAGTGGTTTATTTTATTTAAACCACTGTGTAAATGTATAATATGGCAAGGTGGGCCTTTTACCCGGGGTCAAAAGACACTGTCACAGTCACGTTTAGTTTAAGTTTAATTGGACTAGGGCTAAACGATTAATCGAAAACTAAATTTAGAACCTCTAATCGGCGTAATTTTCCCCTGTTCGGTTATTTCAGAAATAGCGTTCAAATCTTCAACGCTCAAATCTCATAATATATCATAAAACACCACTCTGCCTCTTCATTTTCATTAAAAATATATATTAAACATTAATAGCCACACAAATGTGGTCCAGGCAACTCCTACATTATCTTCACTGCATGTATATTTAAATATCCTTAAAAATAAAGTTATAAACTTCTTTGCCCTCAGTCAAAATGATTTGGCAGACAACAAATGATAGATTCATGAGAGCAAAGATCGGCCGTCAGATCCACACAAGACGAGCCACTACAGGACATCAGAGCCAGAGGCAGACGGCAAAAGGACTGGCCGAGGAAAGGCTGCTCTCGCCGGGGTTAATGAGCGCTGAGCGCCTGGATCTCACAACTCCAAAAACACAAGATTATTATTATTTTTTTAAATAGGCGCTCTCTTTATAAATAAAACACCGATTTGAACTTTAAACAACTACATTCTCACCTGAAAAAGTCTTAAAACTACATTTTGTGACACAATAGTGGTATTTTTAAATTATGCAGTTTTTCTCATCACGTCACTTTACCACGTGACAGCAGCGAGCAGGCTCCTGATTGGTTAACGCGGTGCAAATTGACGCCAAAGTTAAAATTTAAAAACTTTTTTTTTTTTTTACGTTAAAAACCAACACCAAAACACCCTGTGACAGGCGTCAGACACGAATTCGCTTCAAACGCGTGAATGCACAAAAAGCACCATTCGCGCATAACGCGCGTATCGCGCAAGAAGCTCAATTCTCGTCAAATTTGCGTCTATCGCGCAAACTGGACGCGCAAATGAGGCGGAATCGCATCCATCGCGTGTCTATTGCACTGCAGGACCTCCAGACGCGCGTCAACGCGCCTTTCCATCAATTTAACATTGAAATCACTCGCTCCTGACGCTCTATTCGTGTTTGGTGTGAACGCAGCATTAGTCACGTGACTGCGCCTCGTCAGTCACATCAAGTGCAGTTTGCAGGCACACGGACCGATGCAGGAGCAGTTATCTTTGTTTATAGATGCTCAGAATTACTATGGTTATTGCATGTTTTACACAGTTTATACACGGAGGTTAATCTCTGTTCTTATATGTGCTGATACACACACAGACGGCGCGCGCAAGCCCCTGATCACTTTCACTTGCATCCTCATGAAGTTTGTCAATTAAATGCCTTTAAAGGCTTGCCAGTTTGAACATAAAAGCGATTGTGCACTGTTCAAGAACAACGTTATGGAAAACTCAAGGCTCATGAGCTTTTTTCTGTGACACAGAGAGCCAAGCCGTGTCGTGTCTCTGACAACACGCGCGCCCTAAAGCCAGATCACTTTCACTTGCGTCCTCACAAAGCTTTGTCATTTGTATGTGTTTTAAGGCCTGCCAGTTTGAACATTGATGCGATTTTAGACCATCAGATGTGTATTATGTTGAACTAAGGCCTGATATATCGTGACACACGAACACTCAGACAGTAGCTCGAACATCACGTGAAGATTGCACACAGAGAGGAGCGCAGAAACTCGTTGTCAACGATGCCGTGATTTATCACTAAAGTAGCTTAGAAACTGTTATAGCATTTATTTTAATACCTTTTGAAGTAAGTACAAACCACAGCTTCATAATTAATAGAGGCGGAGTAATTCACACACACACAATCACTCTCTCATTAATGCATTCAAATAAATGTAATGTAGGCCTACTGTGCCAATGTATCTGTATCTGATGTACAACAGCAGAAATCTGCCCCATAGACAATAACTGCTGAAAGTCAACCGTTTCCTTCAAGTATTCACAAAGAAATGCACTTTTTCATTAGAAAAAAATATCCCACCTTTAATAGTAGACAATATTTACAGTACAAACCTTATCAGGGAACTATGAGGGCAAAAAAAGGAAAGAAAGAAAAGAATTTGTTCATTAATCGCAATCGAGGTCAAATGTTAAATTAATCGAGATTTTTATTTTTGGTCAAATCATTACAGCCCTAGATTGGACATTCAGGCCTAGTCCACATGTACATGAGTTTTTCCTAGCCTGGCTCCGCCCTCATTTTCCTTCAGTACTCCATCTGGGATTTGCGGTATATTCTCTGGTTTTCTCCGGTCAAATTTTAACCGGTCCAATCAGCGAACAGAGGGAGTGGCTAAGAACGATGACGTTGATGTTGTGCGCTAGTTTGAGATGACATCCGTCGCGACCAAACGTTAGCGATTGGTTATGGCAGATCCAGACTGGCTCTGGGCAGATCCAATAGTTTTAAACTTCAGCGGGTGCCTTCAAAGAAGTAAATGCTTGTCAATGGAGGGTGGCCAGACTCTCTGAACAAATGAAATGTATGAGAGTCTGTAGGACCAGGCGAAGTATTTCCCTCCTCCGTTTAAAAAAAAACATTGCTTCCACATGAAAACGCAAAACATGCTGGTGGCAATATAACCCTAACCGTAAAGCCATGTTGGCCAATCAGAAGCCTGTAATCTCCGGTTTCACTGTCCACACGACAACACGGCAACCGGAGTTTCTAAAAATTTTCACCCTGAGTTTTCAAAAAAGTTCGGTTTCAGTGTCCGGATACAGCGTTTGCGTGTGGACGAACGGCCAAACCGCATAGAAAAAGCTGCGGTTTTGCAATTATTTCCCACATCCAGGTTCCAGGTTATAATATGCAAAAGGTCAACACATTAATCCCTTAATTTTGCAGTAAGAAGTTATACTTATCCAAAATAAAGGCTTAAACATCAAAAAAAAAAGAAATTGCACATTTAAGGGTCTCCTCTTCTGGTGAAAGTTTTCAGACAGTTTTCAAAATGGCCGCCAGACAGTGTGAACACATGAATTTCCATATCTCAGTGTGCAATGGTCTGATAAGCTTGAAATTACAGGAGGTATATAGTAACAAACACATCAATTGGTTAAGACATCAAGTAGGATAATATACATTTTGTTTAAATAATCTGAGCTCAAAGATAGTAGTGTGCTTAATGGGTACTTGAGCTTAATAGGTACGTTTACCCTATTTCTTATCGTGGGGAGAATTTTTACTGGTATATCACAAACGATAAGATATCGCCCATCCCTATTAACCAGATTTTTTTTTTTAACTAATCGTGAATCAGTCAGTCTTTCTGAAAAAAAAATCAAGATGGATTTTTTTTTGCCATATCGCCAAGCCCTAGTAGGTGCTCATGTGGTCAAATGTGTTCGAACAGCCACACAAGACCGCCTAATCTCCACCTACTGACTACTAATGGCGTAAACATTATGGGAAGCGCAATTTTAAACCTCAATGCTTAAAACAATACACTTTCGTGACCACACAGCAACGTCACTGTTGTATATCGCCCACACCTATGTACAAAATGTTCTCACCATTCCTGATTTCTACCACACACTCACCACATTTGAATGGTCTTGTACCTGAATCTGATCTGAATTCAGTTTCAAGTCCAGGTGCGACGTGAACTCTTTTTTATTACGAATAAGTCCATTAAATGGTCTGAGTTTGCTTCTTCACTTAAAGATACCTCAAGTGAACCTAATTATCTTAGAGAATGCATTCACTTATAAACTATTTGCCTTGTATGCAATGTAAACGCTTCTGCCAAATGCATAAATGTAAATAAGTGTGAAAACCCTGCAAGCTGTTTTAATTGGCAGCAGAGCAAAGCAAATAGTTTTTGCTCACCCCTTTGTCCTTTTTAATGTGATTTAAGGCCTGAATGTTGTGGCACAAAACAAGCGTTTATAAGTGCTGACATCCAAGCAGTCAGCACCGTGTTAAATATTGAAGTTCAAATCTAAATATTTGCCAACATAATCACAGCGTAGTGTAGTCCAGCAAGTTTGGATGATTACAGTGTCAGAAAGTGTTAGTCAGAAGGGTTAACAAGTCTTGCCATAAGCCAGTTTATGTGTGGCTTGAATTATCCTGTTACTTCATGGATATTGCGGGGCATCTTTAGATCAAGTTTTGGTCATCATTATTTGTACTCTGTGAGACTCATTCGTGGTTCTTCTAATTCCATGCTTCTTTTTCTAGTATTGCTAGAAAATATGAAGTGAAAAGGTTAGTCTTTAATAATAGAGGTCTCAGGTCACTAATCGACATCATGTTGCTACAGGTCTAGTCCATATTGCAGCTTTTTCTGATCAGAAGCCGCCCACTTAGACCTGATGAGACCGTCTGACAAGCATATAAAATGGCCGACCACATTCTGCTTATTTTAATGTAAGTTTCACAGCTAGAGGTCGCTAATGCAAAGCAAAAACGAGACGTAGCGTGATGATGCAATGATGGAGCGTGGAATCGTGGGAGTTGTCGTGTTCCCCTCCACATCCGTTTTCGCTTTATCTTTGGCAACAGAACCCACAGCAAACGGAAATGAATAACTGTGGTCCGTCACGAATGTGCAAAACAAACAACTGTGGCTTGCTATCGCTACCAGAGATCGTCGGCTTTGACACCACAACTACTACTTACGCATTTTTTCAGGAAGTGCACTTTCTGTGGTTTCTCTGGATTTAAACATTGTCGGAAACATTTGGGATAATGCAAACATTGTTCTAGTGGGTTTTGGATATTTTAATTAATTTAATTGTACCATTAATGTTGAGTCTAATAGAATCAAACGTGCATTGTCGGAAACATTGTCGGAAACATTTGGGATAATGCAAACATTGTTCTAGTGGGTTTTGGATATTTTAATTAATTTAATTGTACCATTAATGTTGAGTCTAATAGAATCAAACGTGCTGATAACAAAGCACATAATTTTATGTTGCAGTGCTAATTTTGGTGCATAATGCTGCGTTCACACCGAACGCGAATAGAGCGTCAAATTCGTGTATATCGCGTCTAGTTAGACGCTCGAACATTTTGAATCCACAGCAAATTGGACGCACACATAAATCGAGCGTTTGAAGCGAAATAAAAAAAGTGGGAGGGGCAAGTGCTAGGCAGTTATCTGTTTGCAAGAATGCTGATGTTGATCGATTATTCATCGAGAGAGTCACCGCTCTGGAGAGCAGAACCGCGGCGTAGGGGTCAGCGTCACCGTACTTGGGTCCCCCAGACCCTCCGGAGGCGTGCCCAGTTTGGCGAGTTTCACCACTTGCTCCAGGAGCTGTGCCTGGATGACGGCGGCTTTCAGGGGTACTTCCGCTAGTCCCGAGGCCAGTTTGATGACCTGTTGTCCCGCATCGGAGCGAGTATCGAGCAGGCAGGTCTGCCACGTTTATCACGAGCAGGCTCCTTAAAGGGTTAGTTCACCCAAAAATGAAAATTCTGTCATTAATTCCTCACCCTCATGTCGTTCGACACCCGTCAGACCTCCGTTCATCTTCAGAACACAAATGAAGATATTTTAGTTGAAAGCTGATGGCTGAGAAAGGCTTCAGATAGGCCTCCATTGGCATTCAGTACATTAATCCTCCCAAGATCCATAAAAGGCACTAAAAAAGTTGTTACAAAGTCCATCTCACCACAGTGACTCTACAATAATTTTACGATGCGACGACAATAGTTTTTGTGCGCAAAAAAAAATCAAAATAACACCTTTATCCAGCTTGTTATTGTCTTCCGTGTGTGCCTCCACGACGCATGCGTGAGAATATGACGCAGATCCGCCGTTCGGACACATGACCCAGAAGCGATTTGTTTACAAGCAGAGGAAGACGCGCGTGTCTAAGCTGTTGAATTCTACATTGATCGTGCTTTAGGTCTCGGCGTAGTTCTCAAAATGGGGTTAAAGTGTGCATTCCATGGATTCCCGAACGCTGGCGCTACATCATATTCTCGCGCATGCGTCGTGGAGGCACACACGGAAGACAATAACAAGCTGGATAAAGGTGTTATTTTGATTTTTTTTTGCGCACAAAAACTATTGTCGTCGCATCGTAAAATTATTGTAGGGCCACTGTGGTGAGATGGACTTTGTAATGACGTTTTAAGTGCCTTTTATGGGTCTTGGGAGGATTAATGTACTGAATGCCAATGGAGGCCTATCTGAAGCCTTTCTCAGCCATCAGCTTTACACTAAAATATCTTCATTTGTGTTCTGAAGATGAACGGAGGTCTTACGGGTGTCCAACGACATGAGGGTGAGTAATTAATAACAGAATTTTTATTTTTGGGTGAACTAACCCTTTAAGGCCCTTCACACTGGACGTGTAACGAAAAAGCGAAGGGTAAAAAGCTAATATTTCATGTGCGAATAGTTCACGTCAAAACCATTCATATCAGCCGCGACGCGAGTTTGCGACGTTTCTGAGCTCCAACATTCCAAAACATTCGCGGCGACAGCTGAGAAAACACGGACACTTCATCATTCAGTGGAGACGAGCTTTTCATTTTCTTTAAAAGACCGAAAATAAGTTTTTGGTGCAGCCAGTCTTAAAGAACAGAGAGTCTGAAGGAGAGTATGCTAATCTTGTACAGGAGCTAAAGCTTTATCATGGCCGATTCCGCACTTACTTTCCAATGTCTGTGGGACAATTTGAGGAGCTCCTCCAGAGACAGTAGCACCGCATCTGACGAGACACACACACACTTCAGGAACCAATCGATCCGGAGCAGCTGTGTTTTCAGTTGTGTCACAATGTAAACATTTAAGTGCCTCAGTCGTACTGACGGAAACACATTCACTTTCTATAGTCGCGTACACAATTAGGTTAGAAAAAAAATCAACGTATTTATTATAATAGCGTAATCTGTAGCCTATAGTGGGCAAACACAGCTGCATCTGTACAGCTGTAAACACAACTACAGCTGTAATCTCGTGAGAAATGCGATACCTGGCAAAGGTTAATGTTGATTGAATAGCGTGACATCAACTGGACATTTCGTCAACTTTGTTTCCTTGTATGTGATTGGTTTAAGCCTTTTCTATCGCTGCGAGTGTTAAAAAAAATTGACATCGGAAAAAAAAAAATAAACATTGTTTTTTCGCCGCAGCACATTCGCGTTCAGTGTGGAAGCTCTCGTTACACAAACAGCTGATCAAAAAATAAAACCATTGCGCAAATTATTATACGCGTCAAAATCATGTCCAGTGTGAAAGGACCTTAATTGGTAAACGCGGCACGAACAGACGCCAAAGTTCAGATTTTTAAACTTGGGCTTCAGGTGCGAATTTGCTTAAAACGCGTGAATGCACAAAAACCACCAAATAAAATCACTCGCGCAAGACACTCAGTTTGCGTCTTTTGCGCGAATGAGGGCGAAATCGCTTCTTTAGCGCCGCAGGACCTCCAGACGCGCATCAACGCGTTTTTACATTGACTTAACATGGAAATCACGCTCCAGATGCTCAATTCGCATTCGCTGTGAATGCAGCATAAAGGTAAATTGTGTCATAATGTCTCGCAATTCAAAAATGCAACAATGTGTATCGTGTATAGTTCACCCAAAATTGAATTATAGACATATGGTCACAGAACGTCACACATTTAAGCTTTTTATTATTAATCAACTACAAATAAAATAAATTTTTAATAACAACATTTTGACAGCATATCTGACAGTCCAAACCTGATGCAATACCACATTTAGCAGTATTTTTGTTAATTGTTTGTCATGTCTTAGAAGTAATAATGTTTATAAAATACAAAATTGTATTCTGGCTTTTTTGAAGTATCCTAAGAGCGTCATATTGTGAGATCAGTACATTTTTAATTGGATTTGTCTGATCAATTACATTTTCATATACTAATGCACTTATGTTTCAATATGTTTACATAACATTTATTGTTTTCATTTTATTTTTAAATGCAGCACACACCAGGATCCCACCGCTGACTTTTATCTCTCCGCCCCTCCCTTTAAAGAGGCCACTGCCATTCCCGTCCCACCTGCAGAGAGCAATATCCTAAATCCATATTAGTGTGTTTCCCAAAGGCTTTGGCCAACAGATGGTTCCTCAAATCCCCTGGTTTCCTCCGAGATGGGACATGTGTTCGTAAAAACACTCAAATTTCTTCTCCAGGATGGATTGATGTTTTTACTCCGAAAACTACCCAGGGGAAAATGTTATTGCTCAGAGATTTCTCTTTTATAGCTTAATGGAGCTCTCGATTATAGTGTCAAAGATGAAAACAGTCAGTGGTTGTCATGAAGTTTGAAGGTTTAAAATAAATGTGCAGCTCAGACCATTTGATGAGAAATGTTTATGATTAACTTGCAAACTTTGGTATCTTGGCACAGTTTGAGCCCGGTAAACATTGTACAGTTCTGGACTGTCCCAGATGAAAGATGACCGATCTCTGTGGTCGTGGCTCCTAAACGGTGATCTTACGCCATACACTGAGAGAGGTTCAAAGACAGATGTCGTCACGGTCTTGCGACCAAAGATAGCCTGTAATAAAGTTTAGCATTATCATCTCACAGTGTGTTTGCTCCCACGACCTACGTCTACTGACTAGCCAATTGAAATGCAACATGAAATGGCATATTGATCAACACAACATGCTCCATTTTTTCAGCTCACTTTGTTGACACCTTTTTCATCGTAGCCTACGATTCAATAGGTGTCATTATCGTACAGTAGATCTGTATATATTAGATCCATGTCGTACAGTGTGATTTGTAATGATCTTATAGGATTGCCGAGATCCCACAGTCTGTAGCGGGCATGTAGTGTTGGAGATGGATAAGGAGATGCAGAAGGTTTCTGGGATTTTCTCAAGAGAAACATCTGTGAAGCAACTCCTTTCATCTCATCGCTGTCTAGAATAAAGAATTGGGATCTGATTTGCCAATTTGCAGATTTCAACGGTTATGTATTTGATCTTCGTTGCAATGTTGTTGAAAACAATTTACCAGAAACAATTGGGATCTCATTTGCTGATTTCAGAGGTTCATTCATGGTTATGAATCTGATCTTCCTTGTAATGATGTTGAAAACAATTCCACCATATCGGTATCGCGCGATATATATGCATGTATCCGTTCCTTCTTCTTCTTCCACTCTGGAAGTCTATGGCAGCCCATAGAACCACCTGCGGGGAACTTAGGAAATTTGGCACACTGATAAAGGACAGTCCCAACATTAACTACAGCAAATTTGGTGTCTCTAGATCAAACTCTCTAGCGCCACCACTTGTCTAAAGTTGCTCTCATGTTTACGCTAATAACTTTTGCACCATAATGCTGCGTTCACACCAAACGCGAATAGAGCGTCGGGCGCGAGTGATTTCAATGTTAAGTCAATGGAAAGGCGTGTTGACGCGCGTCTGGAGGTCCTGCTGTGCGATAGACACGTTTTGCGTGGCGCGATGGACGCGATTCCGGCTCTTTGTGCATTCACGCGTTTGAAGCGAATTTGCGTCTGACACCCAAGTTGAAAAATCTGAACTTTGGCGTCTGTTCGCGCTGCGTTAACCAATCAGGAGCCTGCTCGCTGCTGTCACGTGGTAAAGTGACGTGACGAGAAACCCTGCATAATTGAAAAATACCACTATTGTGTCACAAAATTTAGTTTTAAAGGTCCCGTTCTTTGTGTTTTTTTGAAGCTTTGATTGTGTTTACAGTGTGCAATATAACATGTGTTCATGTTTCGCGTGTAAAAAACACAGTATTTTTCACACTATTTACTTATCTGTATACCGCTGTTTCCACTGTCCTAAAAACGGCTGGTGATTTCCTTGTTCTATAAAGTCCCTCCTTCAGAAACACGTAACGAGTTCTGATTGTGCAAGCGGTTCCTGTGCTGTGATTCGACCACAGCTTAGCGCACGTGAAAGCGGTTCCTGTGTTGTAATTTGACAGCAGCTTAGCGCACGTTGGAAAGGTCACGCCTCTTAACGGAGAGATGTATGCGTTCAATAATCTCTACAGCGTCCCTGGGAAAGTCAAACAAAGGTGATTTGACTCCTGGATGAAAATAACAGCGTCTCGATGACATGGCGATAAACACACTCAACGCAACAGTTCCTTTTCTCCACGCGACCGTCCGCTTCTCCACGTGGGACAGCAACAAGACCGCGCCCCCTTTTTCGCGTTTCTTTGTGGGCGGAGGTTAGTCTGTTCTACTGCTCTACTGACGTAATTAAAGAAGGAAGTACCAGGATGTAGTCCAAGCCAGCCGTTCGCTGTAGGCTTTGAAAGGGAACTTCTGTTAAATAAAATATCTCGCTTGGCATTGAACTTTGAGCTTTATAATTTTACAGGTATTATTTATGCTCTAACAGCAACATTACACACTAACTAAAGTTTGAACAATGGAATCGCGAAGAAGGGGACCTTTAAGACTTTTCAGGTGAGAATGTAGTTGTTTAAAGCTCAAATCTGTGGTTTATTTATAAAGAGAACACCTATTTAAAAAAAATAATCTTGTGTTTTTGGAGTTGTGAGCTCCAGTGGATCAGCGGGCGCTCAGCGCTCATTAACCCCGGCGAGAGCAGCCTTTCCTCGGCCAGTTCTTCTGCCGTCTGCCGCTGGCTCTGATGTCCTGTAGTGGCTCGTCTTGTGTGGATCTAACGGCCGATCTTTGGTGTCATGAATCTACAATTTGTTGTCTGCCAAATCGTTTTGACTAAGGGCAAAGAGAAGTTTCATAACTTTATTTTTTAAGGATATTTAAATATACATGCAGTGAAGATAATGTAGGAGTTGCCTGGACCACATTTGTGTGGCTATTAATGTTTAATATATATTTTTAATGAAAATGAAAAGAGGCAGAGTGGTGGTGTATGACATATTTGTCCTGGAGCGTCTTGCACGTGCGTCTATTTCGCTTCAAATGCTCGATTTATACGCGCGTCCAGTTCGCTGTGGACGCGCGAATGGATTAAAAATGTTCAAGCGTCCAACTAGACTCGATTTTGACGCTCTATTCGCGTTTGGTGTGAACGCAGCATTAGGGTTAAAAAACAAAATTCATTTTCCTCTGATTCCTTTGCTCAGCACGATTCATTAAAGCAGCGTTCACAAATATCTTCGAAACCGTTAGTCTGATCCAGACGAAACCACCATAGGAATTTCGGAATCATAGGTCGTTGGCCAAATGTTAGTCCTAATGCCAAAATTTTGATAGTGGCAAAAAAATGCAACCAAAGTCGTGCATGGGTCTAAACGAAATGAGATATTTTCACCAAATTTGGCACACTTATTTATGAACACATAAAAGTAGTGGGATTGCGCCTGTTGGTGGCGCTATAACTGAACAAAATATTAAATTGCCACTAATTACAATAAAGTATATGTAATTAAATTCTATATTTTACTGATGATTTTACTTCTTGCTTGGCTGCTTTGTGCTTGGCCCCTTAATGGCTGCTTGCAGCTATATTTTTTTAGGTTATCGTTATTGGGCCGATAAGAAAATTTGGCCGATATATTAAAGCTGATAAATAATGGATTCCTTCAGATGCCCACTGTTTGCCACGATGGTGTTGAATTGCTTGAAATATGATTGGAATCATTTCAAAAAAGGAAAATACCGTTCAGTGAAACGTGCAGCGCAATGCTGTCATATAGACTACATAATAGTCTGACAGACTTATATATATGTAATATTATAATGAGAACATCATAATTGTGTGTTTGGGACATGGCTTTTAATGGTGAGACTTTTGTCTCTCAAAAACTGTATAAAAATTTGGTTTTAGATTTATCGGCCAATAAATCGGCTTTCAAATATAAAGAATTATTGTATCAGCCAAATTTTTTTTCTTTCTTGTTTCGCAGGTACATTGTGAAGATTCATGCATCTTCTCTGGACAGGTGATGAACACATTGAAGATTTTTTAGGCTCTCGGGAGTCCCGGTGGTCTCTCGCATTTGCACTTGAGTTTGCGTCTGGAGTTCCTCATGTCTCTCTTTCTGTCTCCCTCCGAACACAGTTCAGTCTCGCGTACCTGTGCCATCAATCTACAGCTTTGACTCGTTGTATGCAGATATCTGAAACCATCATGTCCTTCACACAAACTGACCGCGGTCATTTCACAGGTCATCCGTCACAGCGGAGTCTGTTTTACTCATTACGTCTGAGGCACCTTTTCCACCAAATCAGTGCAAATCCTGGTTTTGATGGAAAAGAAGCATCGATGGAGATTGCGACAGCTTGAAGTTTTCATTTTGGGGGTCGTGCGTGTTCTCCTGACATCTCAAAGGATGCAACTTGAAGTCTGACGGCTATTGTTTCATTAGTCAAGGGCCACAATATTGAGCTGGGACTGATTCCAACCTCAGACATTTTCTCTTTGTATCCCATTATGATAATCTCAGATCTTGGCTCGGAAAACACTTGTCTGGGTCTGCTAAAATTCCCACTGGGCTCCGTGCAATTTCCCCACGGATACCTCTGCAATTCCCTCCCATGCATTCCTTCCCCCCCGCCCGCTTTTGGGGGGGATGAGGGCGCATTTTTTGCCCATGGTCGGTTCCATTTGTGGAAGAATCTACTGGGCCTAAAGCAACTTCTGAATTCATGCCATGCAGCAAAAATCTCGTCTAGAGGACCTACTGAACCACATTTGTTTCGAGTTGAGTCGTAGGACAGTAAATCTGCAGTATGACTGGAGGACACAAGGGTTTCTTTACAGTCTGCGTCGTTTAATCACATCCAAAATTGGCCTCCTCGCTCTCTCAGGGACGTTTTTAATGGCAAACTTGATGACTGGCTCTCCGCGGAGAGTTCTGCGTTTTAATCAGCGCAAGCCGGTGAATTGTGCCGCCGCGTTGACAGGCGTAATGGGACGTGATTGAGTTCTTCAACAGGTTGTGTTGGGTCAAGGCATCTGTTGTGGCCCTCAAGCCAAACCCACTCAATGCCACCATTGTCCTCACCCGGCGGCCTTAAGATGCAAAAGTTGCCATTGTGTTGTTTCTAGGTCAGCTGATACACTTTGAATACGAGATTAGCCTCGGAAAAAAATAATAATACGTGTTTACACATTGTCTGTTATTCACTACGAAGGGTGTTAGTTCTGCATTGCTGCACCAATAATGTACACTCTAAAAGTTCCCTTCTTTGCTAATTACTTAACAATTAGCGAAGGAAGTCTGGCTTGCATTCCTTAATACTTAGGGTCTTTGTGGCTTCCATTAAAATTTAGTAAGATGTCATCATGTTTCCATTGCCTTGTCATCATGTGGGCCAGTGTTTCTGGACCGGTTTTGCTTCAGGACACCGATTTTGCGGTAACACTTTACACTGAGGTCATTTGTTAACTTTAGTTAATGCATTAGCAAACTAAAACTAACAATGACCAATATTTTTTCAAAGCATTTATTTATTTATTTTAAATAAATTGTTCACTGTTTGTTCATGTTAGTTCATTATGGAAGCTTGTCTCCGCCACAGGATAAAACATTTTAAAATGTGTAACTTTTTATCTCACAATTGCGAGTTTATGTCTCACAATTCTGACTTTAGATCTCAAAATTGTCTTTATCGAGTTGCGAGATATTGCGACTATATCACGCAATTGCAAGGAAAAATATCAGAAATCAGAAAAGTCAGAATTGTGAGATAAAAAGTCACTATTGCCTTTTTTATTTTTTATTCTGTGGCGGAAACAAGCTTCTATAGTTCACAGTGCATTAAAATTATGTTAACAAATTCAATGCATAATGTTGAAAAATAACATTGACTAAGATACACTATATTGCCAAAAGTATTGGGATGCTCCTCCAAATCACTGAGTTCAGGTGTTCAATCTCTTCATGGCCACAGGTGTATAAATCAAGCTCTAGGCCTGCAGACGCTTATACACACATTACACTCTCAGGAGCTCAGAGAACTCAAGCGTGGTGCTGTGATCAGTGGCCACCTGTGCATTGTCCAAATATTATACTAAATATTCCACGCTCAACTGTTAGTGGTGTTAAAACAAAGTGGAAGCAATTGGGAAAAACAGCAACTCAGCCATGAAGTGAAATCACAGAGCGGGGTCAGCGCATGCTGAGGGTCACAGAAGTCGCCAACTTTCTGCAGAGTCAAGAGCTCCAGACCTCCAAACTTCTGAGTCCTTCAGATGAGCTCAAGAACAGTGTGTATAGCTTCAGGGAATGGGTTTCCATGGCCGAGCAGCTCATCCAAGCCTTACATCACCAAGAGCAATGCAAAGCGTGGGATGCAGTGGGGTAAAGCGCCAGTGTTGGGGGTAACGAGTTACAAAATAACGGATTACAGTAACGATATTACTTTTTTGGGTAACGAAGTAAAGTAACGCATTACACTAGAAATATTGGTAACTACACTACTTTACTAGACTATAGGAACGCGCTTTCCTGCGTTACTCAAGCCGTGTTTGCCTGTGTGTAAAGATCTGATATGTTTAAGTGCTGCGTGCACCGTTGCCATAGAACAGTGTTTCCCAACCGAGGTGCCGTCTGACAAGAGCAGGAGTGCCGTGTAAAAGTCCTTCAAATTCTCTCTTTGTAAACTTTGTTCAATGCATATAGTGCTGCAGTATGTTCGAATACCAGTCATTTTCGCCGTCATCACAAATCAGAAGTTGCGCGCGCTGTGAGAATATTTTGTCTATGTGCACTCATCCGAAAGCGTGCACACGTCTCACAGTGCGCAAATATTGAGTTCTCTTTCAAGTTTTGCTCTTGAACGGACAAACTCACACAAAAACGATGTCAACATGCCCATCTTGATGAGTATCCTAGCAGACATAGTCTGTATATGCCTTAAAACGACGCATATCCGAGCATTAGGTCCAAGATTAGGTCTTAAAGGGGCAGTTTTATTAGGTCTAAAAGGGGCAGTTTTATTAGGTCTTAAAGGGGCAGTAGCCTTTACTGCTGTCTGTTTAATGTCAAACAACAAAAGACAAGGGCATCACTCACTGCTCTTGATTGAATAGATTTTGTAAATTTAATAGGATTAATGTTTAATTTATACAGTCAAATATGCAATGTTATTTTACATTTGATTTCTGTACCTGAAAACTAATGTTAGACGTACCTGAAAAACCTGAAAAGCATTGTTTATTTTATTAGTGTCTTTGCTCAATAGTATTTATTTGTGCTGCTGCTTGTATTTAAATTGTTTGTTCTTATTATTTTCTTTATCTTTATTTGACAGTAGTCCTTTTTGTTTGTTTGGGGAAACTGCCATAGAACCATGATGTTTGTCCATATATCTACACGGTAAATTAAGAAATGGGAAAGTAAAGTAATAAGTAGTGTAGTTACTTTTCAAATACAGTAACTAGTAAAGTAATCTCATTACAATTTACAGATGTAACTAGTAACTAGTAACTAATTACTTTTTTTGAGTAACTACCCCAACACTGTAAAGCGCGCCGCCACTGGACTCTAGAGCAGTGGAGATGTTTTCTCTGAGTGACCAATCACGCTTCCCTGTCTGGCAATCCCATGGACGAGTCTGGGTTTGGCGGTTACCAGAAGAACGGGACTTGCCTGACTGCATTGTGCCAAGTGTAAAGTTTGGTGGAGGGGGGATTATGGGGTGGGGTTGTTTTTCAGGGCTTGACCCCTTTGTTCCAGTGAAAGGAACTCTTAATGCTTCACCAAGACATTTTGGACAATTTCATGCTCCCAACTTTGCGGGAACAGTTTGGGGACGGCCCCTTCCTGTCCCAACATGACTGACCAGTTCACAAAGCATCGCTCCATAAAGACATGGATGAGCGAGTTTGGTGTGGAGGAACTTGAGTCCTGACCTTGACCTGATAGAACAGCTTTGGGATGAATTAGAGCAGAGACTGAGAGCCAGGCCTTCTCGTTCAACATCAGTGCCTGACCTCACTAATGCGCTTCTAGAAGAATGGCCATAAACACACTCCTAAACCTTGAGGAAAGCCTTCCCAGAAGAGTTGAAGCTGTTAGAGCTGCCGGACAACTCCATATTAAACACTATGGATTAACAACGGGATGTCATCAAAGTTCATGTGCATGTAAAGGCAGGCGTCCCAAAACTTTTGGCAAGATAGTGTATAACATAACAGCAGGACACATATGGGATTTACCCATGAACCTGTGTTTAATGTAGTCTGGGTTGTATTTTCTTTGACCTTTGGTTGGGTTTTTTTTAAGGATGAGGTCATCACACAACCTGTCCTTGTTGACTTCAGTCTAAATTGACTACCAAGTGACATTTGATTGGCTTCACAACCTTTGGTAAGTACGTTATTTTGTTATCCTAACTATCCATCATATAGTTGTATTTTATTTGCATTTAAAACACTGTTTTTCCCCCTTGCAGTCGTGACCCTGACAGACCTCACAACAGACCTCTGACCCATTTTTTTGGGGTCACAACCCACTAGTTAAGAACCACTGGTGTAAAGATTTGGTGAACAAGCCATTATTTCAAGCCAGACGGTGGAAAGTTGATGTTTAAATAGCAAGTTGTCACATAAAGTCACATCATGTCTGAGTGAGCTTTAGCGATAACCATTTAGAGACAAAAAATTTAGAGACAAAATTGATGCTTAAATGATTATAACATCAAATCTCCTTTGATTTCTATGCAGCCTTTGGTATCCTAAAAAAAAGAGGTTTCTGGCAGAAGCAAATTAATTCACATCATTTCTGACTTGTGCATTTATTAGATGTAGAACTAAATGCACAAGTCAGAAATGATGTGAATTCATTTGCTTCTGCCAGACACCGCAAAGCCTGCATAGATATCAAAGGAGATTTGATGTTATAATCATTTAAGCATCAATTTTGTCTCTGAATATCATAAAAATAGACACAAATGAGTCAATAGCCAGCATATAATAAGAGTATAGAGACTTTATGGGACGTCATTGATCTGTTCTGAAACTATAGACAAAAATGTCTCATTTGCTCAATTGAAATATTAACTCGTCATATTTTTGATATGTAAATTTCTACGGCTTCTAAACTATCAAAATGATCAACAAATCCTGTTGCACACAATCTACGACATGCCTTCTGTCATCTAATCTTTCAAGATGAACACTTACCTGATTATGATTTAAATGTGAGTATCAAATATGATCAGAGGAACGTTTATTTGTTCATCTTAATAATCATTGTATTGCATTGCATAAACTACACAGCTTTGATCATAAAACTAAGCATTTAAATATCATCTTACTAAGACTATTAGTCAATTATTGGCAGATATAAAGTGCAGACTGATATTTATATGCATGTTATGCAAGTAGTCAATCATTGATTTACATTACAAGCATCAGAATTGAATCTTTCTGTTTGACCATATAAATATCGCAAAGCACACTTGATATTTTTTTTAAATGAAATTGAGTTGTTTTTCCCCTCAATATTCTCACTATATCATACTTTATAAGCCATAAAAGCCTGATTATCAACAAAAAAACATGTGTACTTTTTTAACATTTTGTGTATAGGTTAATAAACTGAACCAACAAAAAACAACTAGATTTTTTAAACTATTATGTCAGGCTTTACAGGGTTAAAGAGATCTCAGTTGGGATATATGACCCCGGGTATGACCCGAGAAGGCCTTTGCAGCAAGTTGCAGTATTTTGGGATGGCACAGATGTTTCTGATCGCTAATTCCTCACACCTGTGCGATGCCGAGCGGGACGCCACCCCAGACGGCCTTTCTGGAAAACCTGTCAACAGCATCAACATTCGGAATGGAATCAGGAAAACGTGCATCACGAGAAAATGCACGATTGTCCTCAGATGAACACGGCCTTTTCTTTACATCTTTGCTGGCACGCATGGCACAGATGGCATTGAGCGGTAAACACCCTGCCTCTAGAAGATGTGTCATAATATTCCTAAAGCCTCGCCGCGGCTCAGGCAACATGTTGCACGCTACGGGATGCCTATTTTTCCACCCTCGATGGCGTGGTGACCTTTGCGAGAATGCAAACCTACAAAAACAATGTGGCTCTCCTGAAAAGCACAGACACATTCTGTGTCGAGGTTTTTTTACGAATCGCTCCTCATTAATAAGTCATCTTACGACACGTCTGCGGTGAGGGGGAGAGCCGGCGTGCCGCTTTAAGGATGCATGAGCTGTAATCGGGTGCTGTTTTAAGGTCCCGTGGATGAAGATTTTTGGGGCTTGTTGCTGCATGAGCGCGCCGGTGATTGCTCTCTGAGTCTGATAGGAGCACAGCGGGAGGGCGCAGGGATGGCGTGTGTTTGTTGGGCAACTGCACTCAGGACTGCAACAGCACATTAAGAAGATGACCTAAAGACCACACACACACACACACACACACACACACACACAGAGTCCGGCTGTTGTGCTCCTCTTGCTGGATGGCGTTACTCATCCAATGAATGCTGGTTTTTCTGTGTTTGCGTCTTTGGAATCATTGGTACACTCTCAAAAATAAAGGTTCCAAAAGAACTATCATTTTAAAAAGTTCCATGGATGTTAAAAGTTCTCCATGGAACCATAAATGCCAATAAAGAGCCATTCTTTTTAAGAGTGTTGGCTTGAAGGAGCCATTAACGTGAATGATTCTCATTATGTTCATTAGATGTGAGTGTGTGTGAGATGGATAATGTGTGTCGATGAGGATTCTGGGGTGGTATAATGTGAGCGAGTGAATGGGGGTGTGTGTGGGAGCCATATGGTGTGTGTGTGTGTGTGTGTGTGTGTGCGCTGATAGAGGTTTTATCTGGTCAGTGTCCTCACATGGCTTTAGATGCTGTTTCACTGGCTGCTGTTATGCTGTTTTTTACAATGTTTCGACATCTTTTTGCTCCGTTTTTCAAATTAGTGTTTGATTTCGTCAACTATAACTTTTGAAAATAATGAAAATGAATTTATTTGGCCATGCTCCCAGGATGTTAAATTGGAGTGGAATTAACTGAATTTTAATTTCAAGAAATTCAAATTGTCCAACACAACAGCAAAGTTGTCAATTCTGTCTTCGATTTGCTTACAATTACGCTCTAAAAAAGCCTGGGTTGCTTCAACCCACATTTTAACCCAAAGGTTGGGTTTGTCCTTATTTGACCAAATTTGGGTTAAGGGTTAAATTAGGGTTAACCCTAACCGGGAACCTAACCCTAACCCTGGCTGCTGTTATGCTGTTTTTCACAACGTTTCGACATATTTTTGCTCCGTTTTTTAAATTAATGTTTGATTTCGTCAACAATAACTCTTAAAATATATTTTTTTTAAAGAAATGTAAACAATAAATAGCGTTTTGTGGCTCTTTAATGTGTGGTGATCGCTGTAGCGCCTCAGTTAAAGCTGCTCGTGATCATCTCTTCCTTCTAGTTCATTGATAAGCATGAAATAAACATGAATGAACACTAAAAGAAATGTTGTTTCAACTGCGGAAAAACGTCAGTACACACCGTTTTTCCAAGTTCAAGTCCACCGACATTAATCCGCTAACTCTCCTGACTGCTAGTCGGACAAAACGGCAGATTCTGGGATGTGATTGGTCAGATCGCCTGTCAATCAAACTCATGGCGAATGGTGAATTGACTGAATTTTAATTTCAAGAAATTCATACAACATCCATTTGTCCAACACGACAACAAAATTGTCAATTCTGTCTTTGATTTGCTTACAATTACACTCCAAACAAGGCTGGGTTGCTTCAACCCAAATTTGGGTCAAATATGGACAAATCCTAGCCTGACGTCATCATACTCCAATTCTAGTCAGAATATGAGTCTGCTCCTGCTCCGTTGTGCTGTGATTATGGGGCGTGTTTCAACCGAATCAGTAAAAGACCTCAATTGGATAGACCTACAACCAATCAGAGCGACGGAGTAAGTGAAGTGTTGAGCGACGCATACACTCTAATAAATGCTGGGTTAAAAACAACCCAAGTTAGGTTGAAAATGGACTAACCCAGCAATTGGGTTGTTTTAACCCAGTGAATGGGTCGTTTTAACAAAGCGGTTGGGTTAAATGTTTACTTAAAACAATCCAAAATCTGGGTTAAAACAACCCAACTGCTGGGTTCGTCCATTTCCAACCAAACTTGGGTTGTTTTTAACCCAACATTTTTTAGAGTGTGGTTGTCACAGAACTCAACTGGAAGAAGTAGAAGAAGTAGATGAGTGTAAACGATCTTTGCTGGTATTGAAAAAGGATACACGGAGTACTAACCAACACAATCATCATTTCTGAGAGAAATAGTAAAGGTGAATACATATACGAACAAGTTCTCCGTTTAGTAAACGAGTTCAACCCAAGCGCTCTTTGGTGACGTGGATGATTACGTCACTGTTGATCATCTGTCCATCATCGTATAAACCCCGCCCTGATGATTTGATTGGTCCAAACAGCTCTGGTTCGAGCATAGTGGCTCCACAACGGATCAAGTCCAGACCGAATTTCCCGAACTCAAATGTTGTGGGCGGGGCTAAGTTCGGCTGGCATCCAGGCTAGACAAACCGTTCGGTTAAATGTTTAAATTAAAATTTAACCCAACTGTTGCATTTTTTTAGGTATAATGAATTTATCGTTTACATTTTAGAATAGCAAAATTGTATAGAATATATTTGTATTTATCTTCGTTACTTATTTTATCTATTATTATAATGTTTTATTGGTGTACAAAAACACACCTAAAATAAATAATATATAAAATCTAATTCAAAATCTTGACATGTTACTATAACACTAATTCACATTAATAATACAAAAACAGTGTGCGAGGAAGATGCGAGGGAATATGCAAAAGAGTTTCCGTGAGCCCCGCTAATGGGAAAATCATTTCATCCGTAAATACATAAAGATTGAAGACAGATGCTGATACTCTTGATTCGGCTTTTGTTTTACCAGAACAATGAGAACGGAGGGGACGGCGGTGAAAAGAGCGGCTGCACATTTCGCCTTTAAGCGCATCTGTGCACACGGGGTCCCGCCGGCCGTGCCAAGAGTCCTGCTTCCACTTTCACACTGGCCTCCGCTGGTTTTTTGCCTGATAAATCGGCAGATAACAGGCATAGCCGGTGGCCATTGTTTCGCGGGGGTAAAGTGTTTAAAATGAATTTACCCGGTGAGTGCGGCGAATTCATTTCACATTACGCTTGTCGCTGATGTACAAGGGGCCCGCTCCAAAAAAATGGATCGGGTGGCATGCCAAACTCTGTAATCAGGGTTTCTCGCAGGGCTTGCGGCCTATACAAAGAAGCACAGACAATCAGGTTTGTTAGCTATGCATGCCAATCTGTTACCGTGGTTAAGGGGCAACAGTCGGGGGGGACCGTGCCACGCAGGGGCAACAAGCACACAAATACAATTACTGCTCACGCACCGACTGCTCGCTCACTGTCAGGTCAGCTCGCCCTCGCTGCCCACCAGAGAGACAACGAGTGAGGCCATTCCGTGAACTTTATTACTTGACTTGCTCGTGAATTGCATGCTATTGCATAAGAAACTGGCTGAGATCTGCACTAAACCCTCCGACTGACCAGCAAGAGCATCAGAGAGCTGCAACCACACTCTTACCTGTAATAAGATCTCTTTAACTCGATTGCTTCCCGTAGATGGCCATGAGATTACATGCAATGTCTCCTGTTTCTCACGAAAAAGACGCCAGTGGTGTCACGTCTTAAAAAGGGTGGTTCCATGAAGAACCTTTAAAGGAACACGCCGACTTTTTGGGACTAGCTTATTCACCGTATCCCCCAGAGTTAGATAAGTCCATACACATCATTCTCATCTCCGTGCGTGCCATAACTCACCCACCGCTAGCCTAGCTTAGCACAAAGACTGGAGGTGAATGGCTCCAGCTAGCCTACTGCTCAATAAGTGACAAAATAACACCAACATTTTTCTATTTACATGTTGTGATGTGTATAGTTCATCGTGTACTAAGACCAACAGAACAGCGCTGTGTAATATCATTGTGCCGCTGCACTCATGGGACGGCACAAAGTTCCTTGATTATTACACAGGAATGAGAGTATAGTTCCTAGAAATATCAGCCTAGAAAATCACAACTTTTCATTTTCCGTCAGTCTTAGTACACGGCGTAACTATACACATCACCATGGGCGTCGGAACCATTGTATGTGGGCAGTGATGGGAATAACGGCGTTACAGATAAACGGCGTTACTAACGGAATTATTATTTTCAGTAACGAGTAATCAAACTAATTACTGTTTCTCCCGTTACAACGCCGTTAGCGTTACTGAGGAAAAAAATGCGGCGTTAGTCGCGTTACTATAATTGAGCTCACTGAAGCGCTTTTCATCCGAACAGGCTCTCTGTCAGTCAGACCTGCAACGTGTGTGTGTGTGTGTGTGTGTGTGTGTGCGTGCACCAGCCATGCGTGTTGGGGGTGGGTGCGGTGGTACACATAACTGATGATGATTGGTGGGTGGGAGACAAGGTTGAAGTTGATAGGTTGAGTTCACACCTATTTTTTTCACGGTCTATGGTTCACACACACACACACACACACACACACACACACACACACACACACACACACACACACACACACACACACACACACACACACACACACACACACACACACACACACACACACACACACACACACACACACACACACACACACACACACACACACACACACACACACACACACACACACACACACCTATGACGCACACGCATATGCACATTCAGCGATGGTCCAACGACTTCAAAGGAAGCTTTCGCAAACTGGAAGTATAAGCGCTACTTTTCCCTCGTTGAGGTGAAAGGTAAGAATATTTATGTAACGTGCAACTTATGCCCAGGAAGAAAGAGTCTCTCCACGCCGGTGGCAAGTGATTCTGAAGCGCCTCACATCATCATATGCCACAAAATTAGTGGCTAAAAACCCAGGTGATAACGTGAGCTCCACTACCAAAGGAAAGTATAGTACTGATAATATTTACACAATATTTACACTATAGTAGGCCTACTGATAATATTTACAATAATGCATTGAATTTGATAGGTGTCTCTCACATTGTCCCACAGCAACATTACAATAGTGTACATTAATGTACAATAATAATAATAATATATTCTATTTAGTGTCCAATTCATTCATTTAACATATCTAATATTGGGGGCATCCAAGTTATTTGACATATTTGAACATTTGAAAAAAAAAAAAAAAAGTAACGCAGTAATTACTTTCCCTGGTAATTAGTTACTTTTATAATGATGTAACTCAGTTACTAACTCAGTTACTATTTGTAAGAAGTGACTAGTAACTACTTACTTTTTTAAAGTAACGTGCCCAACACTGTATGTGGGTGGGATTAGACCGACCCACTTTTTACGATCAATGATATTGGACCCACTCACGTTTATCGTCTCTAATTTTCAGCACATGTCTGTTTACCTACCCCTAATCGATAAACACTTATTATTAAAAACGTTAAATGCTTTATTTCCACTTTTCTAATATTTTCTTCATTTTTATTGAAAAGAAATGCCTTTCTGATTTGATATGTGATGGGAAAACGGAGACGATTGAGTTCGGCGAAAGCCGGACTCGAACCGCGGGTCGATTTGTATCAAAACTAGATGCCGTGCATCTTACCCCTACACTACTACCGCTCTCAATGATATGGCGATTTCCATAATTTTGTCTTTCCGAACTATACGTTTAGCAAGCAAAGCGGTATATTTGTACTTAATGTAATTGTCATCTACTCCAGTAAAAAATTCCTGAGGACCCACCCACATTTTTTTTGCTTCCGACGCCCATGCACATCACAACACGAAATAAGAAAATGTTGGCATTATTTTGTCACTTATTGAGCTGTAGGCTAGCTGGAGCCATTTACCTCCAGTCTTTGTGCTAAGCTAGGCTAGCGGTGGGTGCGTCAGACAGAGTTATGGCACGGAGATTAGAATGGTGTGTATGGACTTATCTAACTCTGGGGGATACGGTGAATAAGCTAAAATCCCCAAAAGTCGGCGTGTTCCTTTAACATCTTTCCATTCCAGGTTATTTATAGTGGAAATGGGTTATAAAAAATGGTTCCTTAAAAGAACTGTTCACTGAAAGGTGAACCCGAAACGCTTCTTCTACGGCAACGCTGCGAAAACCACCATTTGCAATCTTTATATTTGAGTGTAGATTCCACAAAAGATCTCAGCAATGTCTCAATATGAATTTCGCAAATGATCATGAGATGGTGGTCTAGTGGGTTAAACCACTGAACCGATATGCAGAATATTGCTGGTTTGATCCCAGCGGTCACCACCAGTGTGTCCTTGATCAAGGCCCTTTACTCAATGTTGCTCCAGAGGGATTGTCCCTGTAATAAGTGTAAGTTGCTTTGGATAAAAACATCTGCCAAATGCATAAATGTAAATCTGAGCTGCGGTGCACTTACATTTTTTTTGGCTTTAGGAGTTTTAGGAGAAACACGTGACAAGTTAAATGAATCATAACGGAGAACTCCTGCGATATGATGAAAGAACAATACCATTTTTGGTAACGCTTTATTTTAGTGTCCTTGTTACATATGTAACATGTAGTTACTGTAGTAATATCTATAAATGATGCATAATAATAGTAGGTACATATAGTTAGGCTAGTGTTACTACTCTGTACTTAAAGGGGTGGTTGATTATGATTTTACTATTTAAACTTTAGTGAGTGTGTAGTTTCACTGCAAAATTAAAACGCTCAAGATTCAAACCAAATGGAGATATTTTCTTTTATGGATATCACTTTTTAAGGACTACAACAAACGGCTGGTAGGGACTACAACAAGCTTCTTCACGGGATAGTGACATCACAAAACCTATAATTTACATAAACCCCGCCCCCAGGGTTTTCTCCATTTCGGAGTCGCTCAAGCGGTCGTCCGTCTTTCACATTTATTGTTATCCACTACGAACACAAATGGCAATAGCATGTCATAAAGCAAGATGACAACATAAGTTATAACCGTAATTAAACTAAACTATCCCTGTTCATGCAGCAGATATTCTCTGGCTCATCTCGCAGTAGCGGTTTATAGATTATCATGACAGAATATGCTAATCAATGACTTAAAGATGGTTAACTCATAAATTCATCAACTAACCATTCAGAAACGTCCTGTCTCATTCTACATGTTTGTCACTTCTTCTTGAGTCGCTCCATCATTGTCCGACTCCGGTTTAAACACAAAAGGATGAACGGTTTTGGACATTTTCAGTGCATGTCTGCGTGAGGTAATCTGAGCTGCTAACATGGGCTCTTGAAGGGGAGCTCATTTGCATTTAAAGGGACACACAAAAACGGCGCGTTTTTGCTCACCCTCAAAAAGTGACATTTTAACATGCTATAAAATTGATGTGTGGGGTATTTTGAGCTATAACTTCACACACAAACACACACACACACACACACACACACACACACACACACACACACACACACACACACACACACACACACACACACACACACACACACACACACACACACACACACACACACACACACACACACACACACACACACACACACACACACACACACACACACAGGTTTGTTTTTGTGAAATGTGAGGACATTCCATAGGCATAATGGTTTTTATACCGTACAAACCGTATTTTCTATCCCCTTACACTGACCCTGCCCCTAAACCTACCCATCACAGGAGACTGTGCAGTTCACTTTCTGTGAAAAAAACCTTGTTCTGTATGATTTATAAGCATTTTGAAAAGTGAGGACATGGGGAACGTCCTCATATTTCACCCTCTTTTTGTAATACCTATGTCATACCCATGTCATTATACACATTTGTGTCCTGATATTTCACAAAAGCATGCCCACACAGACACACATTTTACATCTTGTAAAAATGGGAATTATAGGACCCCTTTAAATGTATAATTGCACTGTAACATGGACACCTTAAAATTAAGTGTAACAAATTTTCTTCTGAGTTACTATACGATGCTGAAAGACCTGCTTAGCATTTTTTTTTTTTTACATAAAAATAGATTAAAAGAAAGTGGAGTATGTAGACTTTTGCTCACTTGCAATATTGTGCTTTTGGTTTAATAATAGTGATTAAACCCAAATGGGAGTCTGGGAATAATGTAGTGACTAAGGTGAAAACTCTTTCATTTGAGCTTCTTCTTTGTCTATATTTCAGCTTTGGACATTCATCAACCAACTTCATGATAAACATTGAAGGAGGAACATGTATGGTGAGCACTAAAAAAAGTCATTCATTAGACCATATTTTGCCAAGCATTTAAATAATTAGTTCACTCCAGAATTAAAATTTCCTGATAATTTAGTCATCCAAGATTTTCATGTCTTTCTTTCTTCGGTCGAAAAGAAATGAAGGTTTTTGAGGAAAACATTCCAGGATTTTTCTCCACATAATGGACTTCAATGGGAACAAACGGTTGAAGGTCCAAATCAATGCAGTTTCAAAGAGCTTTACACGAGGAATAAGGGTCTTATCTTGTAAAACGATCGGCCAAAAATACAAATGTATATACTTTTTAACCACAAAGGCTCGTCTTGCACTAGCGTCCACAACGTCACGCATTACGTAATCACGTTGGAAAGGTCACGCGTGACGTGGGTGGAAGAACCGACCCAGTGTTTACAAAGTGAACGCGCAAAGACTAAGTCAAACGCCCTTTACAAAAAAAGGTAGAACAACGATGTTGGACGATTTTGAAGTTGGAGAAAATTCTAGTTTTTTCGTCCTTCCGCCTTTGACCTTTGTGATTACGTAATGCGTGAGGCTGTGGACGCTAGTGCAAGATAAGCATTTGTGGTTAAAAAGTATATACATTTGTATTATTTGTTATAAAATGGCTGATGTTTTCGCGAAATAAGACCCTTAATCCTCGTCTGGGATCGTGTAGAGCTCTTTGAAGCTGCATTGAAACTGCGATTTGGTTCCCGTTGAAGTCCACTATATGGAGAAAAATCATGGAATGTTTTCCTCAAAAAGTCTTTTCGACTGAAGAAAGATAGACATGAACATCCTGGATGACATGGGGGTGAGCAAATGATCAGGAACTGTTTATTCTGGACTGAACTAATCCTTTAAGCAAAATGCCACTGTTGAGCGGAAGTGTGTATGCCCGAAATTCATCATTCGTTCCTGTTTGCTTTCCCACAGACTTTAAAAAGCAGGTAGACCCGTGAATCCTCTTTTAAAGCTAATTCATCCTATATGTACACGCACGTCATTGTTCTAGTGGTAATTTGTTGACCCAGAGGGCTATAGACTCCCTCTTTCACCAGCAAAAGAGCCCCTGATTTGTAAACCCTTTCAGTGGCTAGTAGGAGTTGTACCGCGGTAAAGGCCAGAGGAGGGATGGGGAGGCCGCTCATAATGGACTGCTGTGTATGGGAGGGTCGTGGGAAAAGCATTGCCATGCTGTTATTGTGATATTTCAACCAGGACTCGGGACTGACCCTCCTAAAGACACATTGTGGTGATGCCGTGCTAATGGGGGAGCCGCTGGCTGAGGCCACAATAGAAGCATCTCCACGAGGAGGCCTCCCCCACCTCAGCGGCCTGCGCTGCATGCGGAGGTCGCATGAGGACAGGCTGATTTTAATGCAGTTAGGAGGTGAATGGGTTTGTGCGCTCACTTAATGGACGAGCTGCATCATTAGGAGCATCGGACGTGGTCCTGCGTTTTGGCCACTTAGGGTCTGCGCACTAAAGCCTATTCTGTTTTAAGTAGGTGAATGCGGTTTTAGCCAAGAATATTAGTGTTAGTGATTTGATCAATATATATATATATATATACACTCACCTAAAGGATTATTAGGAACACATACTAATACTGTGTTTGACCCCCTTTCGCCCTCAGAACTGCCTTAATTCTACGTGCATTGATTCAACAAGGTGCTGAAAGCATTCTTTAGAAATGTTAGCCCATATTGATAGGAGAACATCTTGCAGTTGATGGAGATTTGTGGGATGCACATCCAGGGCACGAAGCTCCCGTTCCACCACATCCCAAATATGCTCTATTGGGTTGAGATCTGGTGACTGTGGGGGCCATTTTAGTACAGTGAACTCATTGTCATGTTCAAGAAACCAATTTGAAATGATTGGAGCTTTGTGACGGTGCATTATCCTGCTGGAAGTAGCCATCAGAGGATGGGGACATGGTGCTCATAAAGGGATGGACATGGTCAGAAACAATGCTCAGGTAGGCCGTGGCATTTAAACGATGCCCAATTGGCACTAAGGGGCCTAAAGTGTGCCAAGAAAACATCCCCCACACCATTACACCACCACCACCAGCCTGCACAGTGGTAACAAGGCATGATGGATCCATGTTCTCATTCTGTTTACGCCAAATTCTGACTCTACCATCTGAATGTCTCAACAGAAATCGAGACTCAGCAGACCAGGCAACAGTTTTCCAGTCTTCAACTGTCCAATTGTGGTGAGCTCGTGCAAATTGTAGCCTCTTTTTCCTATTTGTAGTGGAGATGAGTGGTACCCGGTGGGGTCTTCTGCTGTTGTAGCCCATCCGCCTCAAGGTTGTGTGTGTTGTGGCTTCACAAATGCTTTGCTGCAGACCTCGGTTGTAACGAGTGGTTATTTCAGTCAAAGTTGCTCAGCTTGAATCAGTCGGCCCATTCTCCTCTGACCTCTAGCATCAACAAGGCATTTTGGCCCACAGGACTGCCGCATACTGGATGTTTTTCCCTTTTCACACCATTCTTTGTAAACCCTAGAAATGGTTCCAGTAACTGAGCAGATTGTGAAATACTCAGACGGGCCCGTCTGGCACCAACAACCATGCCACGCTGAAAATTGCTCAAATCACCTTTCTTTCCCATTCTGACATTCAGTTTGGAGTTCAGGAGATTGTCTTGACCAGCACCACACCCCTAAATGCCATGTGATTGGTTGATTAGATCATTGCATTAAAGAGAAATTGAACAAGTGTTCCTAATAATCCTTTAGGTGAGTGTATATGGTACACATATCCGAACCGGTACAGGGCTTCCGGTGCATGTGTGTACTGAATGGTACGATTGCAATCTTTAACAGTTAACAGTCGGCTTGTTTTACAAGCGGAACACACTTCAATCCAAGTTCCCACACAAACATATTAAGAATACACTCCATTTTATCACGAAATTCAAACGATAAAGGCCGTATTGATGCTCTTCAATGTGACGTGACTGATCACTGTATAGGCGCGTCAGTTTACGCTAGTGAACGCGATCATCTCGTCATAGTCAAAGAATAAACATGAATGAACATCTGAAGGTGTGTTGAGGATACATTACAACTTACTTAAACATATCATATGTTGTGTAATCGCTCAATCAGTGTTTCAACCATGGAAATACATCAATAAAACAGGTTGAGAACAATGTCACGCAGCATCACATGACCTCAGGAGTCCTTCGGTGTCCACAGCTGTGAGTTCACTAGAGAAATCAACTTTTTCACTGAATTTATGTTACCCTATTTATGTTTATGTTATGTTTATATTGCAGTTATATTCATTATATTCTACTGAACCTGTTATTGATGTCTGGATTAGTGTTTAAATAAATGACAGATACTAAAATAAAGCGTTACCAAAAATGGTATTGTGTATAAATGATTATATTTCAACAACGAATTGGAGTAAAAACATAATTGTATTATTAGATTTAGAAATTAATGCAAAAACTGCCTTATGTGAAGTTTACATGTTTGTATACAATGTGTTATTTGAGTGATGATTATTATATCTAAACATGAATTGTAACTGAATTTAGGATAGTTTGGGCTCTCTCCTTTAATATTATAGTAATGTGCAAGAAAGGGCTCCCTATAGTTTACAGCGTTATCTTTAAAGGTGCACTATGTGTTATATATTTTGCTCAGTTGAGTACTTACAATATCCCAAATGTTTCCAACTAACTTTGTAAATCGTGAGATGCTATTTTACCCGAGGAACCGGGACGTGTGAGGGCGTGGCCTGTCGATGACATCATATCTGCGTTCCCCTCGGTTTGCGGTTTTATTCTGCAAAAACGCTTTACTCTCACTGCAGTGTGAACAAGTGTCATAGCAGCCGCTGAGAGAACGCACAGAGTAACGCCATCCCATCATCAACACACTCAGATGTGTGTAATATGATCAACAGAGCTGCGTTATCTCACACTCATGAGCAGAGGAGCGGAAGTGGCGCTGGCGACTGTGGCATAATAAAAGTCCCGCTGCTCGCGAGCCGACTGTGGCATAATAAAAGTCCCGCTGCTCGCGAGGCGACTGTGGCATAATAAAAGTCCAGCTGCTCGTGAGGCGACTGTGGCATAATAAAAGTCCCACTGCTCGTGAGGTGACTGTGGCATAATAAAAGTCCCGCTGCTCGCGAGCCGACTGTGGCATAATAAAAGTCCCGCTGCTCGCGAGGCGTGTGTCGCGTTCATCTTTCATCTTATTAACAATCGCTCCAGCGGTTCCTCAGCTCCACAACACTCGGTCCTGCTCTGCTTCACTACAGTAACGTTAATAATCACATCCACATGATTTCTGCCAGAGTCCTGTCCCGATTATTTCCCACCGGCTGTGAGCTGAAGATCACATGTCCCAGGATTCTGCGCTCAAACGCGCCGTCATCAAACTACGCCTTTGTTTTAAACAGGCGACCTCTAGCGGACGGAAAAGTTACATAGTGCAGCTTTAAGAAACTTTTAGTTATAATTGAGTTCATTTAAGGACAGACACAATTTTTTCATTAAACCACTGTTTTGTAAATTTTTTGCAATCTTGTAAAACTGCTGTACCGAACCGTGACTTCTAAACCGAGGTAAGTACTGAACCGTCAGTTTTGTTTAGGCTACCGTTACACCCCTAATATATATATATATATAGGCAGGGCTTGACATTAACACATGCCAAACCGCCAAATGTGTATTTCAGCAGTGGTGTGTCACGCAGTCACTCCTACTAGCCACTTTGACAGGTTGTTTTATATATATATATATATATATATTTTTTTTTATATTTAAAGGCTTAAATATATGAAATGCTTCCAATACAATTTTTTTCACAGAATAGACACACAACGCCATCCGCTCTTTCTCGCTCTCCGACAGCGAGACAAACCCGCCTCCTCTCACTCACCCACTTCATTTGCTCCCAATGAATATTGTTGGTGTTACAGGGCTTGAATTGCGCCGTGGTATTGCACATATTGTGCATAATTGTACTCATTCCCCCAGATTTTGTGCTCAAACACCCAAAGTGCTGCACATAAAGCCGGCTCTCGGCACTAAATTGAGTCTTTGTCGCTGATTATTTTGCTTAAACAGTCAAATATACACAAAATGTGAGTGGCGAGTGAACGTAAACAGTTGAGAAAGAAAATGTATATTGGATCCATGCTTCAGCTCTTAAAGTGACAGCAGCCTAATATTCCTGCTGCCAAATTATGAGATAATATAAAAAATATCTATATGGCAGTTTTTCCCCATGGTATCGATGTCAAAATTGTTGCCAGTGAAAATATTAAGCGGCTGGTGAGCAAAAAAGTTCATGTCAAGTCCCGTGTACACACAGAGCATTTCTTAAATACAGAATAATTAATATGCTAAAGACTTTCTGTGAGCTCTGCTAATGGTAAAATCATTTAATCTGTAAATACATAAAGATTGAAGACAGATGCTGGTGCTCTTGATCGCTTTTGTTTCATCAGAACAAGAACTATTATAGTCATCATCTGCCTTTTTTGCTCCAAACTTGAATGTTTCCTCAAATCATGCGTCTTGTTGATGTTGATGTCGCTGTTGCTTTACTTAGTGGATTTTTTATCACCTGGCAGATGATAAAATGGACAAACCTTCAAACACACTTATGCATAAGCTAAACATCTCAGTGGTTTCTAAACATATCGAATGTGCTGGAAATCGAACAAAGAGATGCAGACCGTCGTTGAACAGCATGTGGATATAGTTCTTGTTGGTTGAAAGTTTAAGTATGTGTTTGGTGTCGTGTTAATGTGCTGTGGTGTGATACTGTTTGGGAGAAGTCGCATCGCTCCGGCCGGAGTTTGAGCCGCTGCAGGCAGGCAGGGTGGTAAGTGTGAGGTCACCGTGGGTGCCCTTTCCGCATTGTCCCATCCGCTGACTTTTTGACCTCTCATGTCTCTTCCTCACCATTTGACTCTCTCATTTCCCCATTGCCACACCCGCCCTGCTTTACGCCACATTGTCCGTGTCCAAATCTTTAGATCTCCTTGACAAATGCACTAGTACATTTACAAGTCCAAAAGTGATTGAGTGGAGCAGGACCAAGAAAGGGCGTTTCCCCGCCTGAGGGTGGCCATATTTCTGTGAAAACCACAGGCACAGACATCCCATGTGTCACAGCTCTCTCTGTGTGCAGAAACGGCTGTGGGGCAAAACTCATTCAAGGTCACTTACTGACGGATGAAACGCCTCCTTGCCCATTTTTCTGACACTGAATTCCACTGCTGTCCTGTCTGTGTAAATGTTTATATATAAAAGCACAGTGGATATACAAGCATGCATACAGTTTGATTGGATGAGCTGCATTTAGTGCTATTTTAAAAATTTGCTTTTTTTTGTGTAACTTATTGGAAAGTTTGTTTCGTCTTAATTTATTATTATTATATTTATCATTAGTAGGGTTTGACATTGACTTTTTTGCTCACCAGTCAATGTGGCTAGTGGTTTTCCAAAGTTACAGGCCATAATTTTGACATCGATACCATGGGGAAAAATTGCCATATAGATATTTATGATGTTATCTCATAATTCAGCAGCAGGAACATTCGGCTACTGTCACTTTAAGGGCTGACGCACGGATCCATTACACTGATACACACGCGCTTTCTTTCTCAACTGTTTACGTTCACTCGCCAAGACCGGCATTTTGACATTATTTTGTGTGTATTTGACTGTTTAAGCGCAATAATCAACGTATAAGAGCTACATTTAGTGCTGAGAGGTGACTTTATGTGTGCGCACTTCAGGTGTGAGCACAAAATCTGTGGGAATGAGTAAAATTATGTGCAATACACTAGTGTTGTCACGATACTGGACTTTCTAACTTCGATACGATACCTAAAAAAGTATCGATATTCGCTACCATTTCGATACCACGGGGAAAAAATGCTGCATATACTGTCAAATAGATATTTTTTTTTAATTTCTTTTTTTGTCCGTCTATTGAAAGTCTAGGCGATTAAAAAATTATTCTGAAGAGATCACTTTATATGATAAAGCTTTTAAGGTTTTTCTCATATATAAACGTTGATCAATTACCATTACAATTATCTCACAAATATTGGCTAACTAATTGTGTTGCAATAGCTACAGAACAAGGAAGCTTGATTTCAAATTGAATTTAAAAAGACGAGTAAACAGTAATAAAATAAGAACGAATAAACAAATGACTAACAATAGCACAAATAAATACAATAGAATAAGGATACAAATTAAATGGACTGCTTTATTTTTTCAGGTAGGTCTAACAGTATTCAGGTAAGAAACTGAATAAAAAAAACAAAGTAATCAAATTTAAAATAACATTGGATATTCTTCATTATATAAAATGAAATACATATGAATCCATTAGAGTTTCACAAGTTAATCAGTCAAGAGCAGTAAGTGATCGTTTGTCTTTTTGTAGTTTGAATAATAAATAACTGCTGTCCCTTTAAGACCTGACGCACGCATGGATCCCAAACACTCCTGTTACACATTCTTCCTGAACTGTTTACGACTGTGTTTACGTTAATACTCACCAAGATGGACATTGAGACATTTTTTAAGTGTATTTGAACATTAAAGGGTTAGTTCACCCAAAAATGAAAATTCTGTCATTAATTACTTACCCTCATGTCGTTCGACACCCGTAAGACCTCTGTTCATCTTCAGACACAAATGAAGATATTTTAGTTGAAATCTGATGCTCTGAAAGGCCTCCATTGGCTCAATGGCACGGTTCACTCTCAAGACCCTTAAAAGGCACTAAAGACGTCGTTACAAAGCAAAATAATCTTAATTCAAACAGAATACAAGAATATTTTGCTCACCCCATTGGCAGATTATTTTGCTAATTTTAAGCAAAAACTCACTCAATTTTGAGTTATTTTCCCCCAAAACAAGACAAAAACTTTTGCTTGTCTAGTAAATGCTTCTTAATGTAAGATTTTTTAGATATTTGGACTGAAAACATGACAAAAATACTAAGTAAGAAAAGCATTTTTTGCAGTGTACTCTAACCCCTCCAAAGACAGTAATGAAACTGCAACTTTCAAGGCCCAGAAAGGCAGTAAATACATCGTTAAAATAGTCCATGTGACTCCAGTGGTTCAACCTTAATGTTATGAAGCGACGAGAACTTTTGTGCACAAAAACAAACAAAAATAACGACTTTATTCCGTGCCAGTCTCCTACGAGATTCACGCAAGCATCAGCGCATGCATGTGATCATGGGATCGTGCTCGGCCAATAGTGAGCCAGCGTTTTGCTGTAAAACCCGGAGGCGCTGCACTTTGAGAACAGCATAAAGGCCCTTTCACACCGGACGGGTAACAAAAAAGCAAAGCCGAAAAGCGAATATTTCGTGTGCGAATACTTCGCGTCAACACCATTCACCATTCATCAGCCGCGACAAAAATTTGCAATGTCTCTGACGTTTCAGAGCTCCAACATCCCAAAACATTCGCGACAACACTTCCTAATCCAGTGAAGACGAGCTTTTCATTTTATTTAAAAGACTGAAAAGAAGGGTTTGGGTGCACCCAGTCTTAAAGAACAGAGAGTCTGAAGTGGAGTATGCTAATCTTGTACAGGAGCTCAAACTTTATCATGGCCGGTTCCGCACTTACTTTCCAATGTCCGTGGGACAATTTGAGGAGCTCCTCCAGAGACAGTAGCAGCGCATCTGATGAGACAAACACACACTTCAGGAACCAATCGATCCAGAGCAGCTGTTTCCAGTTGTGTTTCCAGTTGAGTCACAATGTAAACATTTAAGTGCCACAGTCGTACTGACGGAAACACATTCACTTTCTATAGTCGTGGACACAATTAGGTTTAGAAAAAAATCAGCAAGTTTTAACTCAAAAGGTGATGTTATCATTGTCTGTATCCTAAAGCAACTTGCATGTGCTCCACAGGAGCTGTAATCTCGTGAGAAATGCGATACCTGGCAAAGGTTAATGTTGATTGAATAGCTAATGACATCTACTGGACATTTCGTAACAAGTTAAAAAAAAACGACATTGAAGCCGCAGCACATTCGCGTTCGGTGTGGAAGCTCTCATTACACAAACAGCTGAACAAAAAATAAAGCCATTGCGCAAATTATTCGCGCGTCAAAATCGGGTCCAGTGTGAAAGGACCTAAAGAGAAGACATTGTTGAATAAAGTCTTTATTTTTGTTTGTGTTTGCGCACTAAAGTATTCTCGTCGCTTCATAACGTTGAGGTTGAACCAATGGAGTCACATGGATTTTTTTAACGTCTTTACTTCCTTTCTGGGCTTTGAAAGGTGAAACGATGTCTATGGCGGGGTCAGAAAGCTCTCAGATTTAATCAAAAGTATCTTCATTTGTGTTCCGAAGATGAACGAAGGTCTTACGGGTTTGGGACGACATGAGGGTGAGGAATGACAGAAATTTAATTTCATATCTATTTACAGGGGCGCCGCAAGGGGGGGGGGGGGGGGGGGGGGGGGGGGCGCGGGGGAGTTAGGGCGATTCTAAGGGCCCACACACTTTTGGGGCCCCCAGAGATCGGTTTTATTAGTAGTAACAGTACTAGTAGTAATGTATTATAAATGTAAAATCTACCAAAGAGTTACAAATATAAAAAAATGATGGCATTTCCAGCAAAATCCAGCAAAACGCTGCACTCATGAACCGCTCACGCTCACGGGTAAAACTATGTTCACTCATGAATCCCACTCCGACATGAAAATTCTCTGTGCTATAATTGTTGCAGCCATTAAGGTATTTATTTTTATATTTATGTTTAAATATTATAATGTTGTTTTTTTATGTCTGTGTTGTCAATCTGTCAATCTTTGTCAATTATAAAAAGTGAACAGCATGAGATAGGACACATCATAAGATGAATGAAGTTGATCAGACATGATTGTGACCACTTCATTAAGTTTTGTTTTGTATAAATTGTATCTTAATTATCTTAATTGTTTCATCAGCCAATTGGGGCATTCTGAGTTGAGCGAGCGGAGCTTAATTGGTCAGTATTATTAAATTGCAGACAAAGATTTTGGATAGCTAGGTTGGTGTGGTAGAGGGCCCAACATCATATTCTGTCATAGGGCCCAAAATTGCTAGCAGCGCCCCTGACTATTTATTCTATCCACCAGATAGAATCAGATCCTAACAGTATCTATCATTTCATCTATCATTCTGTCGTTCTCTCGATGAGTCTGTCGATCTGCCATTCTCTCGTTCTATCTGTTTAAACTTTTTTTTTTTCATTTTAAAACAAAGTTTTTGCCTGTGACATCTGCGCTTAAGGCCACTTTCTGTATCTCTGCTCACAGATACGAAGCCCTGACGGGTTCGATGAGAGAAAACAATAAGTGGCCTTGTGTTTTTTAGATACGTCTGGTGAAGATAAAACTGAATCTACAAATATTAGACACCTGCGGTCTGAGAACCTCCAGATGTCGTACCAAAGGAACAGATTTGTGCAAGTTTGTGTTTATAAAAACTCATCAGAATAAACTACAACAAGTGTACATGATAGCTCGACAAAGCCTTGGCTGAAGGTTTTCGAAAATAATGCTTTTTATAAGTTCTTTTTCACGTGCCGTTGAATTTGTGTTAACAAATGTGTGGCCGCTCTATAATCCTTCACTCATCCAGGGTCAATATTTATGGAGAAAACGGTCTGATGTGGCTTTGAATGTTATGATTCTGACCTTGGCTAAACTCCCGGCCGACGTGCCCTAATAAGCAGTGCCGCTGGAGTCCGACCCCAGAGGTCAAACATATGTCAAGGATAATTTGAGGTCAAATGAAGCTGACCTGATGTAATCTGCTTTGAAAAGGACCAAGCGTTTGCTGCGTTTAATGATGCTGAGTCCGAAGAAACACTGCCACTCAAAAGGGGTTTATTGGACTCTTAATGCTGCATAAACTCGCTTGAAAGGCTCCGCAAACACACACCTCCTTCAAGACAAGACAAGACAAATCCGTCTCATTAAGAGAGGAACGTTGGGCGCCAAGGACACCGGCGCCAAAATCAAGTGTTTCAGTACAAACAGTCACCTTTTATAAAGTTAAAACAGAGCTGGCAAGTTAAAGTAGACCATTAAACGGCATATTGGGAAATGTGTAGCGCTCTGCATCATAGTGTTCACAGCTGTGTGTTAAATCTTTCCTACGCCCCTCCCGTCTGTTCCCTGATCTGGACACTCACTTCTATGGACTCAAACCAAGCCATTGCACTTCTGGTCCAGGACTTTGAGTGACAGCTCGGCTTAATATGTCCTTTAGCCTTTATCTAAAGAGTCAGAGGTCAAAGGATTAGTGTCTCAGGTCAAGTATAGCACCTGTGCGTCAATATAAACCACACAAAGGGGTCAGTCTGCAAAAAGAGAGATTTTTTTGGGTGGAATGCACTAATGGTGAGGGCAAGCTAGGAGATGAAGTTTCTGTATTTGTTGAATGTGCCGCTTTCTGGTTTCAGTCTAAAGACATTTGGTGTGTGTGTTTTGAAAAGTACCCTTAAAAAAAAATGGATTCTGAAATTGCTAGTAGGTTTCGCAAATAGTTACACATGAAGACTGAAATAATATTTCCTTGTAAAAAAATACTCCAATAATCTTTACAAAAAAATATTTTCACAGTGTCGGATGAAAGGAATTATTCGGAGCCCCTAAAGTGGACATGGTGAAGAAAAAAAATATGAAATGGGAAGAAAAGTTATTTGGCAATGCTTTCACATTCTCTCTCTTAAATGTTTGCGTTCCCCTGAGAAACTTTGCATTCGCAAGAAACGTTTGCGTTCCACTGAGAAACTTTGTGTTCGCTTGCAAAATGTTTGCATTCCCCTGAGAAACTTTGCGTTCGCTAGAAACTTTGCGTTCGTTCACAAAATGTTTGCTTTCCCCTGAGAAATGTTGCGTTCGCTAGAAACTTTGTGTTCGCTTGCAAAATGTTTGCATTCACCTGAGAAATGTTGCGTTCGCTAGAAACTTTTCACTTGCGCGTGAAACGTTTGCGTTTGTTCACAAAATGTTTGCATCCCCCTGAGAAACTTTGCGTTCGCTAGAAACTTTGCGTTCGTTCACAAAATGTTTGCTTTCCCCTGAGAAATGTTGCGTTCGCTAGAAACTTTTCGCTTGCTCATGAAACGTTTGCGTCCGCTTGTAAAATGTTTGCTTTCCCCTGAGAAACTTTGCGGTCGCTAGAAACTTTGCGTTCATTTGCAAAATGTTTGCATTCCCCTGAGAATCTTTGCGTTCGCCAGAAACTTTTCGCTTGCTCGTGAAACGTTTGCGTCCGCTTGCAAAATGTTTGCTTTCCCCTGAGAAACTTTGCGTACGCTAGAAACTTTGCTTTCGCTAGAAACTTTGCGTTTGCTAGAAACTTTGAGTTCGCTAGAAACGTTTCGCTTGCTCGTGAAACGTTTGCATTCGTTCGCAAAATGTTTGCATTCCTCTGAGAAACTTAGCATTCGCTAGAAACTTTTCGCTTGCCCGTGAAACTTTTGCGTCCGCTTGCAAAATGTTTGCTTTCCCCTGAGAAACTTTGTGTTCGCTAGAAACTTTTCGCTTGCTCGTGAAACTTTTGCGTCTGCTTGCAAAATGTTTGCTTTCCCCTGAGAAACTTTGCGTTCGCTAGAAACTTTGCGTTCGCTAGAAACTTTGCTTTCGCCAGAAACTTTTTGCTTGCTTGTGAAACTTTTGTGTTCGGTTGCAAAATGTTTGCTTTCCCCTGAGAAATTTTGCGTTCGCTAGAAACTTTGTGTTCGCTAGAAACTTTGCGTTCGTTCGCAAAATGTTTGCATTCCCCTGAGAAACGTTGTGTTCGATAGAAACTTTGCGTTCGTTTGGAAATTGTTTGCATTCCCCTGAGAAACTTTGTGTTCACTAGAAACTTTGCGTTCGCTAGAAACTTTGCTTTCGATAGAAACTTTGCATTCGCTAGAAACTTTGCGTTCGCTAGAAACTTTGTGTTTGCTAGAAACTTTTCGCTTGCTCGTGAAATGTTTGCGTTCGCTTGCAAAATGTTTGTTTTCCCCTGAGAAACTTTGCGTTCGCTAGAAACTTTGCGTTCGCTAGAAACTTTGCTTTCGCCAGAAACTTTTCGCTTGCCCGTGAAACTTTTGCGTCCGCTTGCAAAATGTTTGCTTTCCCCTGAGAAACTTTGTGTTCGCTAGAAACTTTTTGCTTGCTCGTGAAACTTTTGCGTCTGCTTGCAAAATGTTTGCTTTCCCCTGAGAAACTTTGCGTTCGCTAGAAACTTTGCGTTCGCTAGAAACTTTGCTTTCGCCAGAAACTTTTTGCTTGCTTGTGAAACTTTTGTGTTCGGTTGCAAAATGTTTGCTTTCCCCTGAGAAATTTTGCGTTCGCTAGAAACTTTGTGTTCGCTAGAAACTTTGCGTTCGTTCGCAAAATGTTTGCATTCCCCTGAGAAACGTTGTGTTTGATAGAAACTTTGCGTTCGTTTGGAAATTGTTTGCATTCCCCTGAGAAACTTTGTGTTCACTAGAAACTTTGCGTTCGCTAGAAACTTTGCTTTCGATAGAAACTTTGCATTCGCTAGAAACTTTGCGTTCGCTAGAAACTTTGTGTTCGCTAGAAACTTTTCGCTTGCTCGTGAAATGTTTGCGTTCGCTTGCAAAGTGTTTGTTTTCCCCTGAGAATCTTTGCGTTTGCTAGAAACTTTGCGTTCGCTAGAAACTTTGCGTTCATTCGCAAAATGTTTGCAGTCCCCTAAGAAACTTTGCGTTCGCTAGAAACTTTGCGTTTGTTCGCAAAATATTTGCTTGCTCATGAAACATTTGCGTTTGTTCGCAAAATGTTCGCATTCCCAAGAGAAACTGTGTTCGCTAAAAACTTTGCGTTCGCTAAAAACTTTGCATTCGCTAGAAACTTTGCGTTCAATAGAAACTTTGCGTTCGCTAGAAACTTTGCGTTTTCTAGAAACTTTGCGTTAACTAGAAACTTTGTGTTCGCTAGAAACTTTGTGTTCGCTAGAAACTTTGTTTGCTAGAAACTTTTTGCTTGCTCGTGAAACATTTGCATTCGTTCGCAAAACTTTGCGTTCACTAGAAACTTTGCGTTCACTAGAAACTTTGTGTTCGCTAGAAACTGTGTTCACTAGAAACGTTTTACTTGCTCGTGAAACATTTGCGTTCGTTTGCAAAATGTTTGCCTTCTCCTGAGAAACGTTATGTTCACTAGAATCTTTGCGTTCGCTAGAAACTTTGCGTTCGTTCGCAAAACGTTTGCATTCCCCTGAAAAACTTTGCATTCACTAGAAACTTTGCGTTCGCTAGAAACTTTTTGCTTGCTCGTGAAACGTTTGCGTTCGCTTGCAAAACGTTTGCATTCCCCTGAAAAACTTTGCATTCACTAGAAACTTTGCGTTCGCTAGAAACTTTTTGCTTGCTCGTGAAACGTTTGCGTTCGCTTGCAAAATGTTTGCGTTCCCCTGAGAAACATTGTGTTCACTAGAAACTTTAAGTTTGCTCTAAGCGGCTCCTCCTCCAGTTTCTCTTGAAGCCAATCCAGAAGTGACTTAAACTGCAGTTCATGAACTGGCCACTAGAGACAGACTCCAGAAGGAGCAGAATCTCATTGAGCTCATGTTAAAATGCCCAACTTTACAGCAGAAGAACACATGTTTACAGTCTGGGACAAACTGTGGTTTTGGTCTATACGGCTAATTTTGTCCTTCATGACGACTGTGAGGGGGTGAATTTTTTTATAACTCATCCGTTTAAATTATATTAAGCCTTAAAGTTCTGCATAATTAAGGGCGTGGCCACTTGATTGACATGTGGATTGCCGCTATGGTCGAGCTAGGTGGGTGTGGTTTCAGCAATCAGGCACCTCAGCTCCACCCACGTCTCGCCACTTTGCCCATTGTCAGAAACGTTGCGTTCACTTTAAACTTTGCGTTCGCTCATGAAATGTTTCCGTTTCCCTGAAAAACTTTGCCCCTTAGGTGATTCGTAGAATTATTAGTACAAATGTCATTATTTTCTCACCCTCATATCATGTTTTTTCCTATAGAATTCAAAATGATTTTTTTTTCGAAGTGAAACACTTTTCAAGCTCCAAAGGGGTCAAAAACACCAAACAACTTCTATTACGACTACCAACTGTGATACCAGATTTTCTCATCATGTGTTTCATGGAAGAACTCCGAACATATAAGTTTATAACAACTTGAATCGCTCCTTCAGACGTGTTCAGCGAGACAGGAACCTCGCGAGTCTGACTAGGGTTACCTTTGTGTGTGTACCTTAACTTAAAGAAACTTTCCCACCCTTTGTTTGGACACTCTGAATTAAGGTGGGCATAGAAACGGGCGAATGTACTCGGTGCCTTAACGCAAGCAGCCATATCCATTCAGGGCTCTGAGAGGGTGTCTCTGAGGGGAAAGGGTTATCAGATATGGACGGTGGGGAAAGTGAAAGCCTCTCTGTGTCTATGTGAGCGAGGCACTCTGGAGGCTGAATGGATATGGCTTTTAAAGGCCTAGATTACAGTAAAGCTGGCCTACATGCTCTTTTTATCGGTCTGTGTCTCCTCAATCACTGGCATCTCTTCTCCCTCGCCCTGTGAGGCCTTCACTGCTCCGGCTTGTCGGCCAGTCAATGGGCTTTGTCCCGGCTAGAATTTAAACAAGTGCCTCGGCCCTCCTTTTCTTCTGCCTTTGTAGGGAGAAGTCGGAGGTAGAGAGCGTGGATCATCTGCAAATCCCTGCAGAGAAGATGAGCTCGACTGAAGTGTCTATGACGGTCTTGGCTGAAGAGCGCTTTATGTAGAGGTGGAATTGGCCATAAAACACAGGAAACTGACTTGTAATGACAGGAAGTGGGATTTACTGAGTTATAATTCAAAGAAAGTTAACAGCAGTATTGCATTCTGGGAAATTAAGTGTTCTTCTGCCCTGGTCCATAACAGTTGATTTATTAAATAGGACGAAATATACTAACAAAATTCTTTCTTCTGTTCTATCATTATCTATATCCATGTATCGTTCTGTATAATGTTCTTCTGTCTGTCTGTGACACATCTATCTGTCATTATCATTCCATGTTGTTCCATCCATCCATCCATCCGTCTGTCTGTGTCCGTCTATGTATCTGTCTATCTGTCCATCCATCCATCCATCCATCCATCCATCCATCCATCCATCCATCCATCCATCCATCTATCCATCTTTATGTCTATCCATCCGTCCATCTAATCATCTGTCGCTCATTTAATTCATCCATCCATCTATCCATCTGTCTGTCTGTCATTCCATCCATCTGTCTATTCATCTGTCTGTCTGTCAATCCATCCATCCATCCATCCATCCATCCATCCATCCATCCGTCTATCCATCTATCTGTCGTTCCATCCATCCACCTATCCATCTTTATGTCTATCCATCCGTCCATCCATCCATCCATCCATCTATTCATCTGTCTGTCTGTCCATCCGTCATTCTATCATCTGTCTGTCATTCCATCCATCCATCTATCATCTGTCTGTTCATCTGTCATTCCATCCATCCATTTATCCATCTTTATGTCTATCCATCCGTCCATCTATTCATCTGTCGGTCATATCATTCATCCATCCATCTATCCATCTGTCTGTCTGTCTGTCATTCCATCAATCTGTCTATTCATCTGTCTGTTTGTCAATCCATCATCCATCCATCCATCCATCCATCCATCCATCCATCCATCCATCCATCCATCCATCCATCCATCTATCCATCTATCTGTTGTTCCATCCATCCATCTATCCATCTTTATGTCTATCCATCCATCCATCCATCCATCTATCCATCTGTGTGTCTGTCATTCCATCCATCTGTCTATTCATCTGTCTTTTTGTCAATCCATCATCCATCCATCCATCCATCCATCCATCTATCTGTCGTTCCATCCATCCATCTATCCATCTTTATGTCTATCCATCCATCCATCCATCTATCCATCTGTCTGTCTGTCATTCCATCCATCTGTCTATTCATCTGTCTGTTTGTCAATCCATCATCCATCCATCCATCCATCCATCCATCCATCCATCCATCCATCCATCCATCCATCCATCCATCCATCCATCCATCCATCCATCTATCATCTATCTGTCGTTCCATCCATCCATCTATCCATCTTTATGTCTATCCATCCATCCATCCATCCATCCATCCATCCATCCATCCATCCATCCATCCATCCATCCATCTATTCATCTGTCTGTCGTTCCCTCCATCCATCTATTCATCTGTCTGTCGTTCCATCCATCCATCCGTCTATCCATCTGTCTGTCTGTCCATTCGTCATTCTATCATCTGTCTGTCATTCCATCCATCCATCTATCATCTGTCTGTCCATCTGTCATTCCATCCATCCATTTATCCATCTATCATCTGTCTGACCATCTGTCATTCCATCCATCCATTTATCCATCTATCATCTGTCATTCCATCCATCCATTTATCCATCTATTATCTGTCTGTCCACCTGTCGTTCCATCCATCCATTTATCTATCTATCATCTGTCTGTCCATCTGTCGTTCCATCCATCCATTTATCCATCTATCATCTGTCTGACCATCTGTCATTCCATCCATCCATTTATCCATCTATCATCTGTCATTCCATCCATCCATTTATCCATCTATTATCTGTCTGTCCATCTGTCGTTCCATCCATCCATTTATCCATCTATCATCTGTCTGTCCATCTGTCGTTCCACCATACATTTATCCATTTATCATCTTTCTGTCCATCTGTCATTCCATCCATCCATTTATCAATCTATCATCTGTCTGTCCATCTGTCATTCTATCCATCCATTTATCCATCTATCATCTTTCTGTCCATCTGTCATTCCACCATACATTTATCCATCTATCATCTGTCTGTCCATCTGTCTTTCCATCCATCCATTTATCCATCTATCATCTGTCTGACCATCTGTCGTTCCATCCATCCATTTATCCATCTATCATCTGTCTGTCCATCTGTCATTCAATCCATCCATTTATCCATCTATCATTTGTCTGTCCATCTGTCGTTCCATCCATCCATTTATCCATCTATCATCTGTCTGTCCATCTGTCATTCCATCCATCTATTTATCCATCTATCATCTGTCTGTCCATCTGTCATTCCATCCATCCATTTATCCATCTATTGTCTATCTGTCATTCCATCCATCCATCCATTTATCCATTTATCATCTTTCTGTCCATCTGTCATTCCATCCATCTATTTATCCATCTATCATCTGTCTGTCCATCTGTCATTCCATCCATCCATTTATCCATCTATCATCTGTCTGTCCATCTGTCATTCCATCCATCCATTTATCCATCTATCATCTGTCTGTCCATCTGTCATTCCATCCATCCATTTATCCATCTATCATCTGTGTCCATCTGTCATTCCATCCATCCATTTATCCATCTATCATCTGTGTCCATCTGTCATTCCATCCATCCATTTATCCAGCTATTGTCTATCTGTCGTTCCATCCATCCATTTATCCATCTATTGTCTATCTGTCGTTCCATCCATCAATCAATTTATCCATCTATCATCTCTCTGTCCATCTGTCATTCCATCATCCATCCATTTATCCGTCTATCATCTGTCTGTCGTTCCATCCATCCATTTATCCATCTATCATCTGTCTGTCGTTTCATCCATCCATTTATCCGTCTATCATCTGTCTATCGTTCCATCCATCCATTTATCCATCTATCACCTGTCGTTCCATTTATCCATCTATCATCTGTCTGTCCATCTGTCATTCCATCCATCCATTTATCCATCTATTATTTATCTGTCGTTCCATCCATCAATCAATTTATCCATCTATCATCTGTCTGTCCATCTGTCATTCCATCCATCCATTTATCCATCTATCATCTGTCTGTCCATCTGTCATTCCATCCATCCATTTATCGATCTATCATCTATCTGTCCATCTGTCATTCCATCCATCCATTTATCCATCTATCATCTGTCTGTCAATCTGTCATTCCATCCATCCATTTATCCATCTATTGTCTATCTGTCGTTCCATCCATCAATCAATTTATCCATCTATCATCTGTCTGTCCATCTGTCGTTCCATCATCCATCCATTTATCCGTCTATCATCTGCCTGTCGTTCCATCCATCCATTTATCCATCTATCACCTGTCGTTCCATTTATCCATCTATCATCTGTCTGTCAATCTGTCATTCCATCTATCCATTTATCCATCTATTGTCTATCTGTCATTCCATCCATCCATTTATCCATCTTTTGTCTATCTGTCGTTCCATCCATCAATCAATTTATCCATCTATCATCTGTCTGTCCATCTGTCGTTCCATCATCCATCCATTTATCCGTCTATCATCTGTCTGTCCATCTGTCGTTCCATCATCTATCCATTTATCCCTCTATCATCTGTCTATCGTTCCATCCATCCATTTATCCGTCTATCATCTGTCTATCGTTCCATCCATCCATTTATCCGTCTATCATCTGTCTGTCGTTCCATCCATCCATTTATCCATCTATCACCTGTCGTTCCATTTATCCATCTATCATCTGTCGTTCCATCATCCATCCATTTATCCATCTATCATCTGTCTGTCGTTTCATCCATTTATCCATCTATCATCTGTGTACATCTGTCATTCCATCATCCATCTATTTATCCATCTATCATCTGTGTACATCTGTCATTCCATCATCCATCTATTTATCCATCTATCATCTGTCTGTCGTTCCATCCATCTATCATCTGTCTGTTGTTCCATCCATCCATTTATCCATCATTCTGTCTGTCTGGCCTTCTGTCGTTCATCCATCTTGTCTGTCTGTCCATCCATCTGTCTGTTTATCTTTCCATTCTGTCTGTCTGTCTGACTGTCTGTCTGACTGTCTGTCTGACTGTCCGTCGTTCATCCATCTTGTCCATCCATTCATCCATCTTTATGATTCATCAGTCTGTCTGTCTGTCTGTCCATCTATTCATCCATCTGTGTTCTTTTATTATTCATCTTATATCTGTCTATCGTTCGATCAGTCTATGGTTATCTACTGTTAGTATATTATAAATGTCTTGACAAGCTTAGTTTTTCTTGTTAAAAATGAGCTCAAATTCATTTCAATATAATTTATTTTTAACTCTGCTCCTACATTCAAATTTAAGAGACCAAAAAGGCATTGTAATTCATTTCTGAATGCTGCACGCCACTAAGTGGAATATGGAGTCAGATTTACCTTGTAATCTGTGGAGAAACCTGTCTGAGATATGAAGAAGGGAAACTTTCCTCTGGGAGCGCTCCTGGTTGAGATCAGGAGGGTCAGTGAAATATCTCCTCTACAGCTCGTACGTTCTCCAAACAAAACCCGCTCATCACAACCTCGCTTTCTGAAGGGAGGGTTTTAGGATCCGTAAGTAGTGCAGAGAAAAGCATGATTTTGAAAAGAGAGAAAGCGTCTAAAGGGTGTTCTGTGAGTCGTAACCTTTGTTCTGTTCGGAAGGGGGCTAATGTTCTCCAGGCTCTCCCATAACAATCAAAAGGGGAGCTGCCCTTCAAGCAACCGGGCCTCCTTCTCCTCCTTCTCCTCCCGCGTTTCTGTCCATTCCAGTCCCACTCCGCTCGGAGAATAATGCCGGCCTTTGACACATACAGAATCTTTACCAACCTATGAGGTTGTAATTGACTAGTAGTGGGGATCCCTTGGGAGATGGGCGATTCCTGGAGGATGAATTAAATTACCAGTTAATTGATTCCTTTATTGATGTTTTTGTTAAGGGGGTGAAAGCAGAGGCAGTGAGATGTCAACAGTTGTAGACTTTGCTGTGATCTAACTGGAGCTTTTCTCACAATAAAGACACGGCGAAGCGCTTTTGAAACCTACCAAAGTAGCAGACTTTGACAGCCATAACAACATCACTTGTAGGCAGTGTTGGGTGTAATGCATTACTAAGTAATTCATTACTGTAATTGAAAAAGTGGGATTACTCTTAAAGGGATAGTTCATCTAAAAAGGAAAATTAGCCCATGATTTACTCCCCCTCAACTCATCCAGTCATCCAAGAATGTTACATTCTTCTCTCAGATGAATACAATCAGAGTTATATTAAAAAATGGTCCTGGATCTTTCAAGCTTTATAATGACGGTGACTTGTTAGGTCATTTTTGAAGTCCATAAAAGTGCATCTATCCGTCATAAAAGTGCATCTATCCATCATAAAAGTGCATCCGTCTATCCATCCATCATAAAAGTGCATCTATCCATCATAAAAGTGCATCCATCTATCCATCCATCCATCATAAAAGTGCATCTATCCATCATAAAAGTGCATCCATCCATCATAAAAGTGCATCCGTCTATCCATCCATCATAAAAGTGCATCTATCCATCATAAAAGTGCATCCATCTATCCATCCATCCATCCATCATAAAAGTGCATCTATCCATCATAAAAGTGCATCCATCCATCATAAAAGTGCATCCATCCATCATAAAAGTGCATCCATCATCATAAAAGTGCATCCATCCATCATAAAAGTGCATCTATCCATCCATCATAAAAGTGCATCTATCGATCATAAAAGTGAATCTATCCATCATAAAAGTGCATCCATCCATCATAAAAATGCATCTATCCATCATAAAAGTGCATCTATCCATCATAAAAGTGCATCCATCATCTATCATCATAAAAGTGCATCCATCCATCCATCATAAAAGTGCTCAATCAAAAGTGACCAAGACTTTGTGGGGTTGAGACCAAGACAAGACCAGACCAGCACTACTTAAATTAATCTAAAAGATCCATATCTACTGTTTTAGAAATGTCTTATATTTAATAAATAAATACAATTAGAATAAGACACTATAGCACTGCTACCAATTAAATCCCAAACAATAAAATTCACAGAAGTTGCATCTGAATTGGTACAATTAAACCTGCATAAATAATGTTCGGATTAATTTAACTTTAAAGCATTAACATTATTTAACAGTTACAGAAGCATTTATTCAACCGATTTGTTCAAAGCAGCTGATTCATTTAATAACGAAACAGCGAATTAGCAAAGACAGTTTAAAATTTGTATTTAACTTCTTGTTTATTGAACGTTTGTATAAATCAATATCATTAGCAATCATGCTTATATTCATGAAAACAGCTTTCTTGCTCTTGTGATATTGCTTAATTATATGCTATGTTATATAACAAAAACTAAATCTCAGAATTTTGTGGGCATTTATATTAATTTTGGGCATTTCTGAGACGATGCATTGATTCTGAAGCCGACAGCACAGTAACAAAATAAATCACATTACATAGAAGTTATTGATTGCATTTTAAGCAGTAAGTTTGACATCAAATCACATTAATGATGTTAAATCAGACAATGCACAGGCAATTTAGTGATAGCCTTGCAGTTGTGGTCTTGACTAGCCTGGATGCCAGCCGAACTTAGCCCCGCCCACAACATTTGAGTTCAGGAAGTTCGGTCTGGACTTGATCCGTTGTGGAACCACTATGCTATGTTTTTCAGTAATTCCTTCTGAAGGAGTTGGTGATACTTGAGTCATTACCTTATGGCGCTTTTCCACCACACAGTACCAGCTCGCCTCGACTCGACTCGCCTTTGTTTTGTTTCCCACTGCGTAAAAGTTGTACCTGTACCTGCTTCCAGATACTTTTTTCCGTATCACCTCCGGCGAGGTTCTGAGCGAGCTGAAGCGATATTAAAATGTGACGTGAAAACATGGCAAACTGCTGATTGGTCAGAGAGAATCGTCACTATTCACTGCGTCATCATTGCACGCATCAGACAGAGTATCCTGAATAACCCCGCCATTTTTAAATAGTTTCACCAGAGATTGATATCCCCATTACTATTATGGCAACTCGGGAGAATACGCCGTGGTCAAACGAGGAGGTTTCCTTTGTTTGGTTGCCGAAGAGAGGATCCAGCGAGAGCTTGATGGGGCAAAGAGGAACGAAAAAGTTTCCTGCGGCGTCGCTATGATGACCAGGTACTATTGTGGAGGTACTATCTGCAATGGAAAACGGAGCTAAAAGCGAGCCGAGGCGAGTTGAGTCGAGTTGAGTGGCCCCACTTTATATTAGTTGGCCTTAAATACTACACTCACCTAAAGGATTATTAGGAACACACACTAATACTGTGTTTGACCCCCTTTCGCCTTCAGAACTGCCTTAATTCTACGTGGCATTGATTCAACAAGGTGCTGAAAGCATTCTTTAGAAATGTTGGCCCATATTGATAGGAGAGCATCTTGCAGTTGATGGAGATTTGTGGGATGCACATCCAGGGCACGAAGCTCCCGTTCCACCACATCTCAAAGATGCTCTATTGGGTTGAGATCTGGTGACTGTGGGGGCCATTTTAGTTCAGTGAACTCATTGTCATGTTCAAGAAACCAATTTGAAATGATTGGAGCTTTGTGACGGTGCATTATCCTGCTGGAAGTAGCCATCAGAGGATGGGGACATGGTGCTCATAAAGGGATGGACATGGTCAGAAACAATGCTCAGGTAGGCCGTGGCATTTAAACGTAGCCCAATTGGCACTAAGGGGCCTAAAGTTGGCCAAGAAAACATCCCCCACACCATTACACCACCACCACCAGCCTGCACAGTGGTAACAAGGCATGATGGATCCATGTTCTCATTCTGTTTACGCCAAATTCTGACTCTAGATTCAAGATTCAAGATTCAAGATTCAAGAGTTTTATTTGTCACATACACAGTTATATACACAATATACAACTGGCAGTGAAATGTAAACAGGTCCGCTCCATGGACAGTGCAAATAACAGTTACAAGAAATTAAATAGAAATAGAATAAAGTTAGAATAAAAAGTATTAACATAAGTAGAATTATAAATAAATCAAGTAAAAGATAAAAATAGGAAATAAGATAAAAATAAAAATATAAAAAATATGTGGATGATAAGTGAGATAAACTGTAGACTTAAAAATAAGTGGTTAACATAAAATATATAATATGTATATATAAAGAAGTATAATGTGCAAGGTTTATTACAGGTTGTTACGCAGTAACAATAGGGACGTAAAGTAAAGTGCAGTGCAATTGCAGTATGTGGATGTTAATGTTGAAAGACCGTATGTTTATGCGTGTGCGGGGGTGAAGTGAGTCACGTGACTGAGTTCAGGAGTCTGATGGCCTGGGGGAAGAAACTCCTCCTGAGTCTTTCAGTCTTTGCCATCAGGCTACGGAAGCGCTTACCAGATGGCAGCAGGGTGAAGTGAGAGTTTGCAGGGTGATTAATGTCTCTGATGATTTTAGTAGCTCTACCTCTGCAGCGTTTGGTGAAGATGTCCTGCAGAGACGGGAGAGCTGAGCCTGAGATGCGCTCGGATAAGCGCACCACTCTTTGCAGGGCTTTGCAGTCGTGACTGGTGCTGTTCCCGTACCACGCTGTGATGCACTGAGTCAGGACACTTTCTATCGCCCCTCGATAGAAAGTTTTCAGGATGGCTGGTGAAACCCTGAATTTCCTCAGCTGGCGCAGGTGGTACAGTCTTTGCCTGGCTTTTTTCACCTGTGTCTGGATGTGTGTAGTCCAGGTCAGATCCTCGGAGATGTTCACACCCAGGTATTTGAAGCTGCTCACTCTCTCTACCGGTGTCCCGCTGATCATGAGAGGGGAGTATGACCGATGCTGTCTCTTCCTGAAGTCCACAATCAGTTCTTTGGTCTTGTTAACATTCAGAGAGAGACAGTTGTCCTGGCACCATGATGTCAGTTGCTCCACTTCGTCCAAGTATGCCGTCTCATTGTTGTTGGAGATGAGACCCAGGACAACAGTATCATCAGCAAACTTGATGATCGAGGTGGAGCTGTGTGTGGACAAACAGTCATGGGTGTAGAGAGAGTAGAGCAGGGGACTCAGCACACAGCCCTGTGGAGCTCCAACACTCAGGGTGATGGAGGTGGAGGTGAACTGGCCTACTCTCACCGCCTGGGGTCTGCCAGTGAGGAAATCTTCAATCCAGAGGCAGAGAGAAGAATTCAGGCCTAGATCCAGGAGTTTGTGTGTTAGCTTAATGGGAACTATGGTGTTAAAGGCTGAGCTATAGTCAATAAATAGCAGCCTGACATAGTTCCCACTTTTGCTGTCGATGTGAGTGAGGCAGGAGTGAAGGACGTGAGAAATGGCATCTTCAGTCGATCTATTGGGACGATAGGCAAACTGAAGAGGGTCCAAAGTGTCAGGAATGGAGGAGCAAATGTTGTTTTTAATGAGTCTCTCAAAGACCTTCATGACTAAAGATGTGAGAGCCACTGGACGATAGTCATTTAGGCAAGAGGGTTTACTGATCTTAGGTACAGGGATGATGGAGGATCGTTTGAAGGAGGTGGGGACAACAGATGTAGCAAGGGACTCGTTGAATATGGATGTAAAGAGCCCTGCAAGCTGATCAGCACAGGACCGCAGAACACGACCTGAAATACCATCCGGCCCAGCAGCTTTCCTGACATCCACACGTTTGAGTGCCCTCCGAACCTCGTCCTCCGAGACAGAGATCACGTGACCGTTGCTGCTCTGAGGGACTCTCTCTGACGCGTCACTCGCCGGAGTCGCGCTGCCGCGATTACCATCAAAGCGAGCGTAGAAAGAGTTTAACTCGTTCACCAGCAACGGATCAGCTCTCACCTCTGCAGAGGATTTCGTTCCAAAAGCACAGATGGTTCTCAGTCCCTGCCACATCCGCCGGGAGTCGTTGAGTTGGAAATGAGATTCCACTCGGTCTTTATAGCGGAGTTTTGCGGCTTTAACGGCGCGCCGGAGAGCGTAACATGAAGCTTTGTACTCCCTCATATCCCCCGTTAGGAGACCGGCATTGTAAGCGGTGGTGCGCGAGTTTACTGCAGTGCGAATTGAACTGTCCACCCACGGTTTCTGATTAGGGAAGGACGTTATAGTTAATGTTTGTGTGGCTTGCTCTGTCAGTGTGTTAATAAAGCAGAGCGCCACTTCTGTGAACTCGCTGACGTCTTCAGAACTCGCGCGGAACATGTCCCAGTCGACGTCATCAAGAGCTGCCTGTAGCGTGATCTCTGAATGGGATGACCAGCGTTTGACTTCCCTCCTCACCGGGGGCTCTTGAACGAGCCTTTGTTTATATTCCGGTGTGAGGAAAATGGCGGCATGGTCCGATTTGCCAAAAGCTGGCTGTGAACGAGCTTTGTAGGCGTTCTTAAACGGAGAGTAGCAATGATCCAGTGTGTTTGCTCCTCGTGTGGGACAGGAGACATGCTGGTGAAAGTTTGGCAATACTTTCTTTAGGTTTGCTTTGTTAAAATCACCCGCGACGATGAAAGCAGCGTCGGGGTGTTTGTTTATGAAGCCGCTGGTCACATCATGGAGGGCAGATAAAGCCAGCCCCGTGTCTGCTTGTGGTGGAATATAAACGGCAGTGGTGATGACCGAGGAAAACTCCCTCGGTAGGTAGAAAGGCCGGCACATGAGAGTTAAATGTTCCAAGTGAGGCGAGCAGGATCGCGAAAGAATGGAGATGTTCCTAGGATCGCACCATTTCTTGTTTATCATGAAACACACTCCACCGCCTTTAGATTTCCCGGCCTCGGCTGTTCTGTCCATCCGAAAAACAGAGAAGTTCTCGGACGGCGTCACGGCTGTATCCGGGACCGCTGGCGTGAGCCATGTTTCGGACAGACATCTGAATGTCTCTACCATCTGAATGTCTCAAAAGAAATCGAGACTCATCAGACCAGGCAACATTTTTCCAGTCTTCAACTGTCCAATTTTGGTGAGCTTGTGCAAATTGTAGCCTCTTTTTCCTATTTGTAGTGGAGATGAGTGGTACCCGGTGGGGTCTTCTGCTGTTGTAGCCCATCCACCTCAAGGTTGTGTGTGTTGTGGCTTCACAAATGCTTTGCTGCAGACCTCGGTTGTAACGAGTGGTTATTTCAGTCAAAGTTGCTCTTCTATCAGCTTGAATCAGTCGGCCCATTCTCCTCTGACCTCGAGCATCAACAAGGCATTTTCGCCACAGGACTGCCGCATACTGGATGTTTTTCCCTTTTCACACCATTCTTTGTAAACCCTAGAAATGGTTGTGCGTGAAAATCCCAGTAACTGAGCAGATTGTGAAATACTCAGACCGGCCCGTCTGGCACCAACAACCATGCCACGCTCAAAATTGCTTAAATCACCTTTCTTTCCCATTCCGACATTCAGTTTGGAGTTCAGGAGATTGTCTTGACCAGGACCACACCCCTAAATGCATTGAAGCAACTGCCATGTGATTGGTTGATTAGATCATTGCATTAATAAGAAATTGAACAAGTGTTCCTAATAATCCTTTAGGTGAGTGTATGCACTTACATCAAAAAATAAGTACAATGTACTTACTGTATTCAAATTGTATTGCAAAAAACTTTTGCTGATATTAAGGTGGGATACGGGTAGGGTTAGGGACAGGTGTGGTGGTATGGGTAAGTTTAAGAGTAGGGTTAGGGACAGGTGTGGTGGTATGGGTAAGTTTAAGAGTAGGGTTAGGGACAGGTGTGGTGGTATGGGTAAGTTTAAGAGTAGGGTTAGGGACAGGTGTGGTGGTATGGGTAAGTTTAAGAGTAGGGTTAGGGACAGGTGTGGTGGTATGGGTAAGTTTAAGAGTAGGGTTATGGACAGGTGTGGTGGTATGGGTAAGTTTAAGGGTAGGGTTATGGACAGGTGTGGTGGTATGGGTAAGTTTAAGAGTAGGGTTAGGGACAGGTGTGGTGGTATGGGTAAGTTTAAGAGTAGGGTTAGGGACAGGTGTGGTGGTATGGGTAAGTTTAAGAGTAGGGTTAGGGACAGGTGTGGTGGTATGGGTAAGTTTAAGAGTAGGGTTAGGGACAGGTGTGGTGGTATGGGTAAGTTTAAGAGTAGGGTTAGGGACAGGTGTGGTGGTATGGGTAAGTTTAAGAGTAGGGTTATGGACAGGTGTGGTGGTATGGGTAAGTTTTAGGGTAGGGTTATGGACAGGTGTGGTGGTATGGGTAAGTTTAAGAGTAGGGTTAGGGACAGGTGTGGTGGTATGGGTAAGTTTAAGAGTAGGGTTAGGGACAGGTGTGGTGGTATGGGTAAGTTTAAGGGTAGGGTTATGGACAGGTGTGGTGGTATGGGTAAGTTTAAGAGTAGGGTTAGGGACAGGTGTGGTGGTATGGGTAAGTTTAAGGGTAGGGTTAGGGACAGGTGTGGTGGTATGGGTAAGTTTAAGGGTAGGGTTAGGGACAGGTGTGGTGGTATGGGTAAGTTTAAGGGTAGGGTTATGGACAGGTGTGGTGGTATGGGTAAGTTTAAGGGTAGGGTTTGGTGTAAGGGAAGTGTCAACTGTGTAATTACAAATGGAACTACAGAAATTAATTACAGTTGTAATTACATGCAGGTATTTTATTAAATGTAAGTACAATGTAAATACATGTATTTACACAAGAAGTGCATTGTATCAAATGATTAATTCAAATGTTAGTACATAATAGTTAAGGCCACCTAATATAAAGTGGGTCCAGTTGAGTCGAGTTGAGCTGTTACTGGTAATGGAAAAGCGCCAATAGACTGTAAAAAAATATGGACGAAGTGTCCGCGACGTCACCTGTAGGATTCTGAAGAGCAGTTTTGAAGCGTAAAGTCGGGTCGAGCTGGCCGTCGCCATCTTGGAAACAAGATGTTATTTTCATAACAGAAAATGGGCAAAGAGGCGGGACGTGGGCGGAGCTGAGGTGACGTGATGACTAACAGACAGCAGACAAACAGCAATCCACCTGTCACTCAAAGTGGCCACGCCCTTAATTATGCAGAACTTAAAGTCGTTATATAATGTAAATGAATGAGTTATAAAATAATTCACCCCCCTCACAGTCGTCATGACGGGCAAAATTAACAAAAAAATTAACACCAAAACCACAATTTGTCCCAGACTGTAAACATGTGTTCTTCTGCTGTAAAGTTGGCCATTTTAACATGAGCTCAATGAGATTCTGCTCCTTCTGGAGTCTGTCTCTAGTGGCCAGTCCATGAACTGCAGTTTAAGTCACTTCTGTATCGGCTTCAAGAGAAACTGCGGGAGGAGCCGCTTGGTCATTACTAGTGGGTTACCATGACCGTCAATTTAGAACTAACTATACATTATGTATTATTTATTCATGTTAATTACGAACCTGTATATAGTAGTTCTTAGTAGTTCTCTGGGAGGTATGGAAATAATATTAGTTATTGATTAGCTAATAGTGAACTACCTCTTTCAACTGAGCACTATTACTAACTCATTTATTAATCAGAGTTTCTTGTTAAGTACTAGAATGTTAATGGTGCATTACTTATTTGTTCCTGCAGTTATTCATTAATATGTTATAAAGCGTTACCAATAATTATTTTGTTGTGCATTGAACATGTTGTTGTTGTTGTGGCTTGTTTGATCAGATTTGCTATGCATTCTCATAAACACAGAGACCGTCATTGGTCCAGCGTCTGTGCTCGTAATGTATTTTGACAGACAGGCTTTTATCGCCGTGATTCTTTTTCTCACACTTCCCACGTCATTTCTCACCTCGTCTACAAACGTGCGGCTGTTTATCTTTGTTTCTCATGCTTTCCGTCTGCATTCGTTTGTTGGATTTGTTTTGGAGAAGTTTGGTTTGTTTTGACTGTCACTTGGTATCTGGTCACTGCGATTCTTGACCTTTATGTGAATTGAAACCAAGGCAGAAAACAATTATGTGAATTCAGGGTGATTGGGACATGTTTGCATTGAGATGACTGGGGGAAAGTGTCCCTATCAACCTCAATTCAGCACCTTACACAGATAAACCTGTTCCAGATCAGAGAGCATTGTTGTGTGCTTTATATATTTCCCTTAAAGCTGTAAGCATTTTGCATTTAATAGGTGAAGCTGATTAGAGATCAGTGTTTACCAACACACTCAAGAGTGTCCAAGCGTCCGTTTCAACCTCAGATAATCCCTAAAACTCATTAAACACGACTGCATGTCGTTTAGTTGTGATTTGGTTGGTGATGGAGACTCTCTGTGATTATGGTTTGTTAGTTGCATTTGCCGCGTCTGAGCAAAAGACAAATAAAGGGCATTACCGAGACGTTCCAATATATGCTTTGATTTTACAATCCCTTTGTTTTCCTCTCCGCAGCTTCTCTGAAGTGGACGACAGTGATTTTGTCTCTAGTGAGCGAAGAAATTGTTGTATTTTTATTGGCTGATGCCGATATCTACAGAGCCGCACGGCCAAGGACAACAGGAAAGAGCTAGAGGTGAAATATGAGAGAAAATATCACATGTGAACATAATATTTTTTATCTTCTGTCATTTCCAATCAAGTATATGTGAAAATATCACATATACTTAGGTTGCATAAAAGGCATTTTGTTGTATAAAATGTCATTTTCACCACAGAATAGGGCTGCATGAATAATCAAAATTACACTGAAATCGCAATATAGAAATACTTTCAATGTAGAACGTTTGACCATTTAAAATGAAGGAGCCATAAATATTAGTAGGGCTATTATAATTTGACAGTACTTTTTTTTTATTAATTAAATACTACTACTACTTTTACAATGAAAGATTACAATAGTGTTGTATTTATAAAATTGTATTAGTGCTTTCAAATCGATTAATCGCGATTAATCGCATCCAAAATATGAGTTTGTCTTTACATAATACAGTTGTGTGTGTACTGTATAATTATGTATATATAAATATATATTTATATTTAATATATATATATATATATATATATATATATATATATATATATATATATATATATATATATATATATATATATATATATATATATATATATATATATATATATATATATATATATATATATATTAGGGCTGTCAAAAGATTAATCGTGATTAATCGCATCCAGAATAAAATTTTGTGTTTATGTCTGTGTACTCTGTTAATTATTATTTATATATAAATACACACACAAGCATGTATATATTTAAGAAAAAAAATATATTTTTTTTATATAAAACATTTATATTTATATATTATAGATTATATAAATGTACAGTATGTACATGCAAATATTTCTTAAATATATACATGCTTCTGTGTGTATTTATATATAAATAATAATTAACAGAGTACACACACATATATTATGTAAACACAAACTTTTATTTTGGATGCGATTAATCGCGATTAATTTTTTGACAGCCCTAATATATATATATATATATATATATATACAAATATTTTTTAAATGCATACATGAATGTGTATTTAGATATACATAACACTTATATTTATTGTGTATTTATATTATATATGTTATATTTTTATTTAGTAGTGGTAATAATAATTATTTATTATTATCATTATTATTTTTAATAATTATATAATGATATTTAATTGTATTATTATAGCTATATAATAATATTAATTACTATTAATAATATTAATATTATTTTATATCCTTATTAATACATAATCACAACATTTTGGCCGAATTGTACAGCTCAAACAAGCACATCAACCATGGACTTTTTTATCTGAACTGCAATTTTAATCTGAAAAATTGCAATTTTCCCTCCAAATAATGCAACCCCATGTTGTTAAACAACGGAAATATGATGAAAATGGCATTTGCATGTTCAGAAAACATGACAGAATTATGATGTGAAGCATGTATTTACACTAGTTTAGTTTAGGCCGTTGTTTGTAGACAATAAACTAGTAATGCGCATCTGTTGTTATATTTTTGGACTGAGGCAGAATGACTTTCCCTGTTGTCCATCGCTAGTGTTTACGCTTGACATTTTCTCGCAAATGAAGTGCTTCACATCTTTGAACGTGAATTGACGTCAAATCAATAGCACTGAGTGATTCATGTGGACAGTGTCCAGGAGTGAAATCCATTGATTTTCTCTAATCTCGGGATGGAGGAACAATAGCATGTCAACAAGAGAATCGATGCACTGGTCACATCTGAGGAAAAAAGAGTCGCATTCAAAGCTCAGTTTCGTGTACCGGATCAATGGAGGGAGACGATCAAAGACATTCTTCCTGAAGGTTTAAAGGCTTTAGTGTGAAGGCAGACTCGTGTTGATGTGGGATGCTTTCAGCCCTGTTTTGCTGTGTGTCGTCGCAGCATGTCAACCATAATGTTCAAAAAATGCTCTTGTCAACACCCGGCCAACTGTGACCGAGTGCGTTTCTCTCATCTATTACATCTAGAGTTTCAAAAGAGTCTCAAAAGGTGCGCAAAGTCTGCAATCAAAAGCCAGAGATCGTCACAATATGAACTTTCACATTTCATTTCACAGCTCTGTACTCTAAAATGTATGGCAGCAATCGACTCATTTAATATTTAGAAGAACAAGTTGATACGCAAGCCAAGTCACATCTATTTCTATAGTTTGTTATACAGTACAGATTGTTTCAAAGCAGATACACAGTAATAACAATGTTATAAGCAGCTCTACAGATGATAATAGTGACATCATGCAGCTCAATTCATTTCAGTGTTGATTAAACTCAGTTCAATAACAGCAGGAATGTCGATAATATTTCTGAATATTAATCGTCTTTTAAAGTCCCACGGAAGTGACTTGAAATGTGCAGCATTATTCAATATGTGAAGTACATACACACTATATTGCAAAACTATTGGGACTCCCCTCCAAATCACTGAGGTCAGGTGTTCAATCCCAATCCCTACGCAATGCAAAGCGCGGGATGCAGTGGGGTAAAGCGCGCCGCCACTGGACTAGAGCAGTGGAGACGTGTTCTCTGAGTGACCAATCACGCTTCTCTGTCTGGCAATCCCATGAATGAGTCTGGGTTTGGCGGTTGCCAAGAGAACGGGACTTGCCTGACTGCATTGTGCCAAGTGTAAAGTTTGGTGGAGGGGGGATTATGGGGTGGGTTGTTTTTCAGGGGTTGGCCCCTTAGAACTCTTAATGCTTCACCAAGACATTTTGGACAATTTCATGCTCCCAACTTTGTGGGAACAGTTTGGGGACGGCGCCTTCCTGTCCCAACATGACTGACCAGTGCACAAAGCGTCTCCATAAAGACACGGATGAGCGAGTTTGGTGTGGAGGAACTTGAGTCCTGACCTCAACCCGATAGATCACCTTTGGGATGAATTAGAGCGGAGACTGAGAGCCTGACCTTCTCGTCAAACATCAGTGCCTGAACTCACAAACGCGCTTCTAGAAGAATGCTCAAAAATTCCCATAAACCCTATTGTGCCGAGTGAACCGCCTCAGGAACAAGAACAAATGTAGGGCGGGGCTTGATTTTGTCCGTGGGGAATTGATTGGATGGTTGTGGTTTGCTATTGGTGGATCTCATGTGAGTGACAGGTTGCCCCGCCCTCAACATCAAAGAAGAGGAGGAGTTATTCTGATTCAAGATTACGAGGCACATGAATTTAAAACAATGAATCAGTTTTGATTTCATGCACATTTAATTGAAACTTACTTGAGAAGAGCAACCTTTGAGCAATAACATTTTCTATTGGAGCTACTGTTGTAGTAAACAGTTGTCTATTTGCAGTGTGTGTGTGTGTAGCGAGTGTGTGCGGTCCTGTTAGTGTATTGTATGCGATGATAACCGTGAGTTTTAGCTGGCTGCGACTTTGCTCCGCTGGCAGGCATGTCTAATCCTAAATGCACCTGATGTGTGTTTGTGTGTGAGTGCATCTCGGCCCACTCAGGCTGATGCAGATTGACTTGACGTGCCGGTGCCCTGCAGTGAGACTCTGGGCCGCCTGACCCCCGGCCCACGCTCCGAATTTGGGGGAACGGCAGCCGTAACAGGCACCATGGGGAGCGGTGTGTAAGGACCTTTCACATCGCCCTGGCACAGATCTGTGCTATCACCCCTCCTTCCCCACACACACACACACACACTGATGACCTCTGCCTGCACTCCTGCATGTCACATCACTCGCTGGCCAATCAAAACACAGGTTTATATATACACTACCATTCAAAAGTTACGAAATTAATACTTTTATTCAGCAGAAATACGTTCAATTGGTCAAAAGTGACATAATGTTTTCTGCTTTACAAAAGATTTCTGCTGACTTTCTACTCATCAAAAAATCCTGAATACACAAAAGTATTAGGCTGTTTTCAACATTGATAATGAATCATCATATCAGATTGATATTAATATTTTTTGATTGCTAACATTTTTAGCATATAATTTGTACTGTAAAATCTGGTTTCTATGGAAGCTTGTTTCCACAACAGAATAAAAAAATTAAAAAGAATTGAGACTTTTTATATCACAATTCTGACTTTTCTTCTGATTTGAGTCGGAATTGTGAGATGTAAAGTCGGAATTGTGAGATGTAAAGTCGGAATTGTGAGATGTAAAGTCGGAATTGTGAGATCTAAAGTCGGAATTGTGAGATATAAAGTCGGAATTGTGTGATATAAAGTCAGAATTGTGAGATATAAAGTCAGAATTGTGTGATATAAAGTTGGAATTGTGAGATATAAAGTTGGAATTGTGAGATATAAAGTCGGAATTGTGAGATATAAAGTCGGAATTGTGTGATATAAAGTTGGAATTGTGAGATATAAAGTCGGAATTGTGTGATATAAAGTTGGAATTGTGAGATATAAAGTCGGAATTGTGTGATATAAAGTTGGAATTGTGTGATATAAAGTTGGAATTGTGAGATATAAAGTCGGAATTGTGTGATATAAAGTTGGAATTGTGAGATATAAAGTCGGAATTGTGTGATATAAAGTCGGAATTGTGAGATATAAAGTCGGAATTGTGAGATAAAGTCGGAATTGTGTGATATAAAGTCGTAATTGTGAGATATAAAGTCGGAATTGTGAGATATAAAGTCGGAATTGTGTGATATAAAGTCGGAATTGTGTGATATAAAGTTGGAATTGTGTGATATAAAGTTGGAATTGTGAGATATAAAGTCAGAATTGTGAGATATAAAGTCAGAATTGTGAGATATAAAGTCGGAATTGTGAGATATAAAGTCAGAATTGTGAGATATAAAGTCGGAATTGTGTGATATAAAGTCGGAATTGTGAGATATAAAGTCGGAATTGTGTGATATAAAGTTAGAAATGTGAGATATAAAGTCTGAATTGTGAGATATAAAGTCGGAATTGTGAGATATAAAGTCTGAATTGTGATATATAAAGTCAGAATTATGTGATATAAAGTCATAACTGTGAGATATAAAGTCGGAATTGTGAGATAAAAAGTCGGAATTGTGTGATATAAAGTCAGAATTGTGAGATATAAAGTCGGAATTGTGTGATATAAAGTCGGAATTGTGAGATATAAAGTCGGAATTGTGAGATAAAAAGTCGGAATTGTGAGATATAAAGTCAGAATTGTGAGATATTAAGTCAGAATTGTGAGATATAAAGTCAGAATTGTGAGATATAAAGTCGGAATTGTGAGATATAAAGTCGGAATTGTGAGATGTAAAGTTGGAATTGTGAGATATAAAGTCAGAATTGTTTGATATAAAGTCAGAATTGTTTGATATAAAGTCAGAATTGTTTGATATAAAGTCAGAATTGTTTGATATAAAGTCAGAATTGTTTGATATAAAGTCAGAATTGTGAGATATAAAGTCAGAATTGTGAGATATAAAGTCGGAATTGTGAGATATAAAGTCAGAATTGTGAGATATAAAGTCGGAATTGTGGGATATAAAGTCGGAATTGTGTGATATAAAGTCGGAATTGTGAGATATAAAGTCAGAATTGTGTGATATAAAGTCAGAATTGTGAGATATAAAGTCAGAATTGTGAGATATAAAGTCAGAATTGTGTGATATAAAGTCGGAATTGTGAGATATAAAGTCAGAATTGTGAGATATAAAGTCAGAATTGTGAGATATAAAGTCAGAATTGTGTGATATAAAGTCAGAATTGTGTGATATAAAGTGGGAATTGTGAGATATAAAGTCGGAATTGTGAGATATAAAGTCGGAATTGTGTGATATAAAGTCGGAATTGTGAGATATAAAGTCGGAATTGTGAGATATAAAGTCGGAATTTTGGGATATAAAGTCGGAATTATGAGATATAAAGTCGTAATTTTGAGATATAAAGTCAGAATTGTGAGATATAAAGTCAGAATTGTGAGATATAAAGTCAGAATTGTCTATTGGCTTCTGAAGCAAAACCCGTTGAGACACTTTGTGTAGTTCAGTTGTTTTCAGCGATGCTTGTTGTGCAGCAGTTTCACACATTAGAGATCATGTATTGTTGTGGAGTGAATGAGGGTTTCTCAGCTTTTCCTCCTCCTTTACAAATGTTCTTCCCTCTCAATGGACGTTATTGATTTTAGCCCACGGCTCTCTCCTGACCTGATATACTGCATTTAAAAAAAGCCCTTTAATCCAGAAGATATCAAAAACTGATGTCGCTCTGTCATCAGACACACAATAATCCCTGGTTATGAGTACGGACACACAGGAACACACTCGCTAAAGCCTTTCCAAGAACCACAGTCTGACTGTGAAATGAGCCTAACATGATGATGATGATGATGTTGGGGGGGTTGAAGGCTTCCTTTTGAAGTTCTGCTGGTCTCCTGAGCCTCGGGTCTCTAATAACCCAAATCGAGTTGAGTTGGTCGGACGGGGCGAGTCGTTCCCCGAGGCGGCGAGGTAAAAGATTTAAGGAGCTCAATGAAGTCAAGCATAACCTTTAATGCCTTTCTGCTCGCACAATCTAGAATACACATAACCGATAAGCTTTTTAGTCCACCTTGAAATCAGTTTATAGAGCGATGATGTTATATTTTCATTTGGGCTTTTGACGTCTGCGTTGAATGTGAATTGAATGCATGTGGAAATGTGAGTTTTTATCAGATCAGTGGCTGGACGGAGAAACTGCTTAGACTAGTCTTACAAGTCAGTCATCTATTTTTTCCCCTTTAGGACTGGTTTTAACTTTAAGTCTCTCACATAATAAGGGAGATTTGAATCTGAGTAAGACAAGTTCTTAAGACATAGTGACTGCGTTTATGCAACTGGCCAGGAATGAGCATTCATGTAAAATATTGTATTGTTAACTATGTAAATAGTCTTGAATTTATGTTGCCTTGGTAATTACTCATAACTCATATTTGCTCAACTTTAACAAAATAAAGACAACAAATCAGGTCTTCTATTGCAGAACATGCAATGCGTGTATAAAATAAGATAGCAAAATTGAGAAAGTTGCATGGTGATAATGGTTTAAACCAGCCTGAAGTGGTTTGTTGGTCTTAAAGGGACAGTTCACCCAAAAACAAAATGTTTATGTTTATCTGCTCACCCCCAGGGCATTCAAGATGTAGGTGTCTTTGTTTCTTCAGTAGAACACAAATGAAGATATTTAACAGTGTGATAGTCGTATAATGCATGTGAATGGGGATATTTTAGACTATGAGAGCAATGAAAGTAAAAACACAGACATACGAATCCTTATTAAACCATGCGGCTCGTGGCGACACAATGATGTCTTAAGACACGAAGCGATCGGTTTCTGCGAGAAACTCAACAGTATTTATGTAATTTTTTTACCTCTTATCAAACAAATGTCATCTTGTATTCCCAGTGCCATAACTTCCGGCGAATAAGGTCAAAATACTGGTGTGATCAAAGATAAATATACATAGATGCCTCATTCGACCGATTCGCACAGGCACTAATGAGGAATCTGTGTATATATCTATGATCGCGCCGGTATTTTGACCTTATTTGCCGGAAGGGATGGCGCGGGGGCGGCTGATGCAGAGCCATAGAATTATTATTTTTTTTTTTAAATATGGATATTTTTCTTACACAAATGCATGGATTCGCTTCAGAAGGCCTTTATTAACACCCCGGAGCCGCGTGGAGCAGTTATTTGATGGACAGATGCATTTTTTATGGACAAAAACCGGCCAACTATCACTGCTATTATAATGCTTGGATTAGCCTGAACATTTTTAATATAACTCAGATTTTATTCGCCTGAAAGAAGAATGTCATACGCACCTCGGATGACTTGAGGGAGAGTAAATGATAGGCTAATTTTCATTTTTGGGTGAACTATCCCTTCAACTGCCCACCGTACTGGTCAGTTTGGTTTGATGGTTTTAGATGGGTTTTGGATTGATTACTGCTTGATTAGCTGCTAGTTGGTTCAGACTAGTTAAGACTTATGGTGCGATCACAACGGACGCGAATGACGCGATTCGTGCAAGTGATTTACATGTGAAGTCAATGCAAAGACGTGAATAGACATTCTACAGTGCGATTCGCAAGAATGAGGCGGCACGAATGACACAGCGCGAATTGAGCGAATTGAGCGTTTGACTTGTGATTCGCCGCAAATTGCCAGAGTTGAAAAATCTGAACTTTTGCGGATATTCGCACTGCTTTAACCAATCAGGAGCTTGCTCTAGTAGTGACAACAATAAGGAGAAATCTGTATATTAATATCGGGTTCAGACAATATGATTATCACTGGGATAACATTAAATGACATGAAACACACAGTCTCTTTTTGTTAAATGCAAGTTTATGTTTGATCAATAATACAAAAGTATAAGTAAAAGGTATAATACGCTCTATATGAAATAAAGCAAACAATTCAGTCAAACATTCGAAGTCAGCGCTAGTCAGCTACAACAGTAACGTAAAGTTAAATAGCCTAAAAATAAAAAAGTCATGAAACTTCACTTTGCCAGGGAACAAATTATAGATCCATGAGAGAAAAGATCGCCCGTTACAAGACGAATTATAGCTGGAGACGCCACAGAGACATCAGAGCCAGCGGCAGAAGGACTGGCTGAGGAAAGGCTGCTCTCGCCGGGGTTAATGAGCGCCGCTGATCCACTGGAGCTCACAACTCCAAAAACACCAGATAAAATGTTCAAATAGGCGCTCTCTTTATAAATAAACCACAGATTTGAGCTTTAAACAACTACATTATCACCTGAAAAAGTCTTAAAACTACGCTTTGTCACAGATTAACAGTAGATTTTAACAAAAAACACGTGTAAACACAGCCCATGTCAGCCGTTTCTCAACGAGTCGAGCCGGCCGGCAGAAGCCCCGCACATGACGCGAATTCGCGTCTGTTGTGAAGTGAATGTCATGCGCGAATGAAGCGAGTAAACTCAAAATGTTCAAGCGTCCAACTTCGCGCGAATAGCGCAATTTATTCGCGTCATTCGCGTCCGGTTTGAATGCCACATTAGGGCCTTATCACACACCCGCGAATGTGACGCATGAGTTTTTTGCTAGCCGTCATCATTTTCACGTCCAGCTCTTAAATGCTTAAATGCACTGGCGCATCTGTTCGCCCATGAGTGTCAGGTCTGAAAACCAGGTGTGTTCAGGCGCATTGTTGGCGTGTTGCTATTGTGAGGAACTGAAAACGACTGCACCATTGAACAACACAAACCTGCTCTAAAGTCAATAGCACAGTATTTTTTTGTTATTTAAAGGGTGTGTTAGTAATATGAGCCTATAGACGGGAGCACAACACACCCGTACACTCTGATTATTACACACTCAGGGATGCGCAGCAGCACACACACATTTTTAAATATTAAAAATAAAAGGATTCCTCTCTGGAGAAGCGTTCAGTCTTTCCCCTACTGGCTTTTAAAGGGAAAGGGAGATGAGACTCTGATTGGTTTATTGCACGTTACACCCAAAACACACGCATGACTCATTAAGAGACGAGGGACAACCCTTTTGGACATGCGCCTGGCACACCGACCATCGTTAAACTAGCAAAAGTGGATTCGGACACGCCCTAAGTGCACCTGCATCATGAGCTCAGATTGGTAAAATAGGGCCCACAGTCTTAACTGTGTTCTAAAAAATAATGTGTTGGCTCAACAACAACAAAAATAACGCAACAGTTTGCATACATGACAACTTTGAGTGAATTTATGTTCAAAACAAGCTACATTGAGTTAGAGGAACTTAATAATTTGTAGCATAAACACACATTTTTAAGTTGATTACTCAAACTACCAGAGTTGAAGCCCTGGAGCCAATTAATCTTATCAGTTCAAATCAACAGCTATTATTGCACATGCTAACATAACTTATTTAACATGTATATTTAAAGGGTAACTAAACCCTAAAACAACTTTTTTTGGTTAATGATCTGCAAGACTGGGGCTTTATTAGTGCTGTTGATTGATTCGAGTAAATGTTTTTTGACATTTAAAGTGTTTTAATTCTACAATGTATGGTGTAAAAACGTCTGAGTGCTGCCCTCTTAAGGTTGAACGGTGGCTACTGCAGTTGAATTTTCCTATTGGACGTTGTTGGTCATTGTGGCGTATGTTGGCTCACTATCCTCGCCCCTGGCACAAGCTCGCCACGCCCTCGGAAATGTTTTCCCGCATTGATCACATGAGAACGGCTTCACTCCAGCTGTCAATCAATCCATCACGCCCCCCGCTCAGCCCCGCCCTCGGTTCGCCCCCTCTGTCGCCGTTGGGCTCTGCTCACTTTTCTAGCATTTTTAAAATATCCTTTCTGACACAGAATGCACATTTCAAAGTAATAACTGGTTGTAGCATTGCTTTTCTGAGAAACTCTGAGAATTTAGCATGATTCCTACATATCTGCAAACATATTATGATATTTTTATGCTTTAGTAAATTGAAAAACTTACATACAGCACCTTTAATTTGTGGTAACAGGCGCCCTGTATTACTTTTAAGAGTGTTGGCAGTGTTTATGCAACTGGCTAGCATTGAGAATGTAAAATGCTGTATGTAAATAGTTTTGATTTGGTTATCCATGTCAGTAAAATGTATTGTAAATGTAACTCATAATTCATATTTGCACAACTTTAACTGGTTACAAAGTGAAGACCACAAAACTGCAGAACATGCAATGCATGTATAAAAATAAGATGCATTAAAGAAACTGGTTTGAACCAGTCTGAAGTGGTTTGTTGGTCTTAACTGGCCAACAGACTGGTCAGTCTGGTCTGGTTTGATGGTTTTAGATGGGTTTTGGGCTGCTTGATTAACTAGTTGGTCAGACTACTTAAGGCTAGTTTTAACATAGTGGCTGTGTTTATGCAACTGTCCAGGAATGAGCATTGAGAATGTAAAGTGATGTATGCAAATAGTTTTGATTTGGTTATCCGGGTCAGTGGTGCCAAACTCACAATTCATATTTGCACAGCTTTTAAGTGAAGACCACGATCAGGTCAGCTATTGCAGAACATGCAATGCATGAAAATAAAGATAACACATTTTTCCATGCTATGTGAGAAAGATGCATGAAGGAAAGTGGTTTAAACCTTCCTGAAGTGGTTTGTTGGTCTGAACTGGCCACCCTACTGGTCAGTCTGGTCTGGTTTGAGGGTTTTAGATGGGTTTTGGACACCGTTCAAGTTCAAGAACAGCTGGTCGACCAGCTAAACTGAGCTCTAAGAGCTCTAAGAACTACCTTAGGCTAGTTTAAACTGGTTTTCGTGAGAACTCTAGAAAGGTCTGGCATTATGTCTGATGTTTTGAGAACAATCAATTGATAGTAAGTGAAGAAACCCATGGTAGTTAGCGCCGCAGCCCGTAAGTGATTCGACTATTACTTTGTCAATATTGATTGATATCTTGAATAATTGCCAGGGAGGGAGGGAAACCAGGTGCTGAGTGGAGACTGGACGCTGGGTGCCGTGAACTTCATGGCGTATTATTGACGGTGAAGGAACCCGGTCGAAGCATTGAGCCATTGTTGAACTTGGCACACCGTATAGCTCCCTGGGGTTCGGCCCATAAAAGGCTTTCTGTTACTAGCTGGAGTGCTTATTGTAGAAAAATTGTCCCTCTGAAAAATTAGCATGGAGCAATGAAGAATGCGTAATGTTGGGCAAATGACAGCTGCTTTGCTGAAACAATAGATGCAAAATGGCTTTTCCTTCGGCGCTCTTCTCATGGAAATGAAGCCCCCTTCTGCTTTAAGAGGCGAAGAACATGTTCACAGCGCAACTGGTCCCATTCGAAACCAGTTATTCCCATACCCACTGTTTCTGTAATGAAAGCTGTGAGGGAACCGTTAACCGCGTTCTCACTCTACAAAGATTGAGATATCCAGGTGGTTTTTTGGGATTTACAGCACAAAGTTTGGTTTCCCGGAAGTAAAATCCCCCTCATTCTCTCCATAGAAAAAATATAAACCTCTCATAGTATCCAGCTATTTCGAACGCCCCATGACGCTTTTGCATGAATTATGGGAGGAATAAACATTAAAAAAAAAACAGGGAACAATGAGGTGACATTATTCTACACACTCTTCAACCATCGGACATTAAAAGTACATTTAAACGTGTAAAGGCATTAACAAAATGAATTCCCCTAAAATCAAAAATTATTTTTCAAAGTGATTTCCATCATTTTGACAGATAACAAATATTACATTTACTTACATTTGGTAAGACTTTAGTTACGAGTCCAATTCTCGCTATTTACTAGTTGCTTATTATCATGCATATTACTAGGATATTGGCTGTTTATTAGCACTTATAAAGCACATATTAATGCATTAGTATGCGTCCCTTAATCCTACACTGCAAAAAATGCTTTTCTTACTTAGTATTTTTGTCTTGTTTTCAGTCCAAATATCTAAAAAATCTTACATTAAGAAGCATTTACTAGAAAAGTAAAAGTTTTTGTCTTATTTTGGGGGAAAATAACTCAAAATAAAGGGAGTTTTTGCTTAAAATAAGCAAAATAATCTGTCCAGGAATGAGCATTGAGAATGTAAAGTAGTGCATGCAAATAGTTTTGATTTGGTTATCCATGTCAGTGGTGCCAAACTCACAATTTGCAAAATAATCTTAATTCAAACTGAAAACAAGATTATTTTGCCTACCCCATTGGCAGATTATTTTGCATATTTTAAGCAAAAACTCCCTTAATTTTTTGTTATTTTCACCCAAAATAAGACAAAAACTTTTGCTTGTCTAGTAAATGCTTCTTAATGTAAGATTTTTTAGATATTTGGACTGAAAACAAGACAAAAATACTAAGTAAGAAAAGTATTTTTTGCAGTGTACCCAATACCTAAACTTAACAACTTCCTTACTAACTATTAATAAGCAGTAATTAGGAGTTTACAGGCAAAAGTTGTAGTTAATAGTGAGAAATGGACCTAAACTAGACTGGGTATACCCAGCCTGATCTGCCGGCGATTTGTTTTCGCCCAGCAACTCATTCTGGAAACCTGTACATTCATTTCTACTGCTTCTGTCACACTTTTGCGGGAACCAATCACAGACTGGCTTATCCACCTGGCGCACTATTGGCAGGTTTAACATGATGGCGGATAGAGAAGGGATGGGTCGTTGCTTATGGTCTGATTGGTTGAAGGACTGTTCAATTGCGCACAGAGTCATTTAATTTAAGCTCGTTGATCACGTCTCTTGTGCAGTAGAAAATACAGAGCAGACTCCCCAGACCAATGTTCAATCTTAAATTGAGCTTGGTCTGGTGATAGCCAGACAAGACCTAAACTAAAGAGTGACCAAACATTTCAGTAATAGAGATTAGATGTGAAAAGGAGATGCAATTACATTTGAAAGCATCCATGTGAAAATAAACCTGGAAAGAGATGCGAGAATTTGTGGAGAAAACGAAAGATTCATTCCAGTGAATTATTAATGGTTTAAATCGTAAATTAAATTAGGAGAGCAGACCACAGATGTGCAGTATATGTTGTCTTTTTCCACACTGTTACAGCAAAGCAAAGGAAATAAGAAAATAATCCGGAGGAAAAGAAGGCAGTGACTGAAAAGAGCTCTTGCCGTAGATATTCACGTCACATGAAAATACCAAACATTCCGTTAAAGGCTGAAAATAGAACATGAAGGAAAATGTACAGCTCATTCAATTGAAATTGAAGTGGAAGTGCCTCCCATAATCGTTAGGAAGGCTCATGAGGAAGAAGGTGGATAGACCAATGTTAATCATTGTCAACTTAAAAACAGTATGCAATAATGACATATTAAGTGTAAATTATTATTTTTATTAAATAAATGCCGCCTTATTGGGACAATAAATCCCTTCCTACACCTATCCCTAACCAGGGTTCTAAATTTAAAAAATTTCTGGTGAAAATAAGAGAAATTATGAGTGCCACTGAATGCATTTGATCATTTTATTAACATTGTTGGCATGAAAAACATATAAAGTAAAATGCATAACATTTTTGTTGAATGGCTTCTTTTATGAATGAAGGCCAGTATCACTGATTCTAATATACTGATGTCTCTATGAAATAACACTAAAATTTATTAAGCTTAAAAAAAATAACAACTTTTAATTTAAGTGATTTTAACAACAATCCTCACATAAACCCATAATACATTTCATATGAAGGCTACCTGTGCCCTTCCAACCTAGGAAATATAGCCTACAGAAATTGAAAAGTTAGTTTCCACTGCATAAATTATACACTCCCCTAAATGATTAGGAACACCTGTTCAATTTCTCATTAATGCAATTATCTAATCAACCAATCACATGGCAGTTGTTTAAATGCATTTAGGGGTGTGGTCCTGGTCAAGACAATCTCCTGAACTCCAAACTGAATGTCAGAATGGGAAAGAAAGGTGATTTAAGCTATTTTGAGCGTGACATGGTTGTTGGTGCCAGACGGGCCGGTCTGAGTATTTCACAATCTGCTCAGTTACTGGGATTTTCACGTACAACCATTTCTAGGGTTTACAAAGAATGGTGTGAAAAGGGAAAAACATCCAGTATGCGGCAGTCCTGTGGGCCAAAATGCCTTGTTGATGCTAGAGGTCAGAGGAGAATGGGCCGACTGATTCAAGCTGATAGAAGAGCAACTTTGACTGAAATAACCACTCGTTACAACCGAGGTCTGCAGCAAAGCATTTGTGAAGCCACAACACACACAACCTTGAGGCGGATGGGCTACAACAGCAGAAGACCCCACCGGGTACCACTCATCTCCACTACAAATAGGAAAAAGAGGCTACAATTTGCACAAGCTCACCAAAATTGGACAGTTGAAGACTGGAAAAATGTTGCCTGGTCTGATGAGTCTCGATTTCTGTTGAGACATTCAGATGGTAGATTTAGAATTTGGCGTAAACAGAATGAGAACATGGATCCATCATGCCTTGTAACCACTGTGCAGGCTGGTGGTGGTGGTGTAATGGTGTGGGGGATGTTTTCTTGGCACACTTTAGGCCCCTTAGTGCCAATTGGGCATCGTTTAAATGCCACGGCCTACCTGAGCATTGTTTCTGACCATGTCCATCCCTTTATGAGCACCATGTCCCCATCCTCTGATGGCTACTTCCAGCAGGATAATGCACCGTCACAAAGCTCCAATCATTTCAAATTGGTTTCTTGAACATGACAATGAGTTCACTGAACTAAAATGGCCCCCACAGTCACCAGATCTCAACCCAATAGAGCATCTTTGGGATGTGGTGGAACGGGAGCTTCGTGCCCTGGATGTGCATCCCACAAATGAAATTTAACCCGCATTTGGCAGGTTGGCGGGTGTTAATTTAGAACCCTGCCCCTAACCCTACCCAAATACTTTATTATTAAATAACCGTTAGGCACTTTAATTCCACTTTTCACATATTTTCTTCACATTTATTGAAAATAAATGCCTTCCCAATCTGTTATGTGATGGGAAAAGGGAGAAGAACGAGTTTGGCAAAAGGAGGAATTGAACTTGCGTCGATCGCGTCAAAAGTATCAGTAACACGCTTTACTTATACCCCTTTTCCACCAGAATGAACCATATATATATATATATACACTATTTTGAATATATATATATTAAAAAAGATCTTTACTTTGATGGTCCACTTCAGACATTCTACTAACTATAAGTAACTACATGTCAACTTATTCTACTAACCCGAACCCTAACCTAACAGTAATAAAACTCTAATGAGAGTTTGTTGACACGTAGTGGCAAAGTTGCTTATAGTTAGAACAATGTCTAAAGTGGATTATCGAAATTAAGTGTAACCGAAGACTGCAGTAAAACAGTAAATGACAATGCTTTATGGGTTGCGTAGTTCATCAACAACAACAACAACGACAAATAGTACACAGTCTATTTTTTAGTAGACTATAATAAAACTAAACCCTTTTTGCTAAGTTGTCTTTCTGCATGAAACTTTGCTGGGGTTAATGGGTCCATGAGTGATTCCTGTGTGTTTTCTCAGAGCGAGGGACTCTCTCAGATTAGGCGCTTTATATGCTAATGTATTCTCTCAGCTAATTTGGCATTGAGGCCTGAAACACAAAATGAGCATCATGGTGATTGCAGGCAGATCAAGTTTCAGCGGTTCACCAGATTAATCACAGCCGGACACGTGGATGTGTGGAGTCGCTAATGCCAAATAATAGCTTTTATTGATGACGATGATGATGAAGTGCTTCATAAGATAATGCAAAAAATTTTGATGGAAGTTTACAAATGTCTATTTGTAACGTGTTTCTGTATATAGCCAGTTATTGATTGGGGCATATTCGACTTTTGATCTAAAGGCTTCTGCTTAAATGCTTCTAATTAGTTTTGTAGACTAATATGAATTGAACAAGTCTTTACCAAACTATATATATTTGTATACACCAAAAAGGCTGGGTTGTTTTAACCCAAATTTGGATCAAGTATGGACAAACACAACCGTTGGGTTAAAAACGGCTGGGTTTGTCCATATTTCTTTTTTAGAGTGTATGTATGATTTGGAGTTCCTCCTTCACTGTGTTTAAAAGCTTCCCATGATGCACCTCACATGAATGTCCAGAGCTGCAATCTAGATGAGAAGAAGCTCAAATATAAGTTTTCATTCGTGTCACTTTTTGATCATCAATCCCAGACTTCCATTTGTGTTTCTCGATTAACTGGTATTATAAAATGTGCAAAATAGTCATATTTGGAGGAGTAGATTTGAACTCTACCATTTAAAATGAGAAAATGCTACTGGTTTTTGTCAGATTTTTTTCAGTAAATCAAGATGTATTTTCTTGAGATGTAATGAACTTGCTTTTTTAGGTTATTTTCGACCCTGGTTTTGAGGCTCTCTCTCCTGCAACACTCGGTTTTTATGGGCGTGCCACTCTGAAGACTTGGAAGTAAACGCCCACGGCTAGGATTGGATAAGCTTTGCATATTTAATGAGCTTCAGCTCCTCTGTCAGAACATGTGGGAATTGTTTGGAAGCGTGTGGGAAAACGGCAACTGGAATGAATCGCCCACAGGGCTCGCAAAATGTCTTTAGCAAACAAACAAAATGATTTATCTCTCATCCACACGCGATTGATTGGAATGTTATTTTTTTATTACTTGGCCTGCCCGATCGGTGGATATAAGCGTGAACTGTGCATCACACACACACACGGCAAGTACGTTACAGACAGCATGATCAGAACTTCCGCGATTGTATTTTTCCTTCAAATATCAAGTCAAGAGAGTGAACAACGCACATCAAGAAAGGAACGTTATTTCACTATTTAAGATAGCTTACGTTTTGGTAGCCCGTCTGAAAAACACATAGCCCCGGGACGTTGGGCTTTGCGAGCACAAGCCCATACATGTCCGAGTCTGATCCCGAATCGCAATGAACCAACAACACCTCAAATAAAGGATTCTCCAGCCTGTGACAGCGTGCTAAGGTATGTTCAGTTAGACACGTACACATAATCAATACGATCTTAAACAATGCGATACTATCACATATAATAAAAAAACATGTTTTACTCACATAAGTGTGTTGCACCATTCCTGTCGGATCCAATATCGAAGGCACAGCATTGTGTTTTAATCTCAATATGTCTGCGAATCCAGTCTCAACCTGTGTCTTGTTTACAAACAAATCCGTGGTGAAATGAAGGAACAAACGGGCAATGTCGAGCTGGATATTCATTAAAAATAAAGTTCATCCATGCATTCATAATATTAGAATCGGAATGAAGCTTATGCGTTATTTTCATTGCTTGGAAGTTCGAGCCGGTTTAGCTTTATGTAGGCCTATGTCATGTCAGGCACGAGTTGGTGGGCGGGGCTACAGAATCAGGTGTTGTTCATCTTATGTTGAGGCGGCGTTTCACCACACAATGACGTCAAGGTGTGGCATATTCTGAGATTGAGCGTTTGCTGGGTCTGGTGTCAATAAAAGCTTTTCTTTGACTAACAAGGAAGTTTTCAGCTCTGAAACTTACAGGATATTTTTATATTACCATGACCTTTTATGTATCAAAAGCTAAAGGGAAAGTTGATTTCTCAATTCATGACCCCTTTAAATTTGTCAAAAAAAAACATTAAAATGTACATGGCATTGTGCCAATTTATAGTCAATTTTGATCATTTTTTCAGAAAATCTCACCTAATTTAGCTTCCCACGTAAATGAAACTTGATCCAAGAATGTTTGTAGTAGAAAACAAGTCAAAAATATTGAGGAAAAAACACTTTTTGCTGGTCCTTCAATGCCGTAAAGTAGAGGAAAATGTGATTTTATAGTGCATTTAGATTTCAACTTGTCAGTTGTCTATCCTAACATTTCGAAAGCCAAAAAATAAATAAAATTAATCTTGGGAGAATTTGATGAGAAAGGTTCATATTGATAACGTCTTATTGGCTTCAGAACTCCAAACGAAGAAGTTTAAGAATTGGAGAGCGTCGATCATTACATCATTCAAGTTTTCATCACTTCGCTATTATTCTTACACGTGCAAAACAGCAGCAATAAAGAAATGAATAACGTGCATGTTTCAGTATGCAGCGGGAAATCTGAAGTATGTGAAATATTCTGTATATTTGTAAACCATGAGCGTGCACGTTTCAACAAACAGCCTCAAGAGCCCTATTTGGTAGAAGCGAGCGCGGGGCTTGGCTCGAGACGCCTCGTTTCAGGGTGTTTTCAAGTTTCGGCACGCCGGATTAAGGCATGAATTTACATTTGTTTAATTAAGTCAGTCTAAGTGGATCCCATGAAGTATTATAAACTAAGTCCAGATGTCTCCAACAACAAATATGTAAGCAATCGAGAGATGTTTGCAGCAGCCGCACACATAATTACTCGCGATTACCCCTCCGAATGGACATTAAAGCTTTAATTTGTTAGTCATATAGGCTTTCACAGATGGCATTGTGTTGGTTTAAGGCTAAACATTTGAAGACCCTCCATTCATCACCTTCATAGCTTCCCGTTAGGGCCTTTCTGCTTCCAAACAAGGGCTTTTTCTGTCCCAGCAAACACTCCAAACACATCTTCCTGGTTTTATTTAAGGCGCCCATTCATCTCTGTTGGGGGAAAATATGCATGCGTTTATGTGATCTGTATGATTACCATCACAATATAGCTTTATGCCGTGCTAGGGATGTTCGTCAGAGGGCAAATGAGATGGGCACTTTTTTGAAGCTCTTTGAAAGTTGGAGCTGGCGCTGTGTGCCTTCTCATTGTTCCGGAGTCCCGGCTCGGCTTGCTTGGTATTCCTCTCACAGACGGGCCTAAACTTTGGCCTGAGAGATGTGCTTCAGGAATTCAGCCTGCTGCCAGTCCAATTCACTCACTAGTCAGCTTTCCAACTCAATTTCTTTCTCTCTGCGTCTTTGTCTTTGCTAATTCTCTCTCTTTCTCCTTCTCTGCGTCTCATTTCCTCCATTTGTCGCCTTCCTCTGTTTCTCACTGTCCCGCTGCTCACTTTCAACGCCGCCTTTCAGGAGAAGTTTGGGTGTTAAAACTGAAGTATGTAACTCATTTATTGTTAAACTATCTGTTGCTATTCTTGAATAGCGCTTAAAGGTCCCATGGCATGGCATTTTTCTATTATTTTATAGTGTTTCCTGAGGTGTACTTATATTGTTAGTATGATTTTTACATCATAAAATGTCATAATTTAGAAATAAAAGGCATTTTTTCTATACTGCTGTTTGCCCTGTGGCTGACTGCCCTGCTTCAAGAGGCGTGTCTGCTGTGAGACTTCAGGAAAAACGCCCACTGTTGTGATTGGCTGACATCTTTGCATTTTAAATGAGCGGAGGGGGCGTGGTTTAACGAGGCACGAGCAGGCACGAGTCTGCCAGAGACAGATGGACCTGTGTTCACTTCACATCAGTTCTCTCAGCATGTCTCAGTTCAGGGTGAACTGTTGTAGTTACTAGAATATACTTCAGGTTATTAGTTTATTTCTAGTCAGAGGGGCTGTCACTCATGTCAGAAAGTTAGTAAATTATGGATCAGCGCTGACTCGAGACGCGAACCGTTTAGAACGATTCAGTCCGATTTGGTGAACTGGTTCGGTTCACTAAAAAGAACCGATTCAAAAGAATGATTCGTTCGCGAACAGGACATCACGGAGACGGAGCGATTGCTAACAAAGTTATTTATAGTAACTACTGAGTTATGAGAGCGCTGTCAGTCAGCGCGAGTTTATTGTGTTTGTATCTGAGAGTTCTGAATAAACACGAGTCCCAGTCACACCGAGTCCTCTTCATCATTATTCTACCAACTTTGTAACACATGCAATGTACCATTACAGCGAGATGAACGAGTTAGTAAGTTTGATTAAAGCATTATTTCTAGATATGTTCCAATCATATGAATAGCGTCAGTGATGCGCATTGAGTAACTTACACAGCGCAAACAAAGACACAACAGCAGTAATCGAATGTAATCCAGTTTATTGTGGGGAAAGCTGGCTAGCCTAGCCCAGATACCCTCACGCTTACCCCCCTTCTGCTTAATCTCACGCCGCGTTTGGTGCCTCCGCTGTGGGCCAGATGCAGTACTGGGGGTCGGGGATGTTGAAGGCCGAGCTTCGGCGTGTGTGAGGTTTATCTCTAAAGATGTTACTGCTGATGTTAAACAGAAAAGACTGTATGCACATTTTAGAACAGATAGACGCGACGAGGACGTACAAAACACTGACTCACAAGATAGAAAACACGAAAACACCGTTCTGTCGGGAGAGAGAGAAGCCGCAGCGTGTGCACGAATAATAAATAATTAGCTACACATCAGAAATCAATGATCACAGATCAGAAGGAACTGAAGAAAGACTTCTGTTTTCATTTGTACATCCAAACACTGAGAAACTGCCAGTTCACTCGTTCACAAGTAACGTTAATGATCTCGAGTGTTTGCATGGGCGTGCCAGATTCTCTGGGCGGAGGAAAGGGAGGAAACAGTTCCTGCTTGGACGTCAAACCAGGAGGCTTCAGGATTGGCTAGTCTGGCCTGTCATTTTCTCAAAGGCAGAGAAAAACAGCCAGAACTCGGTTTTACACCGATCAACATTTCTATCCACTTGGGGACAATATTCAGGCTAGGGGAACTCATATTAATGTTGAAATACCTCATAAAATGAAAATTTCATGCCATGGGACCTTTAAATAAACTACACTGAAAAACAAAATTGGTGTTAAAGCAAGATATTGCTAGTAAATTTCACAATGCGACACAATTTTCAACCCTTTTGTATTGTTAAAGAGTCGTTGTATATGTACAACCCCAAATCAGAAAAAGTTGGGACAGTATGGAAAACGCAAAAAAAAAGAAAGAACTGATTTCTAAATTTACTTTGACTTGTATTTCATTGCAGACAATATGAACACAAAATATTTCATGTTTTGTCTGGTCAACTTCATGTCATTTGTAAATATGCATCCTTTCCTGTCATTCAGACCTGCAACACATTTCAAAAAAAGTTGGGACAGTAAAGCATTTACCACTTTGTAATGTTGCCATTCCTTTTCACAACACTTAAAAGACGTTTAGGGACTGAAGACACCAAGTGATGAAGTGTTTCAGGTGTAATTTTGTCCCATTTTTCCTGCAAACAAGTCTTAAGGTGGGCAACAGTACGGGGTCTTCGTTGTCACACATTCTCTATTGGAGACAGGTCGGGACTGAGGCAGGCCAGTCAAGTACCCGAACCCTCTTCCTCCACAGCCAGGACTTTGTAATGTGTGCAGAATGTGGTTTTGCATTGTCTTGTTGAAATATGCATGGACGTCCCTGGAAAAGATGTCTTCTTGAAGGCAACATATTATGCTCCAAAATCTCTATGTACTTTTCAGCATTAATGGTGCCTTCACAGAAGTGCAAGTTACCTTTGCCAAGGGCACTGACACAACCCCATACCATGACAGACCCTGGCTTTTGGACTTGTTGCTGGTAACAGTCTGGATGATCCTTTTCTTCTTTGGTCCGGAGCACACAGCGTCCATTCCTCCCCAAAAATACCTGAAATACTGATTCATCTGACCACAGTACACGTTTGCACTGTGTGATGGTCCATCCCAGATGCCTCCGAGCCCAGAGAAGTCGACGGCACTTCTGGACACTGTTAACATAGGGCTTCCTTTTGGCACAGTACAGTTTTAACTGGCATTTGTGGATGTAACTACGTATTGTGGTACTTGACAAAGGTTTGCCAAAGTAGTCCTGAGCCCATGTGGTGATATCGCTTATTGATGAATGACGATTCTTGATGCAGTGCCGCCTGAGGGATCGGAGATCACGGTTGTTCAGCTTAGGCTTGCGCCCTTGTCCTTTACGCACTGAAATTCCTCCAGATTCCTTGAATCTTTTAATTATGTTATGCACTGTTGAATGTGAAATATCCAAATCTCTTCCTATCTTTCTTTGAGGAACATTGTTTTTAAACATTTCAATAATTTTCTCACGTATTTGTTGGCAAACTGGCGATCCTCGGCCCATCTTTGCTCCTAAAGGATTAGACCTTTCTTGGATGCTGCTTTTGTACCAAATCATAATTACAATCACCTGTTGACATCACCTGTTTCAAATCACATCATTATTTAACCATTTTACCTCATTACTAGCCCTAAATTGCTCCTGTCCCAACTTTTTTTGAAATGTGTTGCAGGTCTGAATGACAGGAAAGGATGCATATTTACAAATGACATGAAGTTGACCAGACAAAACATGAAATATTGTGTGTTCATATTTGTCTGCAATGAAATACAAGTCAAAGTAAATTTAGAAATCACTTTGCGTTTTTTTTGCGTTTTCCATACTGTCCCAACTTTTTCTGATTTGGGGTTGTAAATGAACAATGTTTACTTGTCCTCAAAGTTACCTGGGCCGAGAAATTCATTAACAGAACATTGTATCACTCTTTAAACAGCATTATGATAAAAATGGAACAAGCTACTTCTTTCTTACCTGTATATGACGTGTTTTGCTTCGCACGGAGCTGACAGAACGGCCGTTTATTTTAGTTTTATTAATTTTGGCCTAAAACACTTGCTGCGTCCCAATTTGCCTACACTATAAACCCTAACGCTAATTGAGTAGAGCTAACTCAAATTAAACACATTAGTTCAAACAAATGAACTTTTATGAGCATTTAGAACTTTCTTTTTCTTTTGAGTTCTCAAAACTGACACATTTGAAGTAATCTGAATTGTTTCTTTGTTTTGAGTTTTATTAACTTATTTCTTTTAATTTAGAGAAACTTAAAGGCTGCGTCCGAAACCTGGAAAATGCTTCCTTCGGAGGACACCTTTCAAGGTAGGAAGGCATCAAGGCATGTCCGAATCTAATGTTAGCTTCACTTCCTGTCTCCAGAGATACCTTCATCTGATAGATTTTTGTAGGCAGCATATTTGTATCCTTCGCAACTTTAAAAGTTGCGTTTGCTGGTCAGTTTGTGTGTAAATGTAAGTTTTTACCATCATTTTCCAGTTCTGATGTCATTTCTAGCAAGAAAATACTACTATAGTAATTAAATATGTGTTTAGTTCTCACCAAAGCTCTCTCTATTTTGCTGTAGATCATTTAACGGTTACACTGCCTAAGAAGTCAGTCCGAAATTTTCGTGAGGTACCTTCATGCACAAACGCTGCCTAACAAGCCATTGTCTGATAAGGCAGCGAGACAACAAGTCAGCAGCCTAGGTTTTCGGACGCAGCCAAATTTAACTGAAACTGGGCTGGGATTTCTATTTCCCAGCATGCTTTGCCATTCAAAATGGACAGTAAATGCCAAATTAAGTGTTATATTATGTTTTTTTTGTTGTGTAAGATTTACGTTAAGTGTGAGATTAGTAGCGTTTAATGTTTTAGTTTAGAAGAGTTTCTGTTATGTTGGTTTTTGTGACGAGTGGAGTGTGAGTTTAGTTTGAAAACAGATATATGTTAAATGTATTATATTGCTGTACTCATTCAGCAACTGCTATGCTAATGCTACCAAAGCATTGTGTCACAAATTAGCAAGGTGGCATTTAATGAAATAGCTAGTTAAAGGGGTAGTTCACCCAGAAACAAAATGTTTATGTTTATCTGCTGACCCCCAGGGCATCCAAGATGTAGGTGTGTTTGTTTCTTCAGTAGAACACAAATGAAGATTTTTAACTCTAACCGTTGCAGTGTGACAGTCGTATAATGATGTCAATGGGGATATTTTAGAGTTTGAGAGCAATGAGAGTAAAAACACAGACATACGAATCATTATTAAACCATGCGGCTTGTGGCGACACAATGATGTCTTAAGACACGAAACCCAACAGTATTTATGTTATTTTTTTTACCTCTTGTCAGACGAATGTCATCTAGTATTCCCAGTGCCATAACTTCCTGCGAATAAGGTAAAAATACTGGCGCGATCAAAGATATATACACATAGATGCCTCATTCGACCGATCCGCGCAGGCACTAATGAGGAATCTATGTATATATCTATGATTGCGCCGGTATTTTGATCTTATTGGTCGGAAGTGATGGCGCGGGGACGGCTGATGCAGAGCCATAGAAAAAAATTCAATACATTTTTAAATATGGATATTTTTCTTACACAAACTCATGGATTCGCTTCAGAAGGCCTTTATTAACACCCCGGAGCCGCGTGGAGCAGTTATTTGTTGGGCAGATGCACTTTTTATGGACTTCAAAAACAGAGCAACTATCACTGCTATTATAATGCTTGGATTAGCCAGGACTTTTGTAATGTAACTCAGATTTTATTCGTCTGAAAGAAGAATGTCATACACACCTCGGATGACTTGAGGGTGAGTAAATCATGGGCTAATTTTCATTTTTGGGTGAACTATCCCTTTAAAGGGGAGAAATCAACTTTCCCTTGAGCCTTTGGTATATAAAAGTTCATCGTGATATAAGAATATCCTGTAAGTTTCAGAGCTGAAAACTTCCTTGACACCAGACCCAGAAAACGCTCGATCTCAGAATATGTCGACCATTGGCGACAAATCTGCCGCCTCAACAGATAAATATGTACGCCTGATCCTGTAGCCCCGCCCACCGACTCGTGGAGGTAAACTGATCGCGCTACCGAGCAATAAACATGCCGAAGATATTGTGCTGTTCCTGGTTGTGGAAGAACACAGTCGCTGCATAAGCTTCCTTCGGATTCTAATATTGGAAATGTGTGGTTGAACTTAATTTTTAATGAATATCCAGCTTACGTGGGGAAGACATTGCACGTATGTTCATTTCACCGGATTCATTTGTAAACAAGAGACTGGATTTGCAGACAGGATGAGATTACATGAACGAATGAAGCAACACACTAATGTGAGTAAAAACTATTTTTATATGTGATAGTATTACATTGTTACAGATCAAATACAATGTTACATTGTGTACATGTCTAACTAAACATAACTTACCACTGTCACAGGGCTCGCGTCCCGGGGATGTGCGTTGTTCACTCTCTTGACTCGATATTTGAAGTATCGCGCAAGTTTTTTCTATCTGCAACGTACTTGCCGCACGGTTCACGCTTATATCCACCGAGCAGGCGGGACAAATAATGTAAAATAACATTCATATTAATTGCGGGTGGATGAGAGATAAATCGTTGTGTTTGTTTGATAAAGACATTTTGTGAGCCCTGAGGGACGAATCATTCCGGTTGCCGCTTTCAAAACAATGCCTCATGCGTACTCACCGATGAGCCGAAGCTCATTAAATATGCAAATCTTATCCAATGCTAGCAGTGGGCGTTTACTTCCAAGTCTTCAGTGCGGCACGCCCAAAAAAACCGAGCTTGTCTTGAGAGAGCCTCAAAAACATGGCAGAAAATAGCCTATTACTTATTCATCTTATTCACTTATTCATGACACCTTTAAAACTAGTCAAGCCAACAGCTCCCATAACCCGAATGAAGCTCTTTGATGGGCGCGCTCTTGCTCTCACTGTGGTTGATGTGTGTGTGTGCTCATCCGGGAGAAGTGCCCATATAAGGAATTCCACCCTTTATGATGTCATACAGGGCCAAACTCATACTTGTTACTCGTTACAGGGCCATACTCGTTCGAATCCTGAAGGAGTGTATTTGGCACAGAAATACTCTGTCATACGTCCAACTCATTTTTTTTTTATTTGTCCATGTTTAGCGTGAGAATCAACTCTTTAACAGTGTCAATAAGTCATGTCTAGTGCATTAAATAGCATTAGACATGCTTTTTTTAAAGCAAGTCTAATTAATTCGATTTTACAGTGTATCTGTACTAATAGTGATATTAAAACACGTTATGCTTAAGATTAAGAAATATGCATTGTGCAATAAAGAGGTACTCCAAATAAAGTTGAATTATAATATTTATATAAGTAGTTCGGAAGCGATATGGTATATCAGTAAATATGTTATTGTATTTGTAGTGTACTTAGTGTGAAATAAATGTATTTTAAATAGTTTTTTTCACTACACTCTAAAAAAAAAAGGTTCTATATGGCACCAAAAATGGTTCTTGGCTCATAGGGGAACCTTTTTTAGTGCTATATAGCACCAATTTTGGTGCTTCAGTGGTTCTTCAGCGGTTCTTCAGAGGTTTTTCACCGGTTCTTTGACTAAGGTGCTATATAGCACCTCTGAAGAACCGCTGAAGAACCACTGAAGCACCAAAATTGGTGCTATATAGCACTAAAAAAGGTTCCCCTATGATTACGGGCCAAGAACCGTTTTTGGTGCCATATAGAACCTTTTTTTTTTTTTAGAGTGATTTGCCTAAAATGTGCAAAACATCGTTCTATTTGTTGACAACCAATGCTGTGTGTTTCAATTGTGCCAGGAAGCAATTTAATGTGTGCAAAAAAAAGTGATTTTGTTTCGTTCATCCCTACAGATCCGAGAGACGTCTCTCACCTGCCGTCTCCAACAAGATCCCTTTCACATCCGAGCCGCAGCTGCCTTCCATAATCGTCAGCACTGATTGGACGACGGAGCTCGAGGAAAACGCAGTGATTTGTTCTCTGGACGTGTCACTTCTCTCAGGTGGTTCTCTTCACACTTCTGCTTATTTGCCTCTGTTGGTCAATTGAAACCTCATCCATATTTATGCAGCTTGACACTCCACTTCAATATGATTGATGGTTAGCCACTTCTGTGACTGGTTATATACGTTAACCAGTCAGTGTAACGTATACAAACTGATGGAAGACTTTTTGCCAGGATATAAGGTTCATTTATGCCATAAACCGAGAACTGAGTTTCGTGTTTCAAATTGTATTCTTTCCAGGGTCATCGCGGGTTCTCAAAGTCTATATACTATCAAACGTCTTAAAGCTGCACTATGTAAAAAAAATTTTCCAGTAAAATATCCAAACACCACTAGGCCAGTGTTATATATTTTGCTCAGTTGAGTACTTACAATATCCCAAATGTTTCCAACTATTTGTAAATCGTGAGAAATTGCTATTTTACCCGAGGAACCGGGACGTGTGAGGGGGCGTGGCCTGTCGATGACATCATATCTGCGTTCCCCTCGGTTTGCGGTTTTATTCTGCAGAAACGCTTTACTCTCACTGCAGTGTGAACAAGTGTCATAGCAGCCGCTGAGAGAACGCACAGAGTAACGCCATCCCATCATACACACACTCAGATGTGTGTAATATGATCAACAGAGCTGCGTTATCTCACACTCATGAGCGGAGGAGCGGAAGTGGCACTGGCGACTATGTCATAATAAAAGTCCCACTGCTCACGAGCCAACTGTGTCATAATAAAAGTCCCACTGCTCACGAGGCGACTGTGTCATAATAAAAGTCCCACTGCTCACGAGGCGACTGTGTCATAATAAAAGTCCCGCTGCTCGCGAGCCGACTGTGTCATAATAAAAGTCCCACAGCTCACGAGCCGACTGTGTCATAATAAAAGTCCCACTGCTCACGAGGCGACTGTGTCATAATAAAAGTCCCACTGCTCACGAGGTGTGTGTCGCGTTCATCTTATGAACAATCGCTCCAGCGGTTCCTCAGCTCCACAACACTCGCTCCTGCTCTGCTTCATTACAGTAACATTAATAATCACATCAACATGATTTCTGCCAGAGTCCTGTCCCGATTCTTTCCCACCGGCTGTGAGCTGAAGACCACATGTCCCAGGATTCTGCGCTCAAACGTGCCGTCATCAAACTACGCCTTTGTTTTGAACAGGCGACCTCTAGCGGACTGAAAAGTTACATAGTGCACCTTTAAATATCTTAAATTATATAACAAAAGTCATTCAATTAAATTGAATCATGAAATTGTGATCATTAAACTTCGGAAAGCTATGATTGAATTCAATAAATGTGAGATCGCTGCATGTTTATTGTTATTTTAGCGATTGCTTATGATCTTCAGTTGATGAATTATGATGTTTACTTTATTGTAGATTTTTGTAAGAGTGCATATTTTATCTCCCTAATGAGCAGCTGCAAGTAGTAAATAATTGACTTTTCAAAATAAGAGTCCTGCATTATGCATAAAATCATTATTTCTGGATATTTCTGGTATTGCACAATAAACTTTAAATTGATTAATTCACTGTAATCTCTTGTTACACTTTATTTTAAGGTGTCCTTGTTACAGTTTAATTATATATTTAAGTACTGAGTAATAATAATTAACTACATGCACTTACTTTAGTGTTAGGGTTTGGTTGAGGGTTAGTTGCATGTAATTATTCATAATTTCCATGGTAAGTACATGTAACGTGTGTAACAAGGACACTGTAAAATAAAGTGTGACCGACCATTATTTAAAACATTCAGTATATAGATTTTACAGTCACACTTTACAATAAGGTTCATTAGTTAACATTAGTTAACACGAACTAATAATGAACTGCACTTATAAAGCATTTATTTATCTTTGTTAATGTTAATTTTCACATTTACTAATGCATTATTAAAATCTTGCTAACATTAGTTAATGCACTGTGAACTAATATGAACAAACCATGATCAGCTGTATTTTTATGAACTAACGTTAACAGAGATTAACTAATGCTGAACAGAGGTGTTGTTCATGGTTAGTTCATGTTAACTAATGCATTAGCTAATGTTAACTAACACAACCTTATTGTAAAGTGTTACCGAATTTACTACTATTCGCACATCTGTGAAATATAAGAAATTGATGAGAAATACTTGTTCATAAATGTCAGCTTTACAAGTCTTGTCCTGATTTCATTATATAATATGGCAGTTTGTGTGCGTGTAACTTTCCTTAAGATCCCAGAGTGATCACATGACATTCACAGCTCAGCCGATTGGCTCCAAACTTGGCTCTCGTGTGTCCAGGGCGTCCCGCGAAAGACATTTCAGCAGGTATTCTGGATTAATCGGCCAACGTTTCTCTGTCGAAATGATGTTATCTGATTCCGCCGTTGAATCTCCTGAATAATGAGATCATTTTCTGTGCGCCGAAAGCTGGCTTCTTGGCAGTCGTCCATCTTGATCATTGTGAAGCGGGTTCATTCAGACGGATGGATTGGTTGGTCAGTTTGTGGTCTGAATGGCCTCGTCCTGCCCGCTGCGCTGGACATTAAGGCCTGATGGACAGCGTTAAGCCTCTCTAAACACTGGAGGATGAACACAGCTGCTGGGAGAGACACTGGCCCACTGTGTTAGCGCCTACCAATAAGTACACAGACTCTGTCTCCGCTCAGCAGGAGGCCCCTGGGGGCCCCTCGGTGCATCTCTTGATTGTGTCCATCAACAAGCATCAAACCCCAATCCACAGCTTTGTGTCTTCTTTAAACGCTGACACGCACATTCAGGAAGCTTTACAGGAAGATACGTGCATCATATGTTTGGCGATTGGCTGTGTATCTTACTCGGTGGAAGAGAGACGGAGATTAGCCAGACGACTGGTCCCGCGGCTCGCTTGCCAATATTTGTTTATGTTGCAGTATCTGCGGCTAATTTAGTACGAACACAAGCTGCGAGTGCGTCCTGTAATGAACCCTCAGATTGCAAACCGTTAATAGGCGGCTCGTTGAATCGGTGCCATGCGCGCCTTTTATTCCGCACGTGCAATTACCAGGTCGGTCAGCGATCAGGGACTCTGACACTAACGAGGTTAAATGACTGCATGGGATTTTGGCTTGGCCGTTCTGGCCCGCCACGGCCAACAATTAGCTATGCAAATATATATAAGAGATGTAGAAAGCAGGAGCCTGGAAGGATGCGATCTCGTTTTGTCGGGCCAGAAACCAATTAATGAGAAATTTGGTTGGACGAATAACAACAGCGCGGCTGGAAAAGGGATGAAACATGATTGGCAGTCAAAGACTTGTTGTTGTTTTCTTTTTCTCCTTCATTAGACATGTAGAATAAGACATAAGCATTCCATCTCTGTCTTGCGTCCCTCATAATCAAAGCCTGAGCTCCCGGATGATCTCTCAAGACGTCAATGCGGAACCATTTTAGCTTCCCCAAAGGATCTGTTGATGTTCTAAAGAATCCTTTGTGCAATGGAAACGGTTTTCTGCTTGTGCTTTTATTTTTAAGTGTAAAAAACACCCAGAAAATCTCAACTGTCTCAAAGATTTGCTTAGAGAATCTGCAAATTAACTCACTTAATACTTAAAGGAACACTCCACTTTTTTTGGAAAATAGGCTAATTTTCCGTCTCCCTAGAGTTAAACAGTTGAGTTTTCGAATCCATTCAGCCGATCTCCGGGTCTGGCGGTAGCACTTTTAGCATAGCTTAGCATAGATCATTGAATCTGATTAGACCGTTAGCATGTCTCTCAAAAATGACCAAAGACTTTCAATAATTTTTCCTATTTAAAACTTGACTGTTCTGTAGTTACATTGTGTATAAGGCTGACGGAAAATGAAAAGTTGTGATTTTCTAGGCTGATATGGCAGGAACTATACTCTCATTCCTGCGTAATAATCAAGAGCTTTGAGCCGTCCCATGACTGCAGCGGCACAATGATGAAAATAGTCTAACTTCCGTCAACATAACCAACGTGACAACCTGCTAACAGAGAGAGCACTGGGACTATTTTCAGGCGCTGCGTAATATCATTGCGCTGCTGCACCCATGGTACACACCCTTTAAGCTGCGTTCACAAATGCGAATAGAGCGTCAAAAAAAGCGTTTTGACTGAGCGAATAACCCTCAGTCAAAACGATTTGGCAGACAACAAATGATAGATTCATGAGAGCAAAGATCGGCCGTTAGATCCACACAAGACGAGCCACTACAGGCCATCAGAGCCAGCGGCAGACGGCAGAAGGACTGGCTGAGGAAAGGCTGCTCTCGCTGGGGTTAATGAGCGCTGAGCGCCGCTGATCGCCTGGAGCTCACAACTCCAAAAACACAAGATTATTTTTTTGAAATAGGCGCTCTCTTTATAAATAAACCACCGATTTGAACTTTAAACAACTACATTCTCACCTGAAAAAGTCTTAAAACTAAATTTTGTGACACAATAGTAGTATATTAAATTATGCAGGGTTTCTCATCACGTCACTTTACCACGTGACAGCAGAGAGCAGGCTCCTGATTGGTAGTAAAAAAAATTCAACTGGGGCGTCACACACGAATTTGCTTCAAACGCGTGAATGCACAAAAAGCATCATTCGCGCAAGACGATCAATTCGTGTCAAATTTGCGTCATTCACGCGAACGAGGCGGAATCGCGCCGCAGGACCTCCAGACGCGCGTCATCGCGCCTTTCCATTGACTTAACATTGAAATCACTCGCTCCTGACGCTCTATTCGCGTTTGGTGTGAACGCAGCATTATAACTGAGGGGATTATAATCAGAGGAAGGTTAAGTTTAAAATAAAAATGTTTAAATGTAATATATTTTTCTCCTGGTCCTTATTTTAAATAGGTTATACAAATATCAATAATTATCGATATCAACCGATATGAAACACTTATATCATGATACAGTTTTCAGCCATATCGCCATATCCTTTGTATTTGAGGTGTTTCATCATCTTGCGATTCGGGATCAGACTCTGGGTCAAACGTGTGGGTGAATCATTCCATTTGCCAGTTTTAAGACTTTTTCCGGTGGCAATGTAGTTGTTTAAAGCTCAAATCTGTGGTTTATTTATAAAGAGAGCGCCTATTTAAAAAAAAGTCCTTCTGCCGTCTGCCGCTGCTCTGATGTCCTGTAGTGGCTCGTCTTGTGTGGATCTAACGGCCGATCTTTGCTCTCATGAATCTATCATTTGTTGTCTGCCAAATCGTTTTGACTGAGGGCAAAGAGAAGTTTCATAACTTTATTTTTTAAGGATATTTAAATATACATGCAGTGAAGATAATGTAGGAGTTGCCTGGACCACATTTGTGTGGCTATTAATGTTTAATATATATTTTTAATGTAAAATGAAAAGAGGCAGAGTGGTGTTTTATAACATATTTCTCCTGGAGCGCCTTGAACAAGCGTCTATTTCGCTTTAAACACTCGATTTATACGCACGTCCAGTTCGCTGTGGACGCGCGAATGGATTCAAAATGTCCAACTAGACGCGATAGACGTGATTTTGACGCAGCAATATATGCAAAACTGTTATCCAATCATAGCAGTGGGCGTTTACTTCTAAGTCTTCACTGCGGCACACCCATAAAAACGAGTGTTTCCAGAGCTAGGCTCAAAACCAGGGTAAAAAATAGCCTATTACTTATTCATTATGATGCTTTTGAATGTAAAATCCATGTGAATGTCATAAGTTGACCTCAGACAACAGTATAAAAAAATATAAAAAAGCCAGTTCATGACCCCTTTAAATAGTGTTTGAAAAAAAATTGTCGGCAGAGTGTTACACAACCACTATAAAATGGTAAAAATCCACCCACAACCTTTTTTTTCATAAGCAGTGTTTTAGAATAAGTTTCTATGCAATGTTACGTCACACATGCTTAGGCCCCGCCCACACCTGGCACTTAGCTCCGCCCCTCAGTGAGCTGTACACTGTGTTCTTCTCCTCACCTGGGCATTTAACAGCAGCATTTAAGTAAGAAATGTATTCTTAATAATGCTACTATAGACATGCAATCTCGTTTTGTCGGGCCAGACACTGATTAATGGGAAATTTGGTTGGACGAATAACTACAGCGCGGCTGGAAAAGGGATGAAACACGATTGGCAGTCCAAGACTTGTTGTTGTTTTCTTTTTCTCCTTCATTAGACATGTAGAATAAGACATTAGCGTTCCATCTCTGTCTTGCGTCCCTCATAATCAAAGCCAGAGCTCCCGGTTGATCTCTCAAGACGTCAATTCGTGAACGTGCATTTGAAGAGCTTTTGAACGTGCCTTGCAGGAAAGCAAACGTTTAGCCACTAATACTCAAATCCCTTTAAGAGGCTGGGAGTGTTTCGTATTCCCACCACGGCTTTACTTAAACCCTCGTAATGATAGATGTTTGGCATCTTCTGCGCCGCCGCCTTCCTGACTGATGAAGTCACTCACGCCGGTAGATTAGTGTGTGTGTGCAGTGTGTGTGTAGTCTTGAACCCAGAATAGTCATGTGGGACTGACCTACAAGCTGAACACATTCTGTCCTGGAGAAGAAAGGCCTAAAAGTTATGATATGATTATATGAATTATAAATATGATTATAATTATTAAATATGATTATATTATATGATATGAAGATATGATTCGCCTTGTGTAGATCTAACGGCTGATCTTTGCTCTCATTAATCTATAATTTGTTCCCTGACAGATCGTTTTGTCTGAGGGCAAAGTGAAGTTTCATAACTTTATATTTGTAAGCTATTAAACTTTACCGTTGTAGTCTCCTAGCGCTGACTTTCTTTGACTGAATTGCTTTATGTATTGTATAGCTTCTTATACCTTTTACTTATACTTTTAAAATGGATATTGATCACGCATTAAACTAACATTTAACAAAAAGAGACTGGGTTTTGTTTTATGTCATATCTCATTGTATTACAGTGATAATCATAGCCTATATTATGCACACATGATATTACATGTTTTTATTTTTTAATGTAAACTAAAAGAGGCCGGGTTTTTTTAATATTTAGTTTTGTTATATACATGCATTGAAGATATGCATTGCCTTCACTACATTTGTGTGGCTATAATATGTTTAATATTAACTATTACCGTCATCGGGAGTTCATTCTCCGGAGTCAAACTTGGTAAGTCACGGACGCAAGTTAGAAGTTCGCGTATAAAATATGTCATAAAACACCACTGCCTCATTTCATAAAAAAAAAAAAAACTTAAACATATTAGCCACACACATGTGGTTCAGGCAACGCGTAGCTAGGCCTACATTCATTATCTTATATATTTATAATAAAACGAAGTATAAAACACCCTGCCTCTTTTCGTTTACATTTTAAAAATAATTAAACATTAATATGTGGTTTAGGTAAAGTGACCAGATTTCTGAAATGGAAACCGGGGACATTTTCTATTTGAGAACACAAGTACAGACAAGTACGCATATTGAGAAACGGCCAGAGTCTCAGCTGTTTCTCCGTCGCTCTGCATACGTCATCTCCCTCATCGCTCTGATTGGTTTGAGGTCTATCCAATTGCGCCGAGAGGCATTTGAGCGACGCCCGTTGGTGACGCCCCTTTGGAAATGATTTGTCTATGAAGCTTTGCCAGACCATAACTCAGTTACTACTGAGAATGGTCTGGTTTTAACCAGGCTAGTCTTCAGCAGTAAATCTCAATTGTTTTGATTAGCGATGACATGAAGTCTTTGCTTCTCAGATTAAAAATAAATGCACTGATGGTTCCAGAACCTTTAACATCCATGGAATATTTCCATTCTACAAAATGTTCTTTATGGTGGAAAACGATGAAAAACGAAGTTTTTGGACAATGGATCTTTAACCTTAAAAGGGGCGCCGTACACACATTTGAGAGGTGTAGGTCTCATTTCTTGGTTTCATGTTTAAAGCGTGTTTGTTGTGAATATTTCGATCTGGTGACTTTGTTCATTCTTTGTTTAGCTCACGGGTAACATTTAAAGAAAACCTGTAGTGGGAAATCTACTCACCTTGAGTTGATATATTTCACATATTTACAATATTTGGAGGGGACTTGCATGTTTTAAAAGGTGTTGATAAGCATTAGCTTTTATGAAAATGTTATGAATTAAATTTATTAATTTTTCATAATCTGTAAATGTCGGCAGTTTGGGGGTATAAATTCATTGGAAAAAATAATTCTTGCTTGTCAATGCGTGTTACAACATTTATTCTCTCATAACTGAAACATTCTTTGTAAAATTCTGTTGAACAATAAGTAGCCTATCATATAAACAAGTATCATATCTAATATGCACATTTCAAGGGCCTATAAATGATCAATATGTTCAAAACTTTGCTGAAAATTTGTAAATGTCAAATATGACACGACAGGCTTTTGGGGAACATTTATTTGTCCATCTCTCAATTATCATTGACTTGCATATATGAGCCATAAAAGACTATGATTATGACAGGTGAAGTGAAAAATACTGATGATCTCTGCTTCACCTGTTAGTGGGTGGGATATATTAGGCAGCAAGTGAACATTTTGTCCTCAGAGTTGATGTGTTAGAAGCAGGAAAAATGGGCAAGTGTAAGGATTTGAGCGAGTTTGACAACGGACGACTGGGTCAGAGCATCTCCAAAACTGCAGCTCTTGTGAGATGTTCCCGGTCTGCAGTGGCCAGTCTCTATCAAAAGTGCTCTGAGGAAGGACCAGTGGAGAACCGGCCACAGGGTCATGGAGGACCAGTGGAGAACCGGCCACAGGGTCATGGAGGACCAGTGGAGAACCGGCCACAGGGTCATGAAGGACCAGTGGAGAACCGGCCACAGGGTCATGGAGGACCAGTGGAGAACCGGCCACAGGGTCATGAAGGACCAGTGGAGAACCGGCCACAGGGTCATGAAGGACCAGTGGAGAACCGGCCACAGGGTCATGGAGGACCAGTGGAGAACCGGCCACAGGGTCATGAAGGACCAGTGGAGAACCGGCCACAGGGTCATGAAGGACCAGTGGAGAACCGGCCACAGGGTCATGAAGGACCAGTGGAGAACCGGCCACAGGGTCATGAAGGACCAGTGGAGAACCGGCCACAGGGTCATGGAGGACCAGTGGAGAACCGGCCACAGGGTCATGAAGGACCAGTGGAGAACCGGCCACAGGGTCATGAAGGACCAGTGGAGAACCGGCCACAGGGTCATGGAGGACCAGTGGAGAACCGGCCACAGGGTCATGAAGGACCAGTGGAGAACCGGCCACAGGGTCATGGAGGACCAGTGGAGAACCGGCCACAGGGTCATGAAGGACCAGTGGAGAACCGGCCACAGGGTCATGGAGGACCAGTGGAGAACCGGCCACAGGGTCATGGGCGGCCAAGGCTCATCCCTGGTGTCTGTGGCTCTTTCAGCAGATAATGCGCCGCCACAAAGCACAAATGCTTCAGGAATGGTTTGAGGAGTTTGAGGTATTGACTCAGCCTCCAAATTCCCCAGATCTCAATCCAATCGAGCATCTGTGGGATGAGCTGAACAAACAAGTCCGATCCATGGAGGCCCCACCTCGCAAATTACAGGACTTAAAGGATCTGCTGCTAACATCTTGGTGCCAGATACCACAGCACACCTTCAGGGGTCTAGTGGAGTCCAGGCCTCGACAGGTCAGCAAAAGGGGGATCAACACACTATTCGGAATAATGTTTCTGGGTGGTATTTTGAGCTGAAACTTATTACATCTTGTAAAAAGAGGCATAATACATCCACTTTAAAGGTAGGGTAGGTAAGATTTGGTTAAAAAACTTTTTTTCCAAATTTGTTTAAACTTTCTTTATATATCAATACATAATTAAAATGTAAGTACTCTGAAAAAGAAAGTATAAAAATTGAGTGTCTGTAGACCTCTCACGACTGTTTTAAAGACAGCTCATTATTTCCATTCACTCCACCTTCTCCCTTCTGGGCTCTTTCCAAAGCCACGCCCCCAAAACACATGAATACGCCCACCGCGATCAGCTCAGCTGGAAGACGCATTATTAACCTGAGGCGAGCGGAGAAGAAGTGCATGTAGTGACATCATGTCAGAATCACATGTAATAAAAAATCTGACTTTATCATTATGAATATAAACAAATACGATGTCTTTTAGTACTCACTATCAAGCTAGAATAACGATACTGGTAAAGTTTAAAATACACACACAACACAGTGTCTACGACACACACAGATACAAGATAAAAACATCAGTAAACATTGGTAGAGAATATAAAAACAAACCAAGGGCCGAAATAAACGTGCAGGTAAAGTTCCCGGTGAACATGGTAGAAGAGTTTAGACAGAGGGTAGCAGCTAAAGCTAACTTAGTTCTAAAACTAGCTTGTGTACTAGCTTTTACACATGCATTTTGTTATCTAAAGTTACATTTTGGGAAATTCAACACGACAGCGATCAACTTGAGCTAAGCATATTGAGTATTTATCATCTCTACTAATGGTTCGCTAAGTGTATAACATTGTAACTTTATGCTAAGTAATGTTATGTTAGCTATATTAGGCAGCTACGTGTGCTAGTGCTTCATGAAAACATAAACCCAAAAAATGTATAATCAAAATGAAAGATTACCTGTCCAGCAGAAATACAGCCTCTTGAACTCAAACGGGTGCGCCAGGGTTGCCAGGTTTTCACAACAAAATCCGCCCAATTGCTACTCAAAACAAGCCCAAAACAAGCCCAATCGTGTTTCTCCGGTAAAAATCGCATTTGGGGGGTAAAATATGTGTCTTTTTGGTAGGGCTGCCTGCTAAAATTCGCAAATGTCGGGGCAAAATATCACATAATTGGGGTCGCTTCAACCCGCGGACATGAAAAACAGCCGCGGCAACATTGTTGAAGTAGCCCTTGGCAACACTGGGGCATGTGGGCAGATCCTGGAGCAAAAGCGGCGGTAACCATGGTAGCGAGAGAGAGTGACAGTCGCCCAAGCCAATCACTTGTTTCAGCCCGAACGAAAATAATGAGCGGTGTTTATTGCAGATTAAAAAGTCTAGAGTCACTCGATTTTTATACTCTCTTTTTCAGTGTACTTAAATTTTAATTATGTATAACATATAAAGAAAGTTTAAACAAATTTGGACAAAAGTGTTTAGATCATTCTTACCTTCCCTACCTTTAACAAGGAAATGACTTACGAATGCAGTGTTAAAATTAATCTTTTAATATTATTTAATGGATCTGCTCTAACGTGAACTTACATTAAGAAATATTAATAAACACTGCATAGGTGTTATTAAACGCATGAATTAATGTTAGGGGCATTACTAATAATACTCAGAGCAAATGATGCATCAACAAACTTCTTAATGAGTTTTAGGCTGGGTTAAGCCTTAACTGTCACTTTCTGTCATGTGCACTAGAAATATACGTCATATTTAATCCTTTTACGTCATATAGAAGAATGCACGTCCAGCTACGAGCCCCATTCGAAATAATCCAAACGATGTTGCGTAATGTTTTTTTAGTCACTCAAATCTGTTTGATATTATGATTCGTTTCAGGGTTTCCTTGAATCCAAACTTGGATATGTAATGCAAGCCAAATATGATAATTACGGCCGTACGCGGCTGCGCTTATGGCGAGATCAGAGGCATACCACAAATGCTGCAGGGGATGAATAATTTTGGAGTAATCCTTTGTTTTTTTGACCCAATTTTGCAGGCCCTAATTTTCACCAGCGCTCTCTCTCTCTCTCGTCTGACATTTGATCTAGGATTTGCAGCTCTTCTCCAGTTCAAATCGATCTGTTCGTCCAAAATAACGTGCGAGAAATGAATGCGGTGTTATTGACAAAGCGACCACCCGTCCGAGAGAAGCGACTCTTTATCGGTGTTTAATTGGCAGTGAAATAGCCTGCCAGCTTCAACTTTGAAAAGCATTACAGCATGCTTGATTTGAAACTTCTCAAATTGCTGTTGTTGCATAAATCCCCAATAAGTGTTTTATTATGACGGCTCATAATCCTCTCAATAGCACGGCATCTGCCGCGGTCTCTCTGAATCCTCCTCATTATCTGTGCTGGAGGAGGTGTGTCTTCTGCAGATGTACCGTGAAATGTGTTTGCACAAAACTCCCCGTCCTAAACCTTTGGGCAGTTTCCTATGAATATTCATGAGGCGCGCACAGACGTCACCCCTATCCCGAGCCGTGCGTATTATGAATATTCAAATGATGGGAGGTGGTCGTCGCTCTTAACAAGCATGCTGTCCTCATGAATATGCATGAGGGGAAGGGGCCGCTTTGTACTGCAACGGAAACCCAGCGTCTGAAACGGGCCGGGATCCTCGGGAGCAGCACCAAACCATCTGGGCCTTTCGGTGGCACAATATAAAACGCGGCCGGTTATGAAAGCAAGAGCCTTTGTCCAGATGCCGCGAGTGACCCGTGCACCTAAACGCCGCTGGTGCGCTTGTGTGTTCGAGGAAACGCCGATAAATACTCGATGCGATGGTAATGAGGGCAGGATTTAGGCTTGTGATTGTTTGCTAGAAGAAAGTTATGCTCATAAATATATGCATCACTTTTTTTTGGTTTTACACAAAGTGACTTATTACCACCAAATTACCCCCCCAAAGGAGACGCTTTTTCAATTTTTTTGGTCATAAATTCATTGTTGAAAGTGTGTAGGCCCTGCAGACAGTTTGGGCTGTTTCCACTAAATTCCAGCATTTTTTCCCAGCATCATTTAAAGGGGTCATATAATTCCCCTTTTTACTAGATGTAAAAAAGTCTCTGATGAGTATGTGTGTGTGTGTGTTTAAGTTTTAGCTCAAAATACCCCACGGATCATTTTTTATAGCATGTTAAAATTGTCATTTTTGAAGGTGAGCAAAAACGCGTCGTTTGTGTGTGTGCCCTTTAAATGCAAATGAGCTGACAACATATACTTACATGTTTATCGCTTTTAGCAGTGGTTTATGAAACTTCAAAGGGTTTCCTGTAAATTGACACCAGAATTGTGTGTTTAGAGACGACTGTATGTGTGTATGGGAAGCTTTTCAATTTGGGTCGGCCAAATCCAGGCGGAAATCCGCAAAAATAGTCCCAGAGCTTAAGTGGTTAAACTGTATAAAACTTTTGTTAATTTATTGTAAATGGAAATAGTGAAATTCTGGCAATTTGCACATTTGATAATAAGAGACACAATAAAAAAACTGCATCCAAAATTATGGCTTTTAGATATATTTATATTTTTTATATATAAATGTATATTTTAACCCTTTGGTTCTGTTCTCGTGTTGGTCAAAAATGATTTTTTTTTTATTATTTCAATTAAAATATTGTACTGTATTTTAGTTTGATAGTGTTTTTTTATTTAATATTTAATATTTTAAGGGGATTTTGCACATTTGATAGTAAGAGACACAATAAAAAACTGTATCCAATATGATGACATTTAGATACATTTATATTTTTTATATTAAATGTATATTTCAACCCTTTGGGGCTGTTCTCGTGTCAGTCAAAAATAAAACAAATTATTATTTCAATGAAAATATTGTACTGTATTTTGATAATGTTTTTTTTATGAAAAAATATATATATTTTAGGGGATTTTGCACATTTGATAGTTAGAGACACAATAAAAAAAAAACTGTATCCAAAATTATGGCATTTAGATATATTTATATTTTTTTTATTAAATGTATATTTTAACCCTTTTTATGCTGTTCTTGTGTCGTCAAAATGTACCTTTTTTATTATGTCAATGAAATTATTGTACTGTATTTTAGTTTGACGTTTTTTATTTAAGATTTTGTATTTTAAGGGGATTTCATCGTACTAAATCATATTTATGCAGTGGTTATAATCCATTTATTCATTTTTTAATCATGAAAAACTTAAACTGTCATAAATTTCGAATGCTTTGGATCACAGATTGAAGTTGTGGTCTCTTTTTAAAGACAACACTTGGCAGATTATTGTTAAAAGTTTAAAAAAGTAAACAAAAGACATATTGTTATGAAAAATGCACAAAATACCATATATATTCTCCAAAAACACGTTTTACTCGAAAGTCAAAGCCATAAATCTAAACAAGTTGTGTTCCAAATTTGAGGTTGATATCTTAAAAAATGAGCTTTCAGATGATTTAGTTTGGGCGCTGTACAAAACGCTTCACTATATGAAATTCACTTCCCATTCGTTTCCAATGCGCTCATTTTTGACAGCGAACAACACAATTTTCCCTATTTTTTCCAGCATAATTTAAAGGGGTCATATAATTCCCCTTTTTACTAGATGTAAAATAAGTCTCTGATGAGTGTGTGTGTGAAGTCTTAGCTCAAAATACCACACAGATCATTTTTATAGTATGTTTATAATTGTCACTTTTTGAGGGTGAGCAAAAACGCGTTGTTTGTGTGTGTGTCCCTTTAAATGCAAATGAGCTGCTGCTCCCCGCCCCTTTTCTAGAAGAGGGTGGAGCTTCAAGAGCTCGTGTTAACAGCTCAGATTACCTCACGCAGACATGCACTGAAAATGACAGAAACTGTTCAACCTTTTATGATCAAACCAGAGTCAGACAATGATGGAGAGACTCAAGAAGAAGTGACGACATGTAGAATGAGACAGGACGTTTCTGAAGGGTTAGTTAACTATCCTCAAGTCATTGATTAGCATATCCTGTCATGATAATCTATAAACGGCTGGTGTGGGAACTGCTGTGAGATGAGCCAGAGAATATCTGCTGCATGAACAGGGATAGTTTAGTTTAATTACGGTTATAACTTATGTTGTCATCTTGCTTTGTGACATGCGTCTGCATTTGTGTTCGTACTGTATCAATAAATGTGAAAGACGGACGACAGCTTGAGCGACTCTCAAATGTGCTCGACTACAACAACTCATGGCCTTTGTTGTGTGTTCCCGGGGGCGGGGTTTATGTACATTTTAGGGTTTGTGATGTCACTAACCCATGAAGATGCTCGTTGTAGTCCCTACCAGCCGTTTGTTGTAGTCCTTAAAAAGCTCATCAACTTTTCATTTTCCGTCGGTCTTAGTACACGATGTAACTACAGAAGAGTCGAGTTTTAAATAGGAGAGATGCTTAAATAGAGACGTTTAATAGAGCGAGATGCTAACGGTCTAATCAGATTCAATGATCTATGCTAAGCTATGCTAAAAGTGCTACCGCCAGACCCGGAGATCGGCTGAATGGATTCGAAAACCGAACTGTTTAACTCTAGGGGAGACGGAAAATGAGCCTATTTTCAAAATAGTGGAGTGTTCCTTAAATTTCAGATGCTGATTGGTGTTTCTCCCAGTATATGGAGTCTGTCGTAATACTCTGATGTCTCACACACTCCAGTGCTTCAGTCTTTCCTCGGCTGGTACGCTGCTGTGTTTAACTTGTTTATGTCACGGCCCCGGGGCCCCACAGGTTATTTTCAGGGGCTGAAGACATGGCGTCTGGTGACTCTTCCTGGCGCTATCAGCCTCTCCAGTCGTGTTCCTGTCCAGACGGCTGCTATGACACTCAGTCATGAGGGCTGAAGTGGCGAGCCTGAACCCTGACGCACACTGGGACACTTCTGTCCAAGTTTCTGCGAGTAACACATGTTGTTTTTTTAGTCGGGCATTGAGATGTTAAAGCCGTCTCGCTCCACAAACACACTAAACACTTGCTCCTCGACGGATTCTGCACCACCTAACAAATGCAAATTTGACTCAATCTGAAGGAAATTTGAAAATGTGATGAGGCTTGGGCATGCAAAAAGGGTGGTTGCCAGGGCGTTGCTATGCAGTTGAAAAGGTGTCAAGGCGAGACATTACACAGGCAAAACCATTTTTTTTTAATGCACTGGTCAGTTTTGAATTTTTTTGTCTTCAAATGGCTGGTTGAAAGAAAACATCTAAAATTTAATCAAAACATCTAAAACATCACATTTAAGTGTTTATTTTATTGCACTTTATCTATTTGAATGTGTAGATTTTAATTACAATACATATCTTGTTTATTGAGCGATAAAAAGACCTATATTTTTGCATTAAAACAAAATTTGAAACACTTATTAAGAAATAAGTTTTATTCAGTAATGATGCTGAAAATTCAGCTTTGATCACAGGAATAAATAGCATTTTACTGTATATTCACATAGAAAGTAGTTATTTTAAATTGTAATAATATTTCACTATATTACCGTTTTTACTGTATTTTGATCAAACAAATTCAGTCTTGGTGAGCATTTTTTATTTTAAAAAATTCAAAAAAAATTACTTAGTGTATTATATTATTTATTTATATAATAATATTATATATATATATATATATATATATATATATATATATATATATATATATTGTTATATTTAAATGATGTATTTATATATTTATTTATAATATTATACTTAAATTATTATATTAATTATATTAATATACTTATACTCTAAAAAATGCTGGGTTAAAAATAACCCAAGTTGGGGTGAAAATGGACTAACCCAGCTATTGGGCTGTTTTAACCCAGCTATTGGGTTGTTTTAACCCAGCGATTGGGTTGTTTTAAGCAAACATTTAACCCAACCGCTGGGTTAAAACAACCCAAATGCTGGGTTAGTCCATTTTCAACCCAGCATTTTTTAGAGTGTATACTCATATTAATTACATAATTATTACACTTCCTTAGCCTACTATCCATTTCTTTCTATCATATTGTCGTATGTTTATCATATGTTTTGTTTTTATATATTCATAATTCGTTTATTATTATTCCATTGCAAAAAACGGCTACTCCACAACCAGTTTGTACACTCTAAAAAATGCTGGGTTAAAAACAACCCAAGTTGGGTTGAAAATGGACTAACCCAGCAATTGTGTTGCTTTAACCCAGTGAATGGGTTGTTTTAACCCAGCGGTTGGGTTAAATGTTTGCTTAAAACAACCCAATTGCTGGGTTAGTCCATTTTCAACCCAGCATTTTTTAGAGTGTGTACTTATATTAATTACATAATTATTACATTTGATTAGCCTACTATCCATTTCTTTCTATCATTTTGGCGTTTGTTTATCATATGTTTTGTGTTTATATATTCATAATTAGTTTATTATTCCATTGCAAAAAATGGCTACTTCACAACCAGTTTGTACACTCTAAAAAATGCTGGCTTAAAAACAACCCAAATTGGGTTGAAAATGGACTAACCCAGTCAATGGGTCGTTTTAACCCAGCGGTTGGGATAAATGTTTGCTTAAAACAACCCAATTGCTGGGTTAGTCCATTTTCAACCCAACTTGGGTTATTTTTAACCCAGCATTTTTTAGAGCGTAAGTTCTCCTTCGACACGAAATGCGACATTCATATCGCAGAGAGTGGAAATACGGCTCTTTAGTTTTATATGTTTGTTCAGATATTACTGTAAACACACCTCTGGACCGTTTCCGAACAGGTTTTGCATAGGTTGAGCCGGCGGTCCATCCGAAATTCATTAAATCACAGCACATTGTGTACGGTATATTATATGAAATCTTCAAAGTCGCTCTGTGTCTCCGCAGTGCGTGCCGTTTCAGAACAAACAGGAAGAGATGACATATGGATCGGCGTGGGGCCCTGCCAGCGGTTATGACAATGAGGGGCCCCAGTTTGGCCTCTATTGGAAATCCACCTGTTCAGTTTGATAGTATCCCAACACTAAAGTGACAAGACTTGAATAGGACCCGAATCCCTCTTCTATGGGATTAAGCAGAATGATATGCCAAGTCCATCTTTTGTGTTCCTTCATAAAACCGCTGTCACTTCCAAAGAAATCCCTCTTTATTCTTTCCCTCGGGATAATGCGACAAGCTTCAGGCCCGCACCTGATATTGACACACAATGAGGAAAGAGACGCAAAGAGCTTGTCTTTGTTGGCCAATATTTGTCAATTGTGGGCTGAGATGTTCGTCTCATCTTGACCCCGAAAGGCAAGTCTTGGTTTCGTGCGAATGCTCGTTCAAGTGTGTTTTATATAACATGTCAGACTACGACCACAGGCTAAACAGAAATTTGTGCTATGAACATTTTACCAAGTACCATCTGTAATTGCTCTTCTTTAAGAACGAGCCGAGGGTTTGTGTACTTTCCCCCCTTGACATCACGAAAAAAGATGGAAGTGATTTTTGTTCTGTGGGAAAACATGTGTTTGCGGGGCGGCCCGTCAGAAGTGCTTTAACCATCTACATGTCAAGTGATAAATGATTTTACGGGGGCCCGCGAGTGCTGTGTTTGTTGTAAGAGGGCCGTCGGAATGACAAGCCATTCGTTCTTCACCGCGGGTGGAAAGACATGGAAGTGATCCTGAGTTTATACTGGAGATGTGTGGTCATTCGCATTGTCATATGGAAACCTTTGAGGAATCGTTCACCCCGAAACGAGGATTCTGTCATCGTTTAGAAATTCGGCCATCAGTACATTTTCACTGCAATTACAGTCGATGCTGATCTCAGGTCAAAAAAGACTAAAAGCACCATTCAATTAGAGCAGACAACTTGTGCACTGTATTGAAAGTATAGATTTGTGAAATAACATCAATATAAATATAAACTTGCATTGGCAACTAACTGAAATATGTTTGTTAAAGTACTGGACATTACTAAAAACTAAAATCATGCTTTGGTGAATTCACATTAAAGGGGTCATGAACCAAGAATTTTTGACATATAAGAGGACATCATACTATGGGAATATCCTAGTAGTATCATATCATAGTCCAAAAAAAAAGCTTTTATTGTCACCAAACCCAGCGTATGACTCATCGTAGAAGAAGATTGACGCCTACTTTATCATCTCAGATTTGGCCCCGCCCACTGGCGTGTTAGCGAGATGACGAGGAGAGACGAACAGACTAAAAATAAGCTTTTCTCGTTACCAAACTCAGCGAATGACTCATGCAGAAGAAGATCGACACCATGAAGATGACGAGGAGAGACGAACAGACTAAAAATAAGCTTTTATTGTTACCAAACTCAGCGAATGACTCATGCAGAAGAAGATTGACGCCTACTTTATCATCTAAGATTTGGCCCCGCCCACTGGCGTGTTAGTGAGATGACGAGGAGAGACGAACAGACTAAAAATAAGCTTTTCTCGTTACCAAACTCAGCGAATGACTCATGCAGAAGAAGATCGACACCATGAAGATGACGAGGAGAGACGAACAGACTAAAAATAAGCTTTTATTGTTACCAAACTCAGCGAATGACTCATGCAGAAGAAGATTGACGCCTACTTTATCATCTAAGATTTGGCCCCGCCCACTGGCGTGTTAGTGAGATGACGAGGAGAGACGAACAGACTAAAAATAAGCTTTTATTGTTACCAAACTCAGCGAATGACTCAAGCAGAAGAAGATCGACACCATGAAGATGACGAGGAGAGACGAACAGACTAAAAATAAGCTTTTATTGTTACCAAACTCAGCGAATGACTCATGCAGAAGAAGATCGACGCCTACTTTATATCTCAGATTTGGCCTCGCCCACTGGCGTGTTAGTGAGATGACGAGGAGAGACGAACAGACTAAAAATAAGCTTTTATTGTTACCAAATTCAGCGAATGACTCATGCAGAAGAAGATCGACGCCTACTTTATCATCTAAGATTTGGCCCCGCCCACTGGCGTGTTAGTGAGATGACGAGGAGAGACGAACAGACTAAAAATACGCTTTTATTGTTACCAAACTCAGCGAATGACTCATGCAGAAGAAGATCGACGCCTACTTTATCATCTCAGATTTGGCCCCGCCCACTGGCGTGTTAGTGAGATGACGAGGAGAGACGAACAGACTAAAAATAAGCTTTTATTGTTACCAAACCCAGCGAATGACTCATGCAGAAGAAGATCGACGCCTACTTTATCATCTCAGATTTGGCCCCGCCCACTGGCGTGTTAGTGAGATGACGAGGAGAGACGAACAGACTAAAAATAAGCTTTTATTGTTACCAAACCCAGCGAATGACTCATGCAGAAGAAGATCGACGCCTACTTTATCATCTCAGATTTGGCCCCGCCCACTGGCGTGTTAGTGAGATGACAAGTAGAGACGAACAGACTAAAAATAACAATCACCTTCCAAAGGATCCGAATGCTGGGAATATGCTCATTTATTTTCAACAATGTAAATGTCTCAGTTGAGCATTATTTGCACTATATTGCCAAACGTTTTGGGACGACTGCGTTTACATGCACATGAACTTCAATGACATTGCATTCTTAATCCGTCAGAATTTTAATATGGAGTTGGCCCATATCTTTGCAGCTTCAACTCTTCTGGGAAGGCTTTCCACAAGGTTTAGGAGTGTGTTTATGGGAATTTTTGAGCATTCTTCTAGAAGCACATTTGTGAGGTCAGGCACTGATGTTGGACGAGAAGGCCAGTTGCATAAAGCACCTTAAGTTTTTCCCTCAAGTATGATACTTAAGGGGCGATTTCCCCTTACCTAAGAGAATAATTTAAGGGTGTTGCATATAATCTCTTAAACGGTTCTCTTAGGTAAGGGAAACATTTAAGTGTTTCACGACAGCGATCCTGGATTCACATTATAAAAGTCTTGTTGCCATAGATACGCAAAACACTAATGCTGCATCCACACCAAACGTGAATAGAGCATCAAATTCGCGTCTAGTTTGATGCTTGAACTTTGAATGCATTCCTCGTCCAAAGCGAGATGGACACGTGTAAAAAGCAAGCGTTTGAAGCGAAATTGATGCGCGTCCTTTTGCGCTTTTCATAGTGTGTGCGGCCGCGAAAAATACTACTGTTATTGTGTCACGAAATGTAGTTTTAAGAGTTGTTCAGTTGAGAATGTAGTTGTTTAAAGCTCAAATCTGTGGTTAATTTGTAAAGATAGCGTCTATTTAAAAATGTTGTGAGATCCCGGCGATCGCCTCGCGCTCATGTAACCCGCCTGGGACAGCCTCACCTCGGCTAGTCCTCCTGACTTTTGCCGCTGGTAAACGAGCAATGTTTAAATTGACAATCTATAGCTTCGGTTCTATTATATGAAACATATAAGTTAAAAGACTTGTTATAATGTCAAACGACTTCTTTAATTATATTAATTATAGTTTTCTTCATCTCATTCAGAAATTTACGAATGACTGCAAGTGCTCAGTGGTTGCGATGTGTGATGGTCAAATCGGTGTATTCTTGCAACAAGTTTTCATCGCTAAGATGGTCCAAAGCGTTCTCCCTATCCCAAAAAATTCTCCTTGGCACATAATGATCTTCAGCTGGTTCAGCCATGTCGTCTTATTTTTGTCCTCGTTACTCTTAAGGTTACGATTTCCAAACCTTAAGCTATACTTAGGGAAATGACCGTTAAGGGGTTTTATGCAACACTTAACGCTTTGTGAGGGATGACTTAAGTGAAAATAGCATTTAAGGGGAATTCTAAGTGTTTATGACGTTTCACTTAAAGAAACCCTTACGTAACATTTAAGGTTTTTTTTCTGCAACACCCTTAGGTTTACGGGAAACATAAAGGCTAACTTAAGGGAAAATTACACTTACGGTGCTTTATGCAACCGGGAACAGGCTCTCAGTCTCCGCTCTAATTCATCCCAAAGGTGTTTTATCGGGTTGAGGTCAGGACTCAAGTTCCTCCACACCAAACTCGCTCATCCATGTCTTTATGGAGACGCTTTGTGCACTGGTCAGTCATGCTGGGACAGGAAGGGGCCGTCCCCAAACTTTCCCACAAAGTTGGGAGCATGAAATTGTCCAAAATGTCTTGGTGAAGCATTAAGAGTTCCTTTCACTGGAACTAAAGGGCCAAACCCTGAAAAACAACCCCACCCCATAATCCCCCCTCCACCAAACTTTACACTTGGCACAATGCAGTCAGGCAAGTCCCGTTCTCCTGGCAACCGCCAAACCCAGACTCGTCCATGGGATTGTCAGACAGAGAAGCGTGATTGGTCACTCCAGAGAACACGTCTCCACTGCTCTAGAGTCCAGTGGTGGCACGCTTTACCCCACTGCTTTGCATTGCTCTTGGTGATGTAAGGCTTGGATGAGCTGCTCGGCCATGGGAACCCATTCCCTGAAGCTCTACACACTGTTCTTGAGCTCATCTGAAGGCCACAGAAGTTTGGAGGTCTGGAGCTCTTGACTCTGCAGAAAGACTTCTGTGACCCTCAGCATGCGCTGACCCCGCTCTGTGATTTGCTGTTGTTCCCAATCGCTTCCACTTTGTTATGACACCACTAACAGTTAAGCGTGGGATATTTAGTATAATATTTGGACTTATTGCACAGGCCTGAGTTCTCTGAGCTCCTGAGAGCGGATCATTCTCTCACTAATAGAAGCGTCTGCATTAGAGCTTGATTTATACACCTGTGGCCATGAAGAGATTGAACACCTGAACTCAGTGATTTGGAGGGGCGTCCCAATACTTTTGGCAATATATGAGTTTATCAGTGACTTTCGCCAAAACTCTCATAATAATAAACAAATCTCTTATTTACATTGTGTTTGCACTGTTAGTTTTGATGAAAGCATTCGAGCATTTAAATCAGAGGTAAGGGTAGGAAAAATGGCTTTTATTTCTAAATTACGACCATTTTGATGTCAAAATCATACTAACATTATAAGTGCACCACAGGAGACACTCAAAAAATGATTTATGATGCTGTTCACTTTATTTAAGCAATTCATCTTGATTTAACACCATTATATTAGGTTTCTGGTTCAAATGTAATTGATTCATGTTAAACTGATTTAAAACCGTTACTCTTTGACATAACTTGATGTTTTCATTTTGAAATAACACGTTTCAATCAAGTAACCCAAAGAAATAAGACTTTCACTTCCCATCATGCTTTGCAAAGGGGCTGAATTCGACGAGTAAATGTTTAAATAAAGTGCAATTTGATGCATTTTTAACAAGATGATAATTGAGAGACTTTTTAATGCTTAATGTTTTGTTATGTTGGTATTTTAAAGTTTGTGTTATGATAGTGTTTTTGGAGGTTACCATTGGGTGAAGTGTAGAGCATGAGGACCTACTGCTAACTATTAAAGTTGTTTTTAATAATAAAAAACTACTCTGGGCATGCCATGGATGTAACAAAACCATCTTCTGGCTAGCCAATAAAATCTTGTAAAAGGTTTTGTAAGTGCACTCTAAAGCTATTCTTTGAATTAATGTAATTAAATCATGGCATTAAATGGCTTTCTTTCAGCATTAAGCACTTTTGTTAGGCTAACCTAAATAAATTAGTTGGTCCAAAACATTGCAAATGAGTTGGGCTGACACTATTAAATGAAGCTGTGCCTAACCATAGTAAATAAGTTCAATCAACCTCAATAAATTAAGTTGGCCCAGCGTAAGTACATTCAATTGGAATGACAGAATTACATAATGCTGAAATAAAGCAAGTTAATCATGTGGAAATACATTCCATGATTTTTTTATGTTCATTCAAAGAGTTGTTTTTTTGAGTGTATAAAACAATAAACAATGCAGTTCATGACCCCTTTAAAATAAAATGAAAACGGAAAATATTGCAGAAAAAATTGAGTCACACATTAAACGATGCCAGACTCTTTATTGAGCGCCTGAGACCCGTCTGAGCTGGAATCAGGCCTTTTTCAGTATTAGTGTCTCCTGGATGCGGCGGGTAAAAATATCTGCGATCAACATATTTTGATTACTGAAGTGGAACATTCCAGAAATTCCCTTCCGCAAACTCACAAGGATGAACAATTCTGGAGCGTTTTACAGGACACAGTCGCCCGATGACAAACAAACTGTGTTCGGCCACAGAGTCCCGGGAGACGTTTATTAGCTGCAGGAGTTTCGTTGCAATATCCAACAGTTTAAGTTCAATAATTGTTTTACAGTCACTCGTTACGCTGAGATGATTTGTACCCCTGACGGCTTTAAGGGCTGCAGATCACTCACCATATTTGGTATGGTCTATGAGTTTTGTGGTTTGTTCTCACATGATCTTTTCAACACTGTTCTGTCTGCTGGAAATAACCCGAGCTCGGTTTGGAGGAAAACATGTATGTGTTTGTCCCTGTGTTGTTCTGTACGAGTGCTGGAGCAGGAATGTCAAACTCTGTCCTCATCATGGAGTGTTATTGCGCTTTTGCAGCTCAGATCGTGATGAGCTGTTTGTGTGCGACACATTGCTCGTTCATCGCCGGGCTGGTTTCAGATCTTTCAGATCAGTTTAACAGGCCCTTAATGTTCATTACCAGGCAAAGGTTTGCTTAAGTGTGTGAAATTATGCCTATGCGTGAGTGTGTATAATTACTGTATATACACTAGCGTTCAAAAGTTGTAATGTTTTTAAAAAAAATTGTCTCAAAGCTGCATTTGTTTGATCAAAAATACAGTAAAAATAGTGAAATATTTGACCATTTAAAGTACCATTTAAATGTAATTTATGAATTTTCATCATCATTACTCCACACTCTAAAAAATGCTGGGTTAAAAATAACCCAATTTGGGTTGAAAATGGGCTAACCCAGCGATTGGGTTGTTTTAAGCAAACATTTAACCCAGCATTTTTTTTGAGTGTAGCCCAGCAATTGGGTTGTTTTAACCCAGCGGTTGGGTTAAATGTTTGCTTAAAACAACCCAATCGCTGGGTTAAAACAACCCAATTGATGGGTTAGTCCATTTTCAACCCAACTTGGGTTGTTTTTAACCCAGCATTTTTTAGAGTGATATCGCATCTTCCACAAGCAGCACGACTGTTTTCAACACTGATAATAAGAACCATTATTAATAGTAATAGTTATAATTGATTATTCAGAAGCAAATCAGCATATTAGAATGATTTCTGAAGGATCATGTGACACTAAAAAAGTTTGGTTGAAAATGGACTAACCCAGCAATTGGGTTGTTTTAACCCAGTGAATGGGTCGTTTCAACCCAGTGGTTGGGTTAAATGTTTGCTTAAAACAATCCAATCGCTGGGTTAAAACAACCCAATTGCATTTTTTAGAGTGATATCACATCTTCCACAGGCAGCACGACTGTTTTCAACACTGATAATAAGAACCATTATTAATAGTAATAGTTATAATTGATCATTCAGAAGCAAATCAGCATATTAGAATGATTTCTGAAGGATCATGTGACACTGAAGACGTGGACATTCCATTTTAAAAGCAGTTGGGTTAACTGTTTGCTTAAATCAACCTAATCGCTGGGTTAGTCCATTTTCAACCCAACTTGGGTTATTTTTAACCCAGCATTTTTTAGAGTGTAGCCCAGCAATTGGGTTGTTTTAACCCAGCAATTGGGTTGTTTTAACCCAGTGAATGGGTCGTTTTAACCCAGCAGTTGGGTTAAATGTTTGCTTAAAACAACCCAATTGCTGGGTTAGTCCATTTTCAACCCAACTTGGGTTATTTTTAACCCAGCATTTTTCAGAGTGTACATTTACATAGAACAGTTATTTGAAATTGTAATAATATTTCACAGTTTTTACTGTATTTTTGATCAAATAAATTCAGCCTTGGTGAGCAGACCCACAACTTTTGACCGGTAGTGAATATAATGATACACACTCGTACTGTACAAAGACATTGAGTGTCAGATTCAGGCTTTCTCAGCTCTAAACATGCGTCTTCCTCTGGTTCTTCACATTGGTTCCCAGTATACTGTAATTGTGAGATTGAGAGGCTGTGTGTGTCTTTCCAAAACATGTCATTTGGCTCCTGCTGACACACACACACACACACATTCTCTCGCGACAGACACACTAATGTGCATGTGTGCCATAATCGCAGTGGTGACAGATCTGGGATGTTCTGAGTTTTTGGGACTGTCACAAATCTGTGACAACACGACAGTTTATCACATACTTCCTTATGTTTGTCTGAACAGTCCTAGTCTTCTCCCCTTTTGCATCTCCTCAAAACATGTCAATGCTGCAGTTGGGACGTCAATGACATCAAACATCGGTTCTCGTGTCTCATAAACATCTGATGTCAGATCTGACGTGACCCATTTAAAGGTGCAATATTAGATTGAAGTGTTGTAGCTGACAGAAGAAGACTGGGAACATTATGCACATGTTGTATGGACCGACTTTATGATGCTTTCAGGGTTTTTTTTCTCCTAATTGGAACTTGACAGATGTAATGGAATGGTGTGGAATAATATTATTTTGTGTTGTTAACAGGGTTTTGCTTTAAGTGTTCTGAGTGATTGTTATAGGCGGTCCAATGTAAGTCAATGCAAGTCATTATATAAAAACACTACGATTGGACCCACTTTATATTAGGTGGCCTTAACTACTATGTATAACATTTTAATTAATCATTTGATACAATGCACTTATTGCGTACATACATGTTTTTACATTGTACTTACATTTAAAAAAAAATACCTGCATGTAATTATATCTGTAATTAATTTCTGTAGTTACATTTGTAATACACAGTTGACCCTTCCCTTACACCTAACCCTACTCTTAAACTTACCCATACCACCACACCTGTCCCTAACCCTACCCTTAAACTTACCCATACCACCACACCTGTCCATAACCCTACTCTTAAACTTACCCATACCACCACACCTGTCCCTAACCCTACCCTTAAACTTACTCATACCACCACACCTGTCCCTAACCCTACTCTTAAACTTACCCATACCACCACACCTGTCCCTAACCCTACCCTTAAACTTACCCATACCACCACACCTGTCCCTAACCCTACTCTTAAACTTACCCATACCACCACACCTGTCCCTAACCCTACTCTTAAACTTACCCATACCACCACACCTGTCCCTAACCCTACTCTTAAACTTACCCATACCACCACACCTGTCCCTAACCCTACTCTTAAACTTACCCATACCACCACACCTGTCCCTAACCCTACTCTTAAACTTACCCATACCACCACACCTGTCCCTAACCCTACTCTTAAACTTACCCATACCACCACACCTGTCCCTAACCCTACCCTTAAACTTACCCATACCACCACACCTGTCCCTAACCCTACTCTTAAACTTACCCATACCACCACACCTGTCCCTAACCCTACTCTTAAACTTACCCATACCACCACACCTGTCCCTAACCCTACTCTTAAACTTACCCATACCACCACACCTGTCCCTAACCCTACTCTTAAACTTACCCATACCACCACACCTGTCCCTAACCCTACTCTTAAACTTACCCATACCACCACACCTGTCCCTAACCCTACTCTTAAACTTACCCATACCACACCTGTCCCTAACCCTACTCTTAAACTTACCCACACCACCACACCTGTCCCTAACCCTACTCTTAAACTTACCCATACCACCACACCTGTCCCTAACCCTACTCTTAAACTTACACATACCACCACACCACACCTGTCCCTAACCCTACTCTTAAACTTACCCATACCACCACACCTGTCCCTAACCCTACTCTTAAACTTACCCATACCACCACACCTGTCCCTAACCACACCTGTCCCTAACCCTACTCTTAAACTTACCCATACCACCACACCTGTCCCTAACCCTACTCTTAAACTTACCCATACCACCACACCTGTCCCTAACCCTACTCTTAAACTTACCCATACCACCACACCTGTCCCTAACCCTACTCTTAAACTTACCCATACCACCACACCACACCTGTCCCTAACCCTACTCTTAAACTTACCCATACCACCACACCTGTCCCTAACCACACCTGTCCCTAACCCTACTCTTAAACTTACCCATACCACCACACCTGTCCCTAACTCTACTCTTAAACTTACCCATACCACCACACCTGTCCCTAACCCTACCCTTAAACTTACCCATACCACCACACCTGTCCCTAACCCTACTCTTAAACTTACCCATACCACCACACCTGTCCCTAACCCTACTCTTAAACTTACCCATACCACCACACCTGTCCCTAACCCTACTCTTAAACTTACCCATACCACACCTGTCCCTAACCCTACTCTTAAACTTACCCACACCACCACACCTGTCCCTAACCCTACTCTTAAACTTACCCATACCACCACACCTGTCCCTAACCCTACTCTTAAACTTACCCACACCACCACACCTGTCCCTAACCCTACCCTTAAACTTACCCATACCACCACACCTGTCCCTAACCCTACTCTTAAACTTACCCATACCACCACACCTGTCCCTAACCCTACTCTTAAACTTACCCATACCACCACACCTGTCCCTAACCCTACTCTTAAACGTACCCATACCACCACACCTGTCCCTAACCCTACTCTTAAACTTACCCATACCACACCTGTCCCTAACCCTACTCTTAAACTTACCCATACCACACCTGTCCCTAACCCTACTCTTAAACTTACCCATACCACCACACCTGTCCCTAACCCTACTCTTAAACTTACCCATACCACCAAACCTGTCCCTAACCCTACTCTTAAACTTACCCATACCACCACACCTGTCCCTAACCCTACTCTTAAACTTACCCATACCACCACACCTGTTCCTAACCCTACTCTTAAACTTACCCACACCACCACACCTGTCCCTAACCCTACTCTTAAACTTACCCATACCACCACACCTGTCCCTAACCCTACTCTTAAACTTACCCATACCACCACACCTGTCCCTAACCCTACTCTTAAACTTACCCATACCACCACACCTGTCCCTAACCCTACTCTTAAACTTACCCACACCACCACACCTGTCCCTAACCCTACTCTTAAACTTACCCATACCACCACACCTGTCCCTAACCCTACTCTTAAACTTACCCATACCACCACACCTGTCCTTAACCCTACCCGTATCCCACCTTAATATCAGCAAAAGTGTTTTGCAATACAATATGAACACAGTAAGTACATTGTACTTTTTGATATAAGTACATAGTAGTTAAGTAGTAGTTAATATAAAGTGTTCAAAAGTTCAAACCGTTCAAAAGTTTGGAATAATTCCGATTTTTTAAAAAGAAATAAGTATTTACTGCTCACCAAGGTTGCATTTATTTGATCAAAAATACAGTAAAAATAGTGAAATATTATACAAATTTATAATAGCTGTTTTCTATGTGAATAGATAGTAAACTGTAATTTATTTCTGTGATCAAAGCTGAATTTATCATCATTACTCCAGTCTTCAGTGTCACATGATCCTTCACAAATCATTCTAATTTGCTGCTTAATTATTATTGGTGCTCAATTATTAACAACGATTCTTATTATTATGAGTGTGTATGTTTTGTGAAAACAGTGATACATTTTTGTAATTTATTTAGCACAAACCATGCAAAATACTGACTGCAATTTAGGGTTTAACGTTTGTTCAAATAGTCATAGTGACATTTGCTTTAGCAAACATAGTATAGTTCTTATTTCTCTGTAAAACCGCATCCTTCCATCTTAAAAATATATCTAAATATATGCTCTCAATGCAAAATGATGAACAGTTAGTTAATGCGTTCATGACCTCAAGGCTAGATTATTGTAATGCTCTACTGGGTGGTTGCCCTGCTCGCTTAATAAACAAACTCCAGCTGGTCCAAAACACAGCAGCTCCAGTTCTTACTAGAGGAAGTGTGACCACATTAGCCCGGTTCTGTCAACACTGCACTGGCTTCCTATTAAACATTGCATACATTTTAAAATCTTGCTTATTACTTACAAAGCACAACAGTAAATGGTTTAGCTATTAAAAGAACACGCTGACTTTTTGGGACTTTAGCTTATTCGCCGTATCCCCAGAGTTAGATAAGTCCATACACACCATTCTCTTCTCCGTGCCATAACTTTGTCTGACACACACACTGCTAGCCTAGTTTAGCACAAAGACTGGAGGTAAATGGCTCCAGCTAGCCTAGCTTAGCACAAAGACTGGAGGTAAATGGCTCCAGCTAGCCTACTGCTCAATAAGTGACAAAATAACGCCAATATTTTCCTATTTACATGTTGTGATGTGTTTAGTTACATCGTGTACTAAGGCCGCATTCCAGGCAACCCATGTTTTTCCAAACTTCTACCCGTGAAAGTGCACTGGACTTCCCACCCGTGAACTCGTACTAGATCGATGTACTCCCAGTTACGAGCTCTGACGTCGTATAGCCCGCGAAACAACGATGACAGGCCTATACGGATGCAGTGTTTATGAAACAAATAACGTTAAATAAAAGGTATAACAGCTTCTCTTGCCGCATGCGACGTTTTTTCTCCTCCGTTTCCCTCAAATAAGCAAGTAAGCACCTTTGGCGATAGAAGTGATTGTAAATGAGCATAAGCCCCATAGGGTCCGCCATGCTTTGTTTACATCTAGCGCTATCACAATTCCTTGACTTGTCAGGCAGTTTGGCGTGACTTTGCCTGGAACGCTACAAAGTCGTGAGTGGTGGTTTGAAGTTGTAGCTTAGGGGCTCAAAAACCTGGCTGGAATGCAGCATTAGACTAACGGAACATGAAAAGTTGTGATTTTCTAGGCTGATATGGCCAGAGCCGTTGAAAATCAGAGTTACGACACTCCCATAGACCTCCATAGGAACTGAGGAATGCGGATGTAAAGCAGTTCATGGAGCGACCAATAGTTCCAAACAACCAATAGTTCCAGCATTGAACCCCATTCATTTCAGTGCATCTCAAGCACACTCGCTGACAAATTGATGAAATTACTGCACATTTTGAGATTTTATGGCATTAGTTGACCTCTCAGGGATATTAATAGAAGTGGTATTTTATGAAGCGCGAGATACACTCACCGAAAGGATTATTAGGAACACCTGTTCAATTTCTCATTAATGCAATTATCTAATCAACCAATCACATGGCAGTTGCTTCAATGCATTTAGGGGTGTGGTCCTGGTCAAGACAATCTCCTGAACTCGGTTGGGAGTCCTGTCTCCTGTCGGAATGGGAAAGAAAGGTGATTTAAGCTATTTTGAGCGTGGCATGTTTGTTGGTGCCAGACCGAGTATTTCACAATCTGCTCAGTTACTGGGATTTTCACGCACAACCATTTCTAGGGTTTACAAAGAATGGTGTGAAAAGGGAAAAACATCCAGTATGCGGCAGTCCTGTGGGAGAAAATGCCTTGTTGATGCTAGAGGTCAGAGGAGAATGGGCCGACTGATTCAAGCTGAGCAACTTTGACTGAAATAACCACTCGTTACAACCGAGGTCTGCAGCAAAGCATTTGTGAAGCCACAACACACACAACCTTGAGGCGGATGGGCTACAACAGCAGAAGACCCCACCGGGTACCACTCATCTCCACTACAAATAGGAAAAAGAGGCTACAATTTGCACGAGCTCACCAAAATTGGACAGTTAAAGACTGGAAAAAAGTTTGCCTGGTCTGCTGAGTCTCGATTTCTGTTGAGACATTCAGATGGTAGAGTCAGAATTTGGCGTAAACAGAATGAGAACATGGATCCATCATGCCTTGTTACCACTGTGCAGGCTGGTGGTGGTGGTGTAATGGTGTGGGGGATGTTTTCTTGGCACACTTTAGGCCCCTTAGTGCCAATTGGGCATCGTTTAAATGCCACGGCCTACCTGAGCATTGTTTCTGACCATGTCCATCCCTTTATGACCACCATGTCCCCATCCTCTGATGGCTACTTCCAGCAGGATAATGCACCGTCACAAAGCTCCAATCGTTTCAAATTGGTTTCTTGAACATGACAATGAGTTCACTGAACTAAAATGGCCCCCACAGTCACCAGATCTCAACCCAATAGAGCATCTTTGGGATGTGGTGGAACGGGAGCTTCGAGCCCTGGATGTGCATCCCACAAATCTCCATCAACTGCAAGATGCTCTCCTATCAATATGGGCCAACATTTCTAAAGAATGCTTTCAGCACCTTGTTGAATCAATGCCACGTAGAATTAAGGCAGTTCTGAAGGCGAAAGGGGGTCAAACACAGTATTAGTGTGTGTTCCTAATAATCCTTTAGGTGAGTGTAGTTAATGTTTATTGTTATAGACCGTTAGACTCTAAATGCAGTTAGATAACATGAGCAACACTGCAACAGCTCCTATATCCAGATGCTATTGGTCATATTTCAACAGTTTTTAGTCTCTCTGATCTTTCCAATGCGTTTCTATGAAGTAGGAATAACGTATAGCGCATATGAATAATGAATATGAATAAAGCCTGGATAAAAAGAGATGAATTCAATTGGTTGCCCTGTTTTTTTAAACACTATTTAAAACTTCTTTCTTAAATTCTGTATATGCTAGAATCATTCATTTATATTCACCTGTTGTGTTTGAGTATCATAAAATAACATTCGGACATTAACAACATTTTATAAAATAAATAACCAGTAGATGGCGGAAGAGGAGCACTTATTGGCTCAGCCATTTTTTCTCTTTTCTTGAATGCATTTTTATAGATTATCAAATCACTATTATAACATTAAAATATCTATTTTTGTTGCTTTATTTGTACTTAAGTGTTAAATATACAGGCTAATTGTCGGGAAAATCACAAAGTCTCATGAAACACAAAAACATCTGACTAAACTACACAACCAATCTTTATTTAAATCGTCTCTGTGCTTTGTTTGTTGTGATGAGAAGATTTTTAGATAATGGGACGATTCGTGTAAAACGTAAACTTGCACTAAAATTCATTCAGCGTTTTGAGACTGTATAAAACTTGTTTTGATCGATATCGATTCTCACTCCTGGTAAATTAAACCTATGACTGGTCGTTATTTTCTACAGAAATGCCCGTGATTGGCTTTAACACTCAACGCTGTAAAATCAGTCAGATCAAATTTGACCAGATCACTCAAAAAAACATGAATAAACATTATCTCTCCCCAGAATAAAATGCTACTGTAAAGCCCAGTCGAAGTCAATGCACATATTGTGTTAATACTGCACTTGTGGTACGGTACAAAGTTCCTTGATTATTACGCAGGAATGAGAGTATAGTTCCTAGACATATCGGCCTTCCGTCAGCCTTAGTACACAATGTAACTATACACATCACAACATGTTAATAGGAAAATGTTGGCGTTATTTTGTCAATTATTGAGCAGTAGGCTAGCTGGAGCCATTCACCTCCAGTATTTGTGCTAAGCTAGGTTAGCGGTGTGTGCATCAGACAGAGTTATGGCACGGAGATGAGAATGGTGTGTATGGACTTATCTAACTCTGGGGGATACGGTGAATAAGTCACAAAAAGTCGCCGTGTTCCTTTAACGCATTATACTCCATCACGTCTATTGCGATCTCAAAATTCTGGCCAGTTGATAATACCTAGAATATCAAAATCAACTGCTGATCCTTTTCCTATTTAAGAATGCATGAACTGATAAAGTGTATACACTCTAAAAAGTTGGGTTGAAAATAGACTGACCAATCAATTGGGTTGTTTTGACCCAGCGGTTGGGTTAAATGTTTGCTTAAAACAACTCAATCGCTGGGTTAAAACAACCCAATTGATGGGTTAGTCCATTTTCAACCCAACTTGGGTTATTTTTAACCCAGCATTATTTAGAATGTACCTAAGTCACTTTGGATTAAAGTGTCTGCCACACGCATGGATGTAAATATAACACACAAGGTCTTGATGCAGAATAAGAAATTTATTTCATAACAGTTACAAAGAACAAAATATTTAAAAGCATTTTTATCTTACATAAGCTGTACAGAGATGGCATGTGTTTGACTCTAAATGATTCCGGAGTAGATGCTAGAAGTATTAAATAGAAAACTGAAAAAAAAAAAAGAAAAAAAAGACAATTAAAATCGATGGAAAAATATGAAATATTCCATTTATCTACTGTACAAAAACAACGTGAAAATGGAATCCGCTCTATCGTACCCTGATGCATCGCTTAGGCCTCTTGCGCATTTAAAAAGTATTTTACAAAAGAATCCGATGGCTAAAGTCTTGGCCTCTTTGGTTCCATAATTCGGTATAATACATTTGAACAGAATTCTGTTGCTTTTATAAAAATAACTTTTCTTTTTTTTTTTTTCAATGGCAGGTTATCTTCTTCTTCTTCTTCTTTACTAATAATGCAACTTCAGTGCAAACGTCGTAACAACCATCCGCTCAGAGAAGGAAGCGAAAGTTTACATTTCAAGTATTGAAAACAGTTCATAACAAGTATCTAGTGTGGGTCATCCGGTGTGGGTCACTACTATACATTGCATAGCTTGTGCGGCACTTATTTCAGAAGAATTGTGAACCACTTGGTACCTTCGAAGGCAAGTGCTTTATATTGTGCATTTACGAAGTGCTATGCATGAGATCGCTTTTAGTCTTCGGCTCCCGAGACATAACAAGACACATGCATCATGATTTATGAATGGACCTCGTGTCTGTCGAGCAACCCAGCGGACGGACGCTCTGGAATGGATTGGTTGTCACTCATTGTGGGAAGTGCTGGCGTTGTTTTGAGAAGATGGTCAGTGCTTTTCGATTCAGTTCTGGGCCGGAACGTGGATATAAATGTCTCCTCCGTCTTTCAGTTTGTTCCATTTTTTTTCCAAGAGAGCTAAAGACGTTCATCCCATCGCTTGGATGTGAAAGCTGAGAGTATCGTACAAACCTGTAGAAAGGAACTAAATCACTCGATGGTTAAAGAACATAAATATATGTACAAAGATGCGTGGAAGAGTTGGGGTGTGTGTTTGAATGTGTCATTATCGAGATTTCGCTCATCTCTACGCATGATGTTTAGCTGAAATGGGACCGCGCCTTAAAGGGTTAATTCGCTCAAAAATGATAATTTACCCATCCTATATGACTTTCATCTTTCAGCCGAACACAATCGGAGTCAACCTGGCTCTTCTAAGCTTTATAATGGGAGTCCCATTGTTTGAAGCCCAAAAAAGTGCATCCCTCCATCATAAAAGTGCTCCATACGGCTCCAGGGGTTAATAAATGTTAAAATGGCCAACTTTACAGCTGAAAAAAACATGTTTACAATCTGGGACAAATTGTGGTTTTGGTCTATACGGCTAATTTTGCTCTTCATGACGACTCTGAGGGGGGTGAATTATTTTATAACTCATTCGTTTACATTATATTAAGCCTTAAAGTTCTGCATAATTAAGGGCGTGGCCACTTTGAGTGACGTGGACTTCGGCTACTTCCAGCCGCTGAACTTGCCATGATTGTGTTTTTTTGTGGATTATTTCATGCAATTATCAAATAATATGGCTTGCTGTGTGATTCATTCCTAACAGGCCATTCAAGATGTCTCCATTTTTCCCGGTGAGTGAAATTCCGATATAAATGTATTAATTTATTTTAAATAATTGATTTATTATTTATAATTTTATTTAAAACTCCAGAATCTGACAGGCTGAAACCATAGACTGCATAAAGCGTTGTCGTATAATGTTAACGCCTGCATTTCATAAATAGCGTAACATTTACTAACACAGTCTATATTGGACGTGTTTTGATTGTTGATATGTCCTCAGAAATATGCTACCCGTGCTGGCAAAATGAGTCGCAATGAGCAAAAAATGACATAAAAACAAAAATGAGCAAAAACAATACACCTGTCACTAGAGTCAGCAAAGTCAATTTTGAGAACAATCGCAATTTCTGAAGATCAAATATTTATATAATATAATAGCACCAAATTTGACACACACCAAGTCAACGCCAAATATCCATAGGAAAAAATATATATACAAAGGAAAGGTACTCCTCTCTGAAAATATACAAATAAAGACACTTTTAGATGCTTAATTGCTATTTGGAGCATTGGGATCGCTTGACGAGGGCTTCGAAAAACTCAAAATCGACATTTTTCACTTGGGGTGGTTAAATTGGTGCTGGGTGGGAGTGAGGTTTATGGGGGTGAGTGTAACGGAGGCCAGCTAGTAGTCGCTGTGCGAGTAAACCCCACTCCCTTGATCTAAAGAGACACTCTACAAGGTAAAAAGGTTCTATATGGCACCAAAAATGGTTCTTGGCTCGTAATCATAGGGGAACCGTTTTTAGTGCTATATAGCACCAATTTTGGTGCTTCAGTGGTTCTTCAGCGGCTCTTCAGAGGTTCTTCACCGGTTCTTTGACTAAGGTGCTATATAGCACCTCTGAAGAACCGCTGAAGAACCACTGAAGCACCAAAATTGGTGCTATATAGCACTAAAAACGGTTCCCCTATGCTTACGAGCCAAGAACCATTTTTGGTGCCATATAGAACCTTTTTTTTTAGAGTGTAGCAACTGGCGGTAGACATTGTAGCCTTTAGCCTCCTTGTTAGAGCGTCCAACTCTCATGCAGGCGGACCCGGGTTCGAGTCCCGCTTGGAGCAGGTAGTCGAACGGGGGGGTTGAAATGGTGCCGAATGGGAGTGAGGTTTAGGGGGGGTAAGTGTAACAGAGGCCAGCTAGTAGTTGCTGTGCGAGTAAACCTCACTCCTCTGGTCTCAAGAGACTCTCTAGCGACTGACACTAGAGGTTGCAGCCTTTAGCCTCCTTGTTAGAGCATCCGACTTTCACGCAGCGGACCCGGGTTCGAGTCCCACTTGGAGCAGGCGGTTCGAACAGGAGGGGTTACAAGGGCGGGGTTTCAGCAACCAGGCACCTCAGCTCCACCCACGTCCCGCCTCTTTTGCCCATTTTTGGTTATCCGGGAGTGACGCGCTGCCAAGATGGCGACGGCCGGCTCCGCCCACTTTGGGCTTCAAAAACGCTCTTCAGAAACCTACGGGTGACGTCACGGACACTACGTCCATTGCTTTATACAGTATATGGTCCTGCGTCATGCGTCGGGTCAGAGGTCACTCTTCCAGCGGAACTAGACTCCGATACCGGAAGCCAGTTTATCGTAATAAATATGGAAATTTTCCAACAAAAACGTAAGGCTTCCCTTCAGAAGGCCTTTATTTTTGAACAGAACTGATGATTTTTATGATGGAGGGATGCACTTTTTTTGGCCTTCAAAATCTCAACCCCCATTAAAACGTTTGGAAGAGCCAGGATATGTTTTAATATAACTCCGATTGCGTTTGGCTGAAAGAAGAGTCATTTACACTTAGAATGGGATAACTTGGGTGAAGTAACCCTTTAAGTCATAAATATTACTTTCTTACTATGATATTTTTAGTAGCTTTTGGAATATTTTCAGGTCCGTGTTTTCTCAAGCGCAGCCGCACTCCTCGACGATCATGTTGGGCACGTCCCGTTTAACGATGTTATATTCGTCGTCGAAGTACAGCATGGACATGGTGCTGAGTTTGGTCGGGATGCAGCAGGAGTTCATGGATCCCGGACTCATTCCCCGCATGCGGTATTGGTTCACCACGGCGGTGTGGAAGGACGAAGCCGATCCGGGAACCCCGGCCATGTAGGCGGGACAGTTCCCTTCGCAATAATTCCCAAAGTACCCCGACGGGGCGATGATCCAGTCGTTCCATCCGATGAGGCGGAAGTCGATGTAAAACTGTTGGCGGCAACACAAGCTATTGCTTCCGTCGCATTCTAGGCCTCGCTTGCGGATGCGGTGCTTGTTGTCCGATGCTCGCGCTTGCACCACCATGAAGGGACGGTGAGATTCATCGGCCGTGTTGACCAAAACGGGCACGATGCCCATCTTGTCGCACCCCTCGCACCGAACATCCAGGTTCTGCCGGCGATCGCCCTTGGAGAAGACCATCTGCACGGCGTCCGTCAGCGGAAACGTGTGCCAGCCGCTGCGTTTAAGATCCACGCGCTTCTCCACCAAGTTCCACTTGCTCCCCACACCCGGCTCCTGCGAGTAAACCTTGACCGTGATCTTCCTCCGGGAACCCTTCTCCAGAACATTCGGCAGGAGTTTGAAGTACAACCACAGGTTGGCCTGGGACACGTGCAGGTTCTGGTTGCCCTCGTTGGAGATCACAAAAAACAGGCTGGTCTTGGAGGTCAGCGACGCGTCTGTGGGATCAAGAGAGGAGAGAAGAAGTTACTCGACTGAACCTGGTGAACCGAACGCCTATAGGATAAATGCTGCCTTCAAGTGCTATCGGAATTATCGTAAATACGAGTTTCCTAGGTAAAAATTGCACATGAACGCCCTCAGATGTCGTGTTTACCACTGGGAAGTTCGGAAATCATTTTGATACCCCAATTCCCGAGATGGGCGTGTCATAAGCTTTAAACATGATGGCGGAGAGAACTAGACTGCTGTGCAGGTGTGGTTTTATTGTTTTTTTTTCCAAAACAGCTAGGTCGTCTTCTCTTGACATTAAAGGGTTAGTTTACCCAAAAATGAAAATTCTGTCATTAATTCCTCCCCCTCATGTTGTTCGACACCCGTCAGACCTCTGTTCATATTCGGAACACAAATGAAGATATTTTAGTGTAAAGCTGATGCTGAGAAAGGCTTCAGATAGGCCTCCATTGGCATTCAGTACATTTACACTCACAAGACCCATAAAAGGCACTCAAAACGTCGTTACAAAGTCTATCTCACCACAGTGGCTCTACAATAATTTTACGATGCGACGACAATAGTTTTTGTGCGAAAAAAAAAATCTAAATAACGCCTTTATCCAACTTGTTCTTGTCGCATGCGCGAGAATATGACGTAGATCCGGCGTTCAGACACATGACCCAGAAGCGATTTGTTTACGAGCAGAGGAAGACGCGCGTGTCTAAGCTGTTGAATTCTACATTGATCGTGCTTTAGGTCTCGGCGTAGTTCTCAAAATGGGGCTTAAGTGTGCATTTCATGGATTCCCGAACGCAGGCGCTGCGTCATATTCTCGCGCATGCGTCGTGGAGACACACACGGAAGACAAGAACAAGTTGGATAAAGGTGTTATTTAGATTTTTTTTTGCGCACAAAAACTATTGTCGTCGCATCGTAAAGTTATTGTAGAGCCACTGTGGTGAGATGGACTTTGTAACGACGTTTTAAGTGCCTTTTATGGGTCTTGTGAGTGTAAATGTACTGAATGCCAATGGAGGCCTATCTGAAGCCTTTCTCAGCCATCAGCTTTACACTAAAATATCTTCATTTGTGTTCCGAAGATGAACGGAGATCTTACGGGTGTCGAACGACATGAGGGTGAGTAATTAATGACAGAATCTTCATTTTTGGGTGAACTAACCCTTTAATGTAGTACATATTTACATGCAAGAATAATCATATGAAGCGTATTGTATGTTTGGTACACAGCGAAAATAGCCTGCATTTGACTGAAATGACAGAATCAGCAGAAAGCGGACTATCTGGAATGTTTATATGGTTGTCAGTGCATGGGACACTACATATGATGTTGGTTTTAATAAGATTTTCCCAATAAATAGGCAAGAATAACCTGGTGTCCACCATGATTCCTGTTCACTCCGACAACAAAGCACTTGAATGCTACAAGCTCGTAATCACGACTTCTAAAGTGGGAAATAGGACATTTCCGATAGCACGTGAAGGCAGCAAAAGACTCGGGACATTAGCATTCACAGAGGCCGGCCCATCTCTAATGCCTCCCAAAGCGGGACGGTTCGCTCTCATGAGATTCTCATTACTGTACATTTATCAAATACCTTCATATTTCATTATTCTCTTCACATCACGGTAATGAGAACATGGGGGGAATATGGGTCTCATTTACGATATAATAGAATTATAGAATTGTCACAATAATGTCACTGTAATTTTTCCTCATTTTGAGCAAAATATAATCTTTTTTTATTATTTTGTTTTATAAATAGGCTCTTTCATGAGATTCATAATTTTAGATGAAAAAATTAATTAGCATAAATGTATCAAACATACTGCTAGTATATAATAAAAGTAATATGTATAATACAAAATCACATATGCTATCATAATGTAAAGTCATTAAAATAATGTCACAATGCATATATTTTTATGATCTTTGTGTAAAATATAATTTCTTAAGTCTCATTTTAGGGTAAAATATGACCCGCTCATGTTCTTGAAAGCGCTCATTATACAAATTATATTTTATTAAATTCAGTAGAAATTAAAGGCAGAACAAAACTATGATGTATAAACACCTTGCCATTTAAATAATGCAATTTAATAATGAGAATGAGAATAAGTGCCAAAATGCAAAAATAATAATAATAATAATAATTGGTCCAATTTTGTGTAAAATATAATAGATATTTGTGCAAAAAAAAAAAAATGGTATTATTACCCAAACAAAAACACTACTATGATGTATAAATACTTTGCAATTTAAAGAAGAAAAACAAAAATGGCACAATGAAGAAATCATTTCCGTCCTATTATTAAGCTTCAATTTGTGCAGAATATAATACATCTTTGTGCCTCATCTTATTTTTCTGTCTAATTTTAGGGTAAAATATGACCAGGCTTTGATCTCAATTGGTTTCATTTGAAACATTTTATTTTATTAAAACTTAAATTAAACTTAATCAGTTTAATATTGATCATGAGAATAAATGTCACAATGCAACAAAAAATAATAATAATAAAATAAATGTAAAAAAAAAAAAAATCCTATAAATATGCTTCATTTTGTGCAGAATATAATAGATATTGTGTTTAATTCGATAAAATATGACCCAAACAAAAACACTACTATGATGTATAAATACTTTTCCATTTAAATAATGCAATTTAATAATAATGATAATAAGAATAAATGTCACAATACAAAAAAAAAAAATGTTTTTGAACGCTTCTTTTTGTGCAGAATATAATAAATATTATAATAAATAAAAAAAGATTTCAGTAATAATAATGATAATAATAATATTATAAATAAGCTTAATTTTGTGTATAATACATCTTTGTGCATTATCTAGTTTTTATGTCTGATTTTATTGTAAAATATGACCAGGACTTTTTCTTAATACTTTTAAATAATGCAATTTAATAATGAGAATGAGAATAAATATCACAAATAATAATAATAATAATGATAATAATAATTGGTCCTATAAATAAGCTTAATTTTGTGCAGAATATAATAGATATTGTGTTTATTTCTGATTGTAGAGTAAAAAATGACCCAAACAAAAATAATTACTTTTCCATTTAAATAATGCAATTTTATAAT